>NC_133327.1:34830814-35157233 GCF_042186555.1 Aquarana catesbeiana
GTTGGTCTCATTTAGGACATGGGGGTATATATTCCCATACAGTGGCGTAGCGTGGGTTGTCAGCACCTGGGGCAAGACAAATAATTTGCGCACCCCTAACCTGCGGACTTTTAGCACTCCCCGAGTCCCTTCAAATACAATAGTACTGACCTACCCGATTCCTATACTGACCACTACACTAACCTACTTGATTTCAACACTAACCAACCTGATTCCTTTACTGACCACTACACTGACCCACCATACTACACTAACTGACCCACCATACTACACTAACTGACCCACCATACTACACTAACTGACCCACCATACTACACTAACTACCCACCATACTACACTAACTGACCCACCATACTACACTAAATGACCCACCATACTACACTAACTAACCCACCATACTACACTAACTAACCCACCATACTACACTAACTACCCACCATACTACACTAACTACCCACCATACTACACTAACTGACCACCATACTACACTAACTACCCACCATACTACACTAACTGACCACCATACTACAATAACTGACCACCATACTACACTAACTACCCACCATACTACAATAACTGACCCACCATACTACACTAACTACCCACCATACTACACTAACTGACTCACCATACTACACTAACTACCCACCATACTACACTAACTACCCACCATACTACACTGACTGACCCACCATACTACACTAACTACCCACCATACTACACTAACTGACCCACCATACTACACTAACTGACCACCATACTACACTAACTGATCACCATACTACACTAACTGACCGCCATACTACACTAACTGACTGCCATACTACACTAACTGACCTCCATACTACACTAACTGACCACCATACTACACTAACTACCCACCATACTACACTAACTACCCACCATACTACAATAACTGACCCACCATACTACAATAACTGACCCACCATACTACACTAACTACCCACCATACTACAATAACTGACTTTCTCTCCTTCCCCCCGGGGCCAGTAACACGAATCTCACGAGGGAGTCTCACTCACCTTCGTGTCTGGCTGGCCTGCATCAGTCCGGAGGAGGAGGAGGAGAAGAAGACAGCGGCGGCTCACATTGCTTCTCTCCCCCGCGCTCTAGCTGCCATATTCAGTGTCCGGCGCAGTGCACTGTGATTGGGAGTTATGGAGGTCATGTGCGGAGGCGGGACTTAAGGAGTGATCGAGGATAGGCCAGCTCTACGCCTCACATGACCCCCATACGCCCAATCACAGGGCGCCAGACACTGAACATGGCGGCCGGAGCCCAGGGACACAGGAATTTAAAATTAGGAGGAGGCAGCCAGTGACACATACTGGCGCCCCCCTAAATGTCGCGCCCGGGGCCACGGCACCCCCTGCACCCCCCACGCTACGCCACTGTTCCCATATACAAATTACCCAGGATTTAATCAATTGACTGCTTGCATATACAATGCGTCTGGACAGTGTCTGTCGTTGTCATGTGTTGTTTTATGTTCTGTCCTTTCTGTTGAACTAGTTCATGGCTATTTTTATGGTCCAATTCTGGACTGAATAGTTTTTATGATACTGCATGTTTCCAATTACCTTCTATTTTTGATACTTGTAAAATAATATGCTAAAATAAAGTATTGCTGTTTATATTTCTGAATGTTGGAATGATCAATAATTGTTGGCAAAGTAACCCCTTACTCGGTTTTCTGTTACCGGGCATCCTTTTCTTTTTCATATGCTTCATGGTTACAGCAGCAAACACCTATTGGGTGTATGATCTAAGTGGTCACATTAATTACTTGACCTCTACCAGGTGCTACTTGTTCCCTTCCTTTCCCCTTTTTTTCTCTACCCCACTCCCTCATATTTATAAATGAAGCGTTTGTAGATCGCCTCACTCCTCAGAAGTTGAAACGATCTACAAAGTTTCATAAACTGGCACACGGAGGGGAACGATCTCCACTGAGAATGTCGAAGAATGAAGTAGTGAATTTTTTTCACTGCTTCATAAATGGACACCTAACGCGGTAGTAAACTCAGATACTTCTACCACATTCTTTTTTGTAAAGCTCTTTTTCGGTTGCAGACGCCGCCATACTGACTGCTGTGTTCTGCGTTCAATAGGATTTTTACTCCCACCCTTGCTCCCTCTCCATAATCTCGGGCGTGCTCTCTCGGGCTCAGTCCTGTGCTGCACTCATCACCTCCACAACCCCTGTGACGTAGCGAGTCACATGGAGTTAAGGCTCAGTTTGTGAATGGGAAACTAGTCTTGCGGGATCTCGGACCTGACAGGCAAAGGGAATGACGTAGCCCCGGCATGTAAACACCATTTTTCAGGTGTTCTATAGGATAGTGCCCACTATTGAGAAAGTGCCCGGGAGGAACGGCGCATGCGTGGCACAGAGAGGGCATATGGAGCAGCACAACAGCTGATTTTATGATCAGCTGTTGTGACGGCGCCTGCGCACAATAGCCTAATTGTGCCCCGTGCTGGCGAGGTGTGTTCATGTCAGTGAGGGGCAGATTATTAAATGATGGGCAGTGCTGCTAAACATATCTTTTTCTGATAGAAAAACCCACCCTTCAGTTGGCTAAACGCCCCGCAAGCGTCCAGGAAGAATAGCAGAAAAAGATATGTTTAGCAGCACTGCTCATCATTCGCCCCCCATCATGTACAAATCCGCCCCTCAACGACATGAACACACCTCGCCAGTGCGGGGCACAGTCTGACACAAATATTTTACCATCGGCTATTTTGCACAGGCGCCGTCGCGCCGTCACAACTGATTTTCGTAAAATCAGCTGTTGTGCTGCGCAAGCGCCGTTCGTCCCGGGCACTTCTCGATAGCGGGCACTATCCGATAGAACACCGGCATGAAGAGCCTGCCGGAAAAATGGGACTAAGTGCACATGTGCCAATTACGTCATTGCTCAGAAAAGGACTGACTGCACAGAAAGGAAGAAGAAAGGAAGAAGGTAGGAAGCATTGTAAATAAAAAGAAGATTTTGCCAGCCACGATGGTATATTGCCTCAAATATGGAGATCACCTAGCTTCCCGCGCAAAACATGTTTCATATGCCGTGCAATCCAATGTATACAATAAATACGCTGCGCTAAGGTGAAAGTATCAATCTGGAGATTATTAATGCATATGAGGTATACTGGAAATGCCTCATAAATGGCTTATCTAGCCACAGCAAAGGCACAAAATATGTATAAAACCAAGTGTTATTTAAAGTGCAATGTGTAGATAATATACTGGATGTATAACATCCGAATAAGAGTAGCGATTACTCAACTGGCGCCTATATATATATTGAATGAAAAAAATAATTTATATTGCATAACAATACCGTGTACAGAAATATATCACAGTTATAAGTGCAAAATCCAAAAAGTGCCAAGTGCCACACAATAATGCCCCGTACACACGGTCGGATTTTCCGATGGACAATGTCCGATCGGAACGTGTTGTCGGAAATTCCGACCGTGTGTGGGCGCCATCGGACATTTTCCATCGGATTTTCCGACACACAAAGTTGGACAGCAGGAGATAAAATTTTCCGACAACAAAATCCGATCGCGTCAATTCCGACCGTGTGTGGCCTGTTCCGACGCACAAAGTGCCACGCATGCTCAGAAGAAATTCCGACACGGGACAGCTCGTTCTGGTAAACTTAGCGTTCGTAATGGATACAGCACTTTTGTCACGCTGCAATGTTAAAAATGGTTTAATACAGCGCACTCTCTTCTTCTTTATAATGTGACAAGAATAAAGTCGTTTTGCTGCTCATATTCACACACACTTCTCACAAAGTTTTATTTGTGTTTTTTTAGTGGGATTCCCTCAATATGTTGTTATTAGTTGTCACATCTGACAGTTTTATATATTTTTTTTTTTTTTTTTTGGATTTTCAGCCTTTTTTTTTGTTTAATGTTTGTATTTTTTCCAAGGCTGATCTTTGTTCAATGTTATTTTCATTTTTACTCCAGAATATTTTTGTGTGTATTTTGTGTGTCAAGTTACCCCAACACCATTGATATCTTTTATTATTTAATCTCCAGGAGATTGTTTGTTGTTGGTGTCCCTTGTTCATTTCACATTGTATATTTGAAATGTACCTGAATCCTCACAAACAAGCTGTCATTTTTGAAGTAAAACACATAGGAGAGTATAATTCAAAACAAAAATCCTTTATTAAGGGAGCAGAACCAAACAAAGAGGAAGGCAACACTGGATCAACATGAGAAATTAGTGAAGCCTGGGACCCCCACGGCAGACATAAATTCTTCAACATCAAAATTGGTAGCCTGAGGAGTCCATATCTAAGGGAGGACAGTCTGGTCCGGGATTCGCAGAGATCCGGATAGCAGCAAATGACATCTGTGTCCCCAGGCTGTGGTACCACAAGAGGCTGCATCTTTTGGCCGACCAGACTGAACCCAGGGCAATCACTGTCTGGTCTTCCTTCCACGCTTCCTTCCGGGCTGTGGCTGTGCAGTTGGAGATGTGGCAGGAGGAGGAGCAGGACCTGGAGGAGGAGGAGGAGGAGGACTGGGAGGACCTGGAGGAGGACTGGGAGGAACTGGAGGAGAGGGAGGAGGAGGAGGAGGACCTGCAGGAGGAGGAGGAGGACCATCCCAAAGCTGTGTGTGAGGTGTAATTTGGCCCCTCATACCTTTCTCCAGAGCCTCTGATATGAGGGCCTCACACATGGCTTTTTGGCCCTCCTCCATCCTCTGCATTTTATATGCTATGAATGCAGCAATGTTCTCCTGCATGGTGTGTGGTGCTCCCAGGACCTCTGTAGCCCTCCAAAAGAATCTGATAGCCGCCTCCTCTAGGGTACTTGTCCTACTGCCACTTTCTGTTTTCAGGTGTGGTGGAGGGACCTTGATATCAGCCAGCCGGCTCGGCCCGGCCACCTCCTGGCTGAGACTTCCCTGTGTATGAAAAAGGGACATGGTTGTAATGTTTTGCATCATCAATCACAATCCTAAATTAGTACTCCCAACTAACATCTAGTTAACATCATTGATTGGACAAGCAGAAATATTTAGAGGAATGCTATACCTGGCTCAATCTGGGCTCCTCCACATATGGCCTGGAAGGCCCAGGTTGGGCGTCAGAAGCCTCAGCCGGGGGGGGAAGGAAGCGTGGAAGGAAGACTGGAGAGGGATGGCCTGGGTTCATTCTGGCCTGCCAGAAAGTGCAGCCTGTCGTAGTACAACATCCTGGGGACATAGATGTCATCTGCTGCTCCGGATCTCTGTGAATCCAGGACTTTCTTGCGCTCCCTCAGATATGTGCTCCTCAGGCCACCAATGAAAATCTTTAAATAAGTGATGTCTGCCGTGGGGATCACCTGCTTCACAATTTCACACAATTGCTCCAGTGCTGCCTTCCTCTTTGCTTGGTTCTTGAAATGGGGGTGGGTAATCTCCCACAGACAGGGCAGCTCACTTAGCATATCAATGAATAGTGACATGAAGTCAGTATCTCTCATTAAGATATCCATGTTCACTGCAAGACACAACACAAGACAAAGCCTAATGTCAGACAAAACTCTCCTAATCTTGTAACAATATAGGCCTCAATCTAGAAGCAGTATAGGCACAAGTTTGTCTCTTACCTTCGTTGTTACGATCGGCGCGTCCAATGCTCCTTCCTCCGCTCACAGATCGTACGTAATACGCACGCGCTCCATATGCTTTTAGTAATTGTAACGTTTAAAAAGGTCAACTTTAATGTTCATGGGCCCATTATTCGTTCGTATCAAACATTTTTCTTTCGGCCTCTAGAACACCATTGCATTTTCACACATTTTTTGGGGCCTACTTGGATGCCAAATGATTGTTTGTGTAGATGGGTTTGTTACTAGAATGAAATGCCAACTAGATTGTGTGTAAGGAGAGGACACTGAGCAGCTGTTTTCACATCTGGACACTGGAGCACTAGTGTGGGACACAAGAACACCATTTTTATTAGGGGGGGCACACAGGTGCTCCAGTGTATACTATAGGGGGGGCTACATCTGTGAAGCTTGTACTAAACAGGTAAAGTATTGCAGCTTGACAAAGGGCAATAAAAAATATACATCTTGGAACTCGGCTAAAATAGACAATTGTACCCCACTTCCAAGCAATGTTTCCTAGTTCTAGTTCTGCCATCAAATATCTGTGTGCTAATTATACCATTTTTGTTTTACATAGGGGAGAAAAGACTCGGAGGACACCCCTCATCCGAGGAGACCAGAGACCCCCCACCTCTGGAAGAAGGGGAAATACCAACACAAGAAGCTGAGCAGGAGGAAGAAGAAGATGTGGTGGAGATTGGCACCACAACAGGTGAGTGTCTGCGACCACAGACTCAGGTAAAAGAGATGGATGGTGGCAGATTTTTGAGACCTTTTTTTTTGTTCTTTATCTCTTTTTAGGTGATCGTGATCCAGAACGCTTTACATCTGAAAGTGCCCAGATACTGATCGGGGAGATCATAGGGTGTAATCTCCAATTGCAAAACATCCAGCAACAAATCAGTGATGTTATTAAAAAAAATAATAACATCATTGATGTTTTGGGGCGAATTTAAACCCCACAAAATCACCTGTTTTATCCTACTAAAATTTTTACAATGTTTAGAAAAGCCAAATTTGGAGGATGCACACAGTGTGCCAACATGTGCTATCTGCCATCACGGGAGATCAATGGACGCGTTTTGGGGGTGCAACCCCTTCCTCAATTATAAAGTCGCATTGAGGAAGGGCTTGCTCCCCCAAAACATGTCCCTTGATCCCCCCTGATGGCAGATAGCACATGTTGACATTCGTAAATTTGTGTGCATCTTCCAAATTTGGCTTTTCCAGGGGTGATTTCCCCCCATCTGAACGCTATATCAAACACAGTTCCTAAATACTCATGTCTGATATAGCCTTCAGGTTTTACCATATGTGAACTTTGTAAGTTCAAGTTTTTTGGCTTTCTTGTTGGTTTTACACATGCCTGTTTTATCTGAAATGGACATTTCGATTTTTGATAATGCTACTGCAAACATTGTTATACAACAAACATGTTGGTTTGTTTTAAAAACCTTTCGTAAATGCACATGTGATTGTGCAGGTATAAAAAAGTGCCTTACTCAAGAATGTGTGGATTATTGTCTCAACACTACAACACTTTTGGGGTGATGTAATTGCTGTTTTATGAAAAAATGGGGGTTATTTCCTAAGGGCAATTACACTTTGCACTACAAGTGCAGGTTCAGTGCAGTTGCAAGTGCACTTGTAGTGAAATGTGTTTTGGCATTTAGGAAGTACCAGCCAACACTATTTTTTATAAGGTTACCCAATCACGACATTTTCTGCACTCAACACATTTCTGTCAGGGTCAGCTAAAACAAACACAAGCAGTAAATGTCCACCAAGAATTTCTTTTGTTTGTTTTTTATTTGAAAAAGGTGTCACAGATTGTCTGGCATATTGATAGCCCCCCCTACCCGCAAAGAACTCCAGGTAGCGTAACCGGTCATCACGGGCATTCAGGGAGGGCAAGCCAGGACGGCCACTTTCAAGCGCCGTCAGTGTTGATGGATTTGGGATTCCGGCCTCAGGCCCAACTGAGCCAGCATAGTTGGCTGAATGTTTTCTTAAAAAATTATGGAGAACACAGCAGGCAAGTATTATATGGTTCAGTTTATACTCCGCCATATGGATGGGTGTCAGAAATAATCGGAACCGGCTGGCCAGGATTCCAAATGTGTTCTCCACCACTCTTCGGGCTCTGGCCAGCCGGTAATTAAAAACCCTCTGTTCCGGGGTGAGGGTCCTCATCGGGAATGGCCGCATCAGGTGGTCCCCCAGCGCAAATGCTTCATCAGCAACGAACACAAATGGGAGACCTTCAACATTGTCCTCTGGAGGTGGCAAGTCCAAGCTGCCATTCTGGAGACGCCTGTAGAACTCCGTCTGGGCGATCACTCCACCATCGGACATCCGGCCATTCTTCCCCACGTCCACATACAAGAACTCGTAATTAGCCGACACCACCGCCAACATATATACTATTATAACAACAATACTATTAAACCCCTTGTAATTATAATAGTACGACCCCGAGTTGGGTGGTGGGACGATGTGGACGTGTTTCCCATCAATTGCCCCTCCGCAGTTAGGAAAGTCCCACCGCTGGGCAAAGTGGGAGGCCACAGTCTGCCATTCCTGTGGCGTGGAAGGAAACTGTTGAGGAAAAAACAATAAACATTACTATTTTTTCACAGAAACATGGCAAGCAGATTATACACAAACATTATGGGGCAACCTCCAGATAGCATTTATTAAGGGGAATTTAACAACAACAAAGTATAAGGTACACCATATCATATTCCCCCTCCCCCCTCTCATGGGCCATTTCTAACATTATAGGGGGGGGGGAACTCTTGGACAGGTAACCCTCTTCACTTCATTGAGAGATGAATGCCTAAATACAGGGTATTACTTGGAACAGCCCCTCCTTAGTTACACTATTGGCAGACCACTGGACAGGTAAGAAGTGTCTGAATACAAAGATATAAATACACACTGTACACATTTGAGGACATTTGGACATTCTACTATTACCTATCAAGATAATAATAGGATACAAAAACTTTAAACAGTTCCATTGGAAAGTATACAGGCAGGCCCTTGCACTACATGCTTTGGGGAATTCATCCATAAATCTGAGCACAAAAGAGATGGGTATAGTGTGTATGGGTTTGGCAAAGTCAGCAGATAGATGATTGAGGATAGAGAATTGGGATCAGCTGACTTAGCAGTTGGGGGGAGGGAGGGTTACCAAAAATTTGGGGACACCACAAAAAAAGCCTTTGGCACTCTGCCTGAATTTAAAGCTAAAATAACATTAACAAATATTTTAGGGGGTGTTTGGGGTAAAGCACTACTATATAGCTGATAAAATACATTGTTAAGTGACTACATGAGGTGAATATAGGGCAGGAGACACCATGCTGGAGAGGTTATTGAAGGGCAAATATGTATGAAGGACATAAAATAATAATTACATAAAAATCCAGCATGCATGAGAACAAAGGGGACATTCACAGCATATTACAATCATGGTAATTAGGGAATGAGGAAAGAAATACAATATATTAGCAAACATTCAATACAATAAAATGTGATATAAAAGGAAAAAAATCTTACCTTCATATACCTTCTTGCAAAAAGACCTGAACAAATTAATGGGGTGGGCGACTACATGGCAAATGAGGTTCAATGTAGAAAAATGTAAAATAATGCATTTGGGTGGCAAAAATATGAATGCAATCTATACACTGGGGGGAGAACCTCTGGGGGAATCTAGGATGGAAAAGGACCTGGGGGTCCTAGTGGATGATAGGCTCAGCAATGGCATGCAATGCCAAGCTGCTGCTAATAAAGCAAACAGAATATTGGCATGCATTAAAAGGGGGATCAACTGCAGAGATAAAACGATAATTCTCCCGCTCTACAAGACTCTGGTCCGCCCACACCTGGAGTATGCTGTCCAGTTCTGGGCACCAGTCCTCAGGAGGGACGTACTGGAAATGGAGCGAGTACAAAGAAGGGCAACAAAGCTAATAAAGGGTCTGGAGGATCTTAGTTATGAGGAAAGGTTGCGAGCACTGAACTTATTCTCTCTGGAGAAGAGACGCTTGAGAGGGGATATGATTTCAATTTACAAATACTGTACTGGTGACCCCACAATAGGGATAAAACTTTTTCGCAGAAGAGAGTTTAATAAGACTCGTGGCCACTCATTACAATTAGAAGAAAAGAGGTTTAACCTTAAACTACGTAGAGGGTTCTTTACTGTAAGAGCGGCAAGGATGTGGAATTCCCTTCCACAGGCGGTGGTCTCAGCGGGGAGCATTGTTAGCTTCAAGAAACTATTAGATAATCACCTGAATGACCGCAATATACAGGGATATGTAATGTAATACTGACACATAATCACACACATAGGTTGGACTTGATGGACTTGTGTCTTTTTTCAACCTCACCTACTATGTACTATCTATACTCCTTCTGCAGGACCTGTATGATGGCAGAACAGGTCTCTGGGATAATGATCCCCAGAGCCTGGGGGGAGATGCCTGTCGAGAACTTGAGGTCCTGCAGGCTTCTCCCTGTGGCCAAATACCGCAAGGTAGTGACCAACCTCTGCTCCGGAGTGATGGCTTGCCTCATGCAGGTATCCTGCCTGCTGATATAGGGGGTCAGCGAAGCCAACAAACGGTGAAACACGGGGTCCGTCATCCTGAGAAAGTTCCTGAAATCATCAGGATTATTCTCACGGATATCACGGAGCAAAGGCATATGACAGAACTGGTCACGCTGAAGCAACCAATTCTTGGTCCATGAACTCCTCCCCACCCTGTTCATGGACTGGACTTGTGTCAAGGTCAGGACCCCAACACCAAGCCCCCGCACAGCACGAACTCTACGAGGAGTACGCATACGAAACATGGCTAGAAAACGGTCGGCTGCTCAGAACGAAGTAACAGAACGCACTGAAGAACAGCAAGGCCTGTGAAGAGCGACCTGAAAACCAGTAACGAACGAACAAGAATACAATGACTCCTTAAAGTCACGCTGAACTTGCTTGCACGCACTGAAGAGCAGATACAAACCCACAAGCACAAACTGAACGGCAGAAAACGATCTGAAAGCCACGAGTCTGAAAAAGCGCGAATCGTCTCTCACCAAACTTTTACTAACATGAGATTAGCAAAAGGAGCCCAAAGGGTGCCGCGCTTGGTTCTGAACCGGCCTTTTCTAGTCTCGTCGTACGTGGTGTACGTGACCGCGTGGTTGGCGATTGGAAATTCCGACAACTTTGTGCGACCGTGTGTAGGCAAAACAAGTTTGAGCCAACGTCCGTCGGAAACAATCCTAGGATTTTGTTGTCGGAATGTCCGATCAATGTCCGACCATGTGTACGGGGCATAAGTGTAAATATCAAATCCTCAATAAATATAGTACATGATTATTAAGTCCAATGTATGAAAAAATGTATATAAAGTCCATAAAACAATTCCTAAAAAATCCAACATGCGCGCAATAATCTTAGTGTTTGGTGCTCAAAATTCCATGCTCAAGTGCCATCCAGTGACCCCCCGGGACAACCGCTCACCTCAGTGCGTGTGACTCAGCTGTGAGACTGAGTCTAATCATGCTTAGGAGCCATTCCACGGCTCAGTGATGGAATCCAGATACACAGCTTTCAGCAGTAACTCCACAGTTAGAAATAAAGGAAAAAAAAACTGGATAGTGTGATATAGTTTATAAAATATTTATTAGAATAAAGCTCCCCACAATAGGGTACTCACATTTATAAGGTGCGCAAGTGCACCAATCTAATAACAGTCTCTAAAGTTTGCCTGTTAGGAGGAATAATCTTTGCGTCGCATCTCAATGGAGTGGATAGTTCTGTGCTCCGTCCTGGCCCCTCCCCTACGCGTGTTCGACACAGGGTCACGTGTCTTCATGAGGGGGTTCTCCATCACTGAGCCTAGGATGGCTCCTAAGCGTGATTAGACTCAGTCTCACAGCTGAGTCACACGCACTGAGGTGAGCGGCTGTCCCGGGGGGTCACTGGATGGCACTTGAGCATGGAATTTTGAGCACCAAGCACAAGATTATTGCACGCATGTTGGATTTTTTAGGAACTGTTTTATGGACTTTATATACATTTTTTCATACATTGGACTTAATAATCACGTACTATATTTATTGAGGATTTGATATTTACACTTATTGTGTGGCACTTGGCAATTTTTGGATTCTGCACTTATAACTGTGATATATTTCTGTACACGGTATTGTTATGCAATATAAATGATTTTTTCATTATATATATATATATATATATATATATATATATATATAGGCACCAGTTGAGTAATCGCTACTCTTATTCAGATGTTATACATCCAGTATATTATCTACACATTGCACTTTCAATAACACTTGGTTTTATACATATTTTGTGCCTTTGCTGTGGCTGGATAAGCCATTTATGAGGCATTTCCATTATACCTCATATGCATTAATAATCTCCAGATTGATACTTTCACCTTAGCGCAGTGTATTTATTGTATACATAGGAAGCATTGTACACAGAGCAAGAATTTCACTAGTTAGGAAAGCTTCATGTGGCAGAAATAGCACAAGATGGGTTTACTACCGCTTTAAAGGTACCACGGCATACGTTTTACATTATGGAAGAGATTATCTCCACTGCTCAAACTGTTAAAACTCAGGGCTCCTCCCCATTCCCATCATTACCAAGTGGGGGTGGGGGGGAAGGGAGGTATAAAGACACAGGTAGGAAGCCAGGAGAGCACAGTTGCAGGCATGACGCTGGTGGAGGAGAAGGGAGAGCAGGTCTCTTTGGAGGATGACCAACAGAGCCGGGTTACGATGCTGGAGGACACCTCAGATCAGGGACAGGTAGGAACCTGGGAGAGGACGGGGATGGAGGGATCGCAGACTCCACATATCAGAGGGACATTTATCAACTCTGTCACACAGTACGGCAATGTTATACAGGAACAATGACCAATGTATTATAATGTCATATTTTGTGCACATTTTTGAAAAGGCGGCGAAGGATTGTACTTAAGAAGACTTACGATCCAGATCTACTGATAACAGTGTCCATACATGGAGTGATTTTTATATAGAATTGTAAAGTCAATCAATTTACTGTCAGGGATTAAAATTCGATCACACGATTGACCAGGCACCAGTACTAGAATACTTAAATGACTCCACCTCTGGAATAGCAGATAACCTCTGGAATAGCCTTCAAGATCACAACAAAACTTAAGGCTCCATTCACACCTCAGCGTTTTGGAGCTTCAAGCTCCAAAACGCTGGAGAGGAAAAAAAATCAATTTATTCTTTATTGAGATGGTTCACATCTCCACTCCAAGTCACCTGAAGCCAAACTCCTGAAGCTCAAAAAAGTTCTGGAGTTTTTTTTTGTAGCTCGAATCGGACAGATTTGAGCATTTTTGGGGCGTTTTTATTCTAATAGAAATGGATGGAAACGCGACATTCGCGCGTTTTTATGCGCACTCTGTCGTGCATTTTTGCGTGATTTTCTGCTCAAATACAAAAATATAAAAAAAAAAAAAATAGTAATAAAATATGAATAAATAAATGTAAAAAAAAATACAAAAAAAGCTAAAAATCATCATAAATAAAATCAATTATAAATATGTAATACTACATATAAATAAATATTAACCCCTAATGTTAAAATAAATATTTTGTTATTATTATTAGTAGTATTATTAATAAAATAACAAACACCCGAACAAAAAAAAAATATATTAATACTAATTATTTATTTATTTTGTGTTAGGGTGTTTAGTTAATTATTATTTTATTTTTTTAAGGGGTAGGGGTTAAAGCTGAAGATTAATTATTTATTGTTACTTAGTATTAATTTATTGAATTATTTTTTTATTTGTGTATTTTACATTTATTTATTAATCTATCATTAGTAGTAGTAGTAGTAATAATAATATTATTATTATTAAATAACCCCAACTCCTAACCCTAACTAAACTGAACTCTAACCCCTTACCCTAACAAAAAAACATTATAATAAATGAATAATGAAAGAAGAAATAAAAGCTAATGGAAAAGCTAAAAAAGCTGAAATACCTAGCAACAGAATAGTTTTCTATATTGGCTAATTAAAAAAAAAAAAAAAAAAGTCTGTGTAACTCTGCCGGCTCTATACACATCCCCACCCTGCCAGTATGCAGCCAGCTGTATATGGAGCATGACATTCACTCCCCCCTCCCCTTCTGCAGTGACAGTGTGTTGACTGCTCACTTCTGCTTCGCCCTTCTCCTACTAGCAGAACAGATCAGGTTCAGCAAGAGCTGCAAAGGACACTGGAACTTGCATTTCTTGAAGGGGCACAACGCAATACAAGCAAATGGGGGACAGATGAGCTCTGAATTGCAATTCTCAAACAGCCCTGTTTATAGAGGAGGAGAGAGCAAGAAGTTTTTGTCCAGGCAAATTCTTCAGGAAAGGATTAGTGTACAGGGGCTCAGAGTGCAGTGAGGAGGGGCATAGCTCCTGGCTGTCCCGGATTTCGAGGGACAAGAGAGAAAGAAAGAGAGAGAGAAAGAAAGAAAGAAAGAGAGAGAGAGAGAGAGAGAGAGAGAGAGAGAGAGAGAGAGAGAGAGAGAGAGAGACACCTTTTTTTGCTGTGGAAAGCCGTGGCCTGTGGTGTAAGGAGCAGAGTCACTGACAGGATATAGATCTGCCACTGTCAGACAATCCAGAATGAGCTGACATCTGATTGGAGGGCCACCTTCTGCTGTGTTGCAGCCACTGTTTGCTACCACCCCTAAAGACTGAGCCATTAGGTACTACCTAACCAGCTACTCTATAGCTCTAATGCTGCCTGCAGGCCTTGTTGACTGCCTTTAAGCATGCCAATGTTTACCGGGCCCCAACGTTTAACTGGCTGAAGAGTCAACACTAAAGACTGCCCCTAACAGTTGTTACCTAGAAGCCTTTTGCTTCCTTTGTCCAGTCAGCCACTTCCCGCCAGGAGGGCGTACATGGACATCCTCCCGTTTCAGTGGTTATACCGGGCTGATGCCTGCACCTACACGCATCAACCTGGTATCATTCTCTTCAGCCGGTGATTCCCTTCACCGTAAGAACAACCATAGCCACTTGATTGTTCTTACTGGCAACGGGAGAGGACATCTGCCGCCTTCCGGTACTTCTTCCAACTCACCTGTGCGATCGGTGAGCCAGAGAAGGAATCCACCAGCGGCAGAAGTTGACCATAGAGATTTCCGTGGGAAGAGATGGTCCCCGATCACCTCTGATTCTCGGAGGTCCAGGCACGATGTCATGCCCGGTCTGGCAGTTGTAAATACTGCCATGTACTCGGCTGGAAAGTTTTTTGATCTTGGTCTTTCCAGCCTGGAGGAGAGATGTGGGGTCTTATTGACCCCACATCTCTCCATAAAGAGGAAAACTAAAAGTGAAGGTCCTTCGAGCTACCAAGTGAACTAATACTAAAAACGTGAATGAATTAACAAAACTGTGATAATCGAACTCAAAACTAGCTGCAAAACCTATTTGTGTTCACAATACACAGATAATAAATAATAATAAACAAATGATCTTGCGCAGTAATAAATGATCACAAACAATAATCTAATATAAGTGTGCAAAATGGTTTAATAAATCAAGTCCCAAAAACATCTAATCCAAATGGTTCTTAATGCTAGAGGTGTCTCTAATCTGTATTCATTTTGTGCCTTCACACAACTGTTATGTGCTCTCAAAACTCTCACCTTAAACCAGTGAATATCCAGCCTCAAATTATAAGGGAATATCCAGCCTTCAAGTATATCACTCCAGGATCCTCTTACTGGTATATTCACGCCTTCCTGAAACCCATAGGATAAACCAGCATGGTGACTCCAAAACACCAGACTTTAGAACTGCTACCAAATCTCCGTAGGCTCCTTTTAGGTTCAGGCCACAGCCAGGGGAGGCCAAAGTATATAAAAGTTCCACTTCTTTGGAAGTTTGCAGTCAGGGTGTCCAAGCCGAGGTATCCTCCCACACACCAATAAACAAACGGTCATCAAGAAAAAGAAGCATCCGGCAACTTCATAACATCAAGCGTATTTATTGTAAAGCCTTCATAGTGAGTACAGTCCCTGATTTGGAGCAATGTCCCTTTGTCCCTCTGCCCTCCATTTGTCCCTCATTTTGGTCAGATCTATATAGTTGTGTATAAAAATGCACTTTTTATCTTTCAAAAAGTGTTTCCCAGTTCTAAACCTTTCATCAAATTTCTAAATTGCTGCATTTGTACATTTGAAAAACCAATATAAAGGAATAGTAGTTGTAAAAAAGCCCTTTTTTTTGGTTAATTCTTATTTCAATCTTAATTTTATTGGAAAATTATTATATAAATAGACAAATGTGCATACATTAATGGCATAATCATACCATCATTCAATTTACAAAGACATTATACAAGCTTACAAAACAAAACGTGGGGGGAAAATGATGGAAACACATAAAGATCATGTTTTGAAAGATTATGTCTTATTAAATTCCCATAAATCATTCTAATTTCCTGATGACTCCCTATAAGTCCTCCAGGGGGGCCATACCTGATGGCATTTTTCATATGTATTCAGTTTGTGTGCCAGGAGGGTCTCCATCCTCTCAATGTAATCCATTTCCATTATTCATTCCTTCATTGATGGCGATTGTATTGATTGTCAATGTCGTGGGATAACCAATCTTGCTGCTGTTAACCAGTGTCTAAGTAGACCCTTTTTATTATTTTTATAATAGCCTGGGAGAATTGATAGCAGAGTCATTTGTGGTGTATTGGGGACTAGCTCTCCTGTAACTGTAGTATGCAGCTGCCTGATCCTTTCCAAAAAAATATGAATCTGGGGGCATTCCCACCAAATGTGTATCAACGAACCCTTAGCAGAATGACACCGCCAACATATGTCAGATGCATCTGGGTATATACGCTGCAGGGATGCTGGACATATCGATACCAACAAGGAACAAGCTTATAGCTTGTTTCTTTGGCTTTAGTCGTCGGTGACAAGCAATGTGTGAGAATGTCAATGTAAGAAAAGTTGCGCTACATGAAATATTTCTTAGAAATAGTGTGAACCAATGCCATACAGAAAACAGGGACACACCCGAATCAGGAGTGCACCCTGAGCATCCTAAGCTCCTTCAGGTGATGTGTACATAAATGAATTGTGAAATAAATAAAATAGCAACAGTTGAAATAAATCATGTGCATATCAATCAATAAATGAATAAATAATGTCCATATGACCATTAGTGTCCATATAAAGATTAAATGAAATGAGCAGCGTTTTCTTTAGATGTGATAAAAAAAGTAAAAAATATGTGAGTTATAATCCACAGCAGGTAACAAGGTCCAGGTATTCAGCCTTAGTGCCGGTTCACACAGGGGCGATTTGTCGGGTGACCTAGCCGCCTGACAAGTCGCCTCCCGTTCTGTACTACGGAACCGTTCTAATAGGAGCGAAACAAGTCGCTCCGACTTAGAAAAAGGTTCCTCTAGTATTTTGGGGGCGACTTCAGGCGACTTGCATTGACTTCTATACAGAAGTCATTTTGCAAGTCGCCGCTGAAGTCGTGTGCAGGACGCCTCGGTGAGGCGACCTGCATGTCGTGCCGCCCATGTGTGAACCGGCACTTAAAGTGTCCACAAATGAGAGACAGCTTGATGTAAACTCTGTATGTGATAACCCTTACCAGAGCCGGTGGACCCCCTAAAGAGCAGGGTCATACGAGCAGACAGATAAAGCCCTCTGCGGTGACACTTGAATCCTTTGGTATCTGGAGTCCTTTGGTTGCCTTGAGCGGTCCGCAAGGATTTCGCCAAAAAGCAGTAAATGCTTAGCAGCTGGATATCCCCAACCTGAAAAGAGAAGCACACTCGGCTCCCAGCGATGACTGAGCAGACAGAAAGGGACTCCAGTCGTGTAGTAAGTTAAAATTCAAAATCTTTAATGCTCCAGGAAAGGAAAATTACGGAAAGGTGAGTATTCAATGTTCCATTTTTTTGTCTTCAAAAAGTGTTTTCCAGAGCTAAACCTTTCATCCAATTTCTAAATGCTGCCTTTGAAATAATAGGACATAGATATAGATAGAGAGAGAGAGAGAGACTCTGACTTTTTTGCTGTGCTTATCTGGAAAGTGGAGCAAGGAACAGATCCACTTCCAGGATACAGATCTGCAGTGCTACCTATCGGACAATCCAGAGTGAGCTGACATCTGATTTGAAGGGCCACCTGCTGCTGTGTTGCGACCACTGTTTGCTACCACCCCTAAAGACTGAGCCATTAGGTACTACCTAAACAGCTACCCTATAGCTCTAATGCTGCCTACAGGCCTTGCTGACTGCCTTTAAGCATGCCAACGTTTACCGGGCCCCAACGTTTAGCCGGCTGAAGAGTCAAGACTAAAGACTGCCCCTAACAGTTGTTACCTAGAAGCCTTTTGCTTCCTTTGTTCAGTTAGTCACTTCCCGCCAGGAGGGCGTACATGGACATCCTCCCGTTTCAGTGGTTATACAGGGCTCATGCCTGCACCTACACGCATCAACCTGGTATCATTCTCTTCAGCTGGTGATTCCCTTCACCGTAAGAACAACCATATCCACTTGATTGTTCTTACTGGCAAGGGGAGGGGACATCTGCCGCCCTCTGGTACTTCTCCCAACTCACCTGTGTGATCGATGAGCCGGAGAAGGAATCCACCGGCGGCGGAAGTTGACCATAGAGATTTCCGAGGGAAGAGATGGTCTCCGAACATCTCTATGATTCTCGGAGGTCCGGGCGCGATGTCATGACATCACGCTCGGCCTGGCAGCTGTAAATACTGCCATGTACTCGGCTAGAAAGTTTTTTGATCTCTGTCTTTCCAGCCTGGAGGAAAGATGTGGGGTCTTATTGACCCCACATCTCTAAATAAAGAGGAAAACTGTGAAGGTCCTTCGCGCTACCAAGTGAACTAATACTGAAAACGTGAATGAATTAAAAAAACTGTGAAAATCAAACTCAAAACTAGCTGCAAAACCTATTTGTGTTCACAATACACAGTTAATAAATAACAAACAAGTGATCTTGCGCAATAATAAATTATCACAAACAATAATGTAATATAAAATGTGCAAAATGGTGTAATAAATCAAGTCCCAAAAACATCTAATCCAAATGGTTCTTAATGCAAGAGGTGTCTCTAATCTGTATTCATGTCGTGCCTTCACACAACTGTTATGTGCTCTCAGAACTCTCACATTAAAGCAGTGAATATCCAGCCTCAAATTATAAAGGAATATCCAGCCTTCAAGTATATCACTCCAGGATCCTCTTATGCCGTGTACACACCGCCGGACTTCCCGACAGAAAAAGTCCGATAGGAGCATTTGGTTGGACATTCCGACAGTGTGTATGCCCCATCATTTATCTGTCGGCATTTCTGACGGACTCAGATATAGAACATGTTCTAAATCTTTCCGTCGGAAATGCAGACGGAGTTTAGCCCGTTGACAAGTCCGCTCGTGTGTACGCGGCATTACTGGTATATTCACGCCTTCCTGAAACCCATAGGATAAACCAGCATCCGGACTCCAAAACACCAGACTTTAAACTGCTACCAAATCTCTATAGGCTCCTTTTAGGCCCCATTCACACTAGCGCGTTTTTTGATGCATTTTGCATTTTGCAGAAATGCACGGGAATTTTTTAACATGGGTTCCTATGGAACATGTTCACATCAATGCTTTTTTGTATCTCCGCGTTTTTGGAAAGGGTCGGGGACTTTTTCTCATGCAAAATGCAGCGTTTTGCATGTAATGGTTTTCAATGGACAAGCATCAAAAACGCAAGTGCACCTTTTTTGCAGCGTTTTTGATGCGTTTTTGATGCGTTTTTGGTGCGTTTTTGCCGTTTTTTTTTTTTTTTTTTATTTTTTTTTTTTTTTGTAATTTTTTTGTAAGACTGTAAAAAAAATGAAACAAAAAAAAAAAAAAAAAAAAAAAACGCAAAACGCAAATCGCGGCAAAAACGCGGCAAAAACGCCGCTAAAACGCGGCAAAAACGCGGCTCAAAAACGCGGCAAGCATGAAAAAAAAACCTCCAAAAACGCTCAAAAGCAACATGCATAGGTGTGAATCGAGCCTTAAGGTCCATGCCACAGCCAGGGGAGGCCAAAGTATTTAAAAGTTCCACTTCTTTGGAAGTTTGCAGTCAGGGTGTCCAAGCTGAGGTGTCCTCCCACACATCAATAGAAAAACGGTCATCAAGAAAAAGAAGCATCCGTCAACTCCATAACATCAAGCGTATTTATTGTAAAGCCTTCACAGTGAGCACAGTCCCTGATTTGGAGCAATGTCCCTCTGTCCTCCTCATGTGTCCCTCATTTTGGTCTGATCTATATAGTTGGATATAAAATGCACCTCTTTCATAAAGTGTTTCCCAGTGATAAACCTTTCATCAAATTTCTAAATTGCTGCATTTGTACAACTGAAAAGCCACTATAGAGGAATAGTAAAGGTAAAAGCATTTTTTTGGTTAATTCTCCTTTTAAGGGGGTGTGTCCTATGCCTACATATGTTTGCTAGTAGGTGTGCCTCATTTCCATCTCAAAATGTTGGGAGGTATGCACGTATCTGTCTACCAGCAAAAGCCATCATTCCAGTATATTCCATAACTCCTGAAATAATAATAGCACAGTCATAATAGGGACATATTTACTTTCCTCAGATAATTTGTAACGTTTCAAGTCCAGACACCCCTATGTCAGACCATATGGGGAACCACTTGCACACCTTATTCCTCCTAAGTAAAATAGATATCGAAAACCTTCCATATTTATATTCGTTTTGAACCAAATTTCACGCTGGACCATAATATGGACATTAGCAGTCTGTAAACAGTAGATATTCAGAGATATGAATACTTATCACAAACTGTAACTGGGACATGGTCATGAATGTGGTGACCTCTTAGCAACCACCCCTCAGACACTTAATTGGTCAGAGGGCCTCTGTCAACACCCCTTTGATCCCAAATAAAAAAGGAATGCCAAGAAAATCTGTCAAGTTTGAGAACCGATAATACCTGGCTCATCAACTGAACTCTAATAACACCCAGGACCCTGCAAGTATACAGTGCCTTGCAAAAGTATTCACCCCCCTTGGCTTTTTACCTATTTTGTTACATTACAGCCTTTAATTCAGTGTTTTTTTTATCTGAATTATATGTGATGGATCAGAACACAATAGTCTAAGTTGGTGAAGTAAAATTAGAAAAATTATAAAAAACTGATAATTGGCGTGCGCGTATGTATTCACCCCCTTTGTTATGAAGCCCATAAAAAGCTCAGGTGCAACCAATTACCTTCAGAAGTCACATAATTAGTGAAATGATGTCCACCTGTGTGCAATCTAAGTGTCACATGATCTGTCATTACATATACACCTTTTTGAAAGGCCCCAGAGGCTGCAATACCTAAGCAAGAGGCACCACTAACCAAACACTGCCATGAAGACCAAGGAACTCTCCAAACAAGTAAGAGACAATGTTGTTGAGAAGTACAAGCTAGGGTTAGGTTATAAAAAAATATCCAAATCTTTGATCCCTAGGAGCACCATCAAATCTATCATACCCAAATGGAAAGAACATGGCACAACAGCAAACCTGCCAAGAGACAGCCGCACACCAAAACTCACGGACTGGGCAAGGAGGGCATTAATCAGAGAGGCAGCACAGAGACCTAAGGTAATCCTGGAGAAGCTGTAGAGTTCTACAGCAGAGACTGGAGTATCTGTACATAGGACAACAATAAGCCGTATGCTCCATAGAGTTGGGCTTTATGGCAGAGTGGCCAGAAGAAAGCCATTACTTTCAGCAAAAAACAAAATGGCATGTTCTGAGTTTGCGAAAAGGCATGTGGGTGACTCCCAAAATGTATGGAGGAAGGTGCTCTGGTCTGATGAGACTAAAATTGAACTTTTTGGCCATCAAAGGGAACGCTATGTCTGGCGCAACCCAACACATCACATCGCCCAAAGTACACCATCACCACAGTGAAACATGGTGGTGGCAGCATCATGCTGTAGGGATGTTTTTCAGCAGTCGGGACTGGGAAACTGATCAAAGTTGAGGGAAAGATGGATGGTGCCAAATACAGGGATATTCTTGAGCAAAACCTGTACCACTCTGTATGTGATTTGAGGCTAGGACGGAGGTTCACCTTCCAGCAGGACAATGACCCCAAACACACTGCTAAAGCAACACTTGAGTGGTTTAAGGGGAAACATAAATGTGTTGGAATGGCCTAGTCAAAGCCCAGAATAAAAGCCATAGAAAATCTGCAGTCAGACTTAAAGATTGCTGTTCACAAGCTCAAACCATCCAACTTGAAGGAGCTGGAGCAGTTTTGCAAGGAGGAATGGGCTAAAATCCCAGTGGCAAGCTCATAGAGATAGCCGCAAAAGGTGGCTCTACAAAGTATTGACTTTAGGGGGTGAATAGTTATGCACATTGACTTGTTGTTTGTTTGTTGTTGTTTGCTTCACAATACAAAAAAAAACAAAACATCTTGAAAGTTGTGGGCATGTTCTGTAAATTAAATGATGCAAATCCTCAAACAATCCATATTGATTCCAGGTTGTGAGGCAATAAAACACGAAACATGCCAAGGGAGGTGAATACTTTTGCAAGGCACTGTACTTCCTTTTCAACTCTGTTTTATTTCTCTGTTGCTGTATGTCTTTATTTCTTTTAAACGCCTTTTTTTTTCTGTAAATATTTTATTTGCACCAATTTTACCCTTTTCATTATCAAAACTTCACAAACCAACACTAACTGGTACTGACACTGGAACTAACTGATATTTACACTGCCAATATCTGACCCTAAGGACTCATTCACACCATACATGCATGCATGAAAACTGATGGGAAAATCGCACAGATTTCATTTGCAGAGACATCAGTTTACATCAGTTTTTATGCACACTGACATCAGTTTTCATGTGCGTCAGTTATTTGCACTGTTCACACTAAATGTTGATGCCATGTCAGTTTTTCCCCCCATGCAGAAAACTGATTCCTGCGCCACATTTGATCAGCACAGGAAATATTCCAACAACATTTTTTTTTGCCTTTATATGCGTTTATTTGCATTTGTACATGCGCTTTTACTAGTCGACTTGCTATGCAAATTTACTATAAAAAAACTCTGAGTCTTTTTAGATTTAATATTCTGACTTTTGTAAAGAATCGTTCAATCACATTGATCGGACATTCCGATGGATGTTGGCTCAAACTTGTCTTGCATACACACGGTCACACAAAGTTGTCGTAAAATCCGATCATTCTGAACGCGGTGACGTAAAACACGTACGTCGGGACTATAAACGGGGCAGTAGCCAATAGCTTTCATCTCTATTTATTCTGAGCATGCGTGGCACTTTGTGCGTCGGATTTGTGTACACACGATCGGAATTTCCGACAACGGATTTTGTTGTCGGAAAATTTTATAGCCAGCTCTCAAACTTTGTGTGTCGGAAAATCCGATGGAAAATGTGTGATGGAGCCTACACACGGTCGGAATTTCCGACAACAAGGTCCTGTCACACATTTTCCGTCTGAAAATCCATCCGTGTGTACGAGGCATAAGAAGAATGATGATGCAAGCAAACTTTGCATGCAATATACCAATGTCTCTGATAAGATATGAGTTACAGTATGTATTATGAATATGGGTATTTATTGGAAAATGATGATTCAGTTAAGCATTTTGTGGCAAGAAAGCCCAATCATAGTATGTGGGAGTGCAAAATGTATCCGGTTTGCTTTGGTGTACAGTTGTTTTACATACAAAAAGAGAGGCAACAAGATGAGCTAAGTATTATTTCCATTTATTCTTTGCGACATCCAGGGGCCAAATGCTGTAATTTTCCTTTTTAAATCAATTAAAAACAAACATTCATCCACTATACATTTATTGGGGGATAGTAGGGGTACATTAGCCTCAATACACATTTTTCTGGGATGGACAAATATAAAAGTAAGAACCCTTTTTTGGCAGACATCCCAGCGTGTGGCTGATGTGTTCATACATGAGTGTTGGTAATTGCACATCTTTAATTGTAATCTGTAAATGTATTTAACTGTAAAGCTGACATTAGATTTTTTTTGTTTTACAATAAATTGTGTTAAATTAAAAAAAAAGAACAAAAGAGAAATAAATGTAAAATTGGGATCCAAAATGAGTATAATACAGTGAGGGGGAAAAAAGTATTTGATCCCCTGCTGATTTTGTACATTTGCCCACTGACAAAGAAATGTCTATAGGTCAATAATTTTAATGGTAGGTTTATTTTAACAGTGAGAGGCGGAATAACCACTTCATCCACAAGCCTCATTTTGAGATTTGGTGTTAACAAGTTAAACTTTTTTTTTGCTAGAAAAGTACTTAGAAAAAAAAAATATATATAATGTTTGGGGATTCTAACACCCTAGAGAATAAAATGGGGGTCGTTGCAATACTTTGTCACACCGTATTTGCGCAGCGGTCTTACAAGTGCACTTTTTTGGGCAAAAATACACTTCTTTGGATTAAAAAATAAGACAACAGTAAAGTTAGCCCAATTTTTTTTTTATATTGTGAAAGATAATGTTACGCCGAGTAAATTGATACCCAACATGTCACGCTTCAAAATTTTGCCCGCTCGTGCAATGGCAACAAACTTTCCCCTTAAAAATGCTAGAATTATTGCTCCGCTCTAACGATTGCGGTGATACCTCACATGTGTGGTTTGAACACCGTTTTCATATGCGGGCTCTACTCACGTAAGAGTTCACTTCTGCAGGCGAGCTCTGCAGGACGGGGCGCGTTAACATTTTGAATTTATTTTTTTCTTATTTTTTTACTTTTTATTTTGCTCTTTAAAAAAAAATTGTGTCACTTTTATTCCTATTACAAGGAATGTAATTTTATGTGTTTAGTTTGTCCCATTCCCAAAAATATTTTGGAAAGTGCAGTTACTCTTTGAAGTGTAAAATACACCTTTTTTCTGAAACTACATAGATTGTACATTGCTTTCTTTTCTTAAAATGTTACTCAACAACATCATCGCATGTGTTTTCTTGCAGACCGAATCCGACTGCCCTGTGTGGAAGAGACCTTGGTGCATATGGGTGATAGCAGCCATGATTGTTCTAATATCCATCATAGTAACTGTGGCTATATGCAGAACTACAGTTCCTGGTAAGCCAAACATCTGAATAGCTCTATCAGACTGCAGACCCTTTGTTTGGCCATGAGATCTGGAAGGTGCTCTGGTTTGACGGCTCAAAGAAGGTGAAGAGCACAGGGTCTGATGTATAAACGTACAAGGAAGAATATTTTTTCTTGACCTTAGCAACTTTTTGTAGAAGAATCCAGACCACTGCAGTGTAATTACAATCCAAGTATATTAATTGTATATACATGGCACTTTAACATCAAAGAGTACAGTGCTAAATTGTTTACATTTCAGGATATACAGTTAGGTCCATATATATTTTGACAGGCACAATTTTAGTTTTTCAGGTATTTACCAAAACATATTCAAGCTATATTTATATAATGGATATGGGCTGAAAGTGCACACTCTCAGGTTTAATTTTGAGGGTTTCAGGGCTGGGTTCAGCCCTCCTTCTCAAAGCTGGCCACTCAACTGTCGGCTAATTGCCAGCTGCTTTCTCTCCACAGTGACTCACCTGTTGATGATATCCTGCTCGTCAGTCCTGCCTACTTAAGCCGTCCAGCCCAGATGATCTCTGCCTTCACCTTGGTGACATCTCTAGAGACGCTCTCCTGTGTTTCTGTTAACCACTTCAGATTTACCCCCTTCCTGACCAGAGCACTTTTTACAATTTGGCACTGCGTCGCTTTAACTGCTAATTGCGCGGTCATGCAATGCTGTACCCAAACGAAATTTGCGTCCTTTTCTTCCCACAAATTGAGATTTCTTTTGATGGTATTTGATCACCTCTGCGGTTTTTATTTTTTGCGCTATAAACGGAAAAAAAAACGAAAATTTTGAAAAAAAATATATATTCTACTTTTTGTTATAAAAAATCCAATAAACTCAATTTTATTCATACATTTAGGCCAAAATGTATTTGGCCACATGTCTTTGGTAAAAAAAATGTCAATGTTGGTTTGCGCAAAAGTTACAGCGTCTACAAACTAGGGTACATTTTCTGGAATTTACACAGCTTTTAGTTTATGACTGCCTATGTCATTTCTTGAGGTGCTAAAATGGCAGGGCAGTACAAACCCCCCCCAAATGACCCCATTTTGGAAAGTAGATATCCCAAGGAAATTGCTGAGAGGCATGTTGAGCCCATTGAATAATATTTTTTTTTTCCCAAGTGATTAAATTTTTGATTTCACTCCTCACTACCTATCACAGTTTTGAAGGCCATAAAATGCCCAGATGGCACAACCCCCCCCCCCAAATGACAACTTTTGGGAAGTAGACACCCCAAGCTATTTGCTGAGAGGCATGTTGAGTCCATGTAATATTTTATATTTTGACACAAGTTGCGGGAAAGTGACAAATTTTTTTTTGCACAAAGTTGTCACTAAATGATATATTGCTCACACAAGCCATGGGCATATGTGGAATTGCCCCCCAAAATACATTTAGCTGCTTCTCCTGAGTATGGGGATACCACATGTGTGGGACTTTTTGGGAGCCTAGCTGCGTACGGGGCCCCGAAAACCAATCACCGCCTTCAGGATTTCTAAGGGTGTAAATTTTTTATTTCACTCTTCACTGCCTATCACAGTTTCGGAGGCCATGGAATGCCCAGGTGGCACAAACCCCCCCCCAAATGACCCCATTTTGGAAAGTAAACACCCCAAGCTATTTGCTGAGAGACATGGTGAGTATTTTGCAGCTCTCATTTGTTTTTGAAAATGAAGAAAGACAAGAAAAAACATTTTTTTTTCTTTTTTCAATTTTTAAAACTTTGTGACAAAAAGTGAGCTCTGCAAAATACTCACTATACCTCTCAGCAAATAGCTTGGGGTGTATACTTTCCAAAATAGGGTCATTTGGGGGGGGTTTGTGCCACCTGGGCATTCCATGGCCTCCGAAACTGTGATAGGCAGTGAAGAGTGAAATAAAAAATTTACGCCCTTAGAAAGCCTGAAGGCGGTGCTTGGTTTTCGGGGTCCCGTACGCGATTTTCTAGGCTCCCAAAAAGTCTCACACATGTGGTATCCTTGTACTCAGGAGAAGCAACAGAATGTA
The DNA here is from genome assembly GCF_042186555.1 of Aquarana catesbeiana. Taxonomy (NCBI): domain Eukaryota; kingdom Metazoa; phylum Chordata; class Amphibia; order Anura; family Ranidae; genus Aquarana; species Aquarana catesbeiana. The sequence goes on from NC_133327.1 coordinate 34,857,751, forward strand.
TTTTGGTGTGTAATTTCACATATTCCCATGGCATGTTTGAGCAATATATCATTTAGTGACAACTTTGTGAAAAAAAAAATTGTCTTTTTCCCGCAACTTGTGTCACAATATAAAATATTCCATAGACTCGACATGCCTCTCAGCAAATAGCTTGGGGTGTCTACTTTCCAAAATGGGGTCATTTGGGGGGGTTTTGAACTGTCCTGGCAATTTATGCACAACATTTAGAAGCTTATGTCACACATCACCCACTCTTCTAACCACTTGAAGACAAAGCCCTTTCTGACACTTTTTGTTTACATGAAAAAAAAATTTTTTTTTGCAAGAAAATTACTTTGAACCCCTAAACATTATATATATTTTTTTAAGCAAATGCCCTACAGATTAAAATGGTGGGTGTTTCATTTTTTTTTCACATAGTATTTGCGCAGCGATTTTTCAAACGCAATTTTTTTGGGGAAAAAACACACTTTTTAAAATTTTAATGCACTAAAACACACTATGTTGCCCAAATGTTTGATGAAATAAAAAAGATGATCTTAGGCCGAGTACATGGATACCAAACATGACATGCTTTAAAATTGTGCATAAATGTGCAGTGGCAACAAAATAAATACATTTTTAAAAGCCTTTAAAAGCCTTTACAGGTTACCACTTTAGATTTACAGAGGAGGTCTACTGCTAAAATTACTGCCCTCGATCTGACTTTCGCGGTGATACCTCACATGCATGGTGCAATTGCTGTTTACATTTGACGCCAGACCGACGCTTGCGTTCGCCTTAGCGCGAGAGCAGGGGGGGACAGGGGTGCTTTTTTTTTTTCTTTATTATTTTTTTGCTTTTTTATCTTATTTTTAAACTGTTCCTTTCATTTTTATTTTTTTTTAATCATTTTTGTTGTTATCTCAAGGAATGTAAATATCCCCTATGATAGCAATAGGTAGTGACAGGTACTCTTTTTTTGAAAAAATTGGGGTCTATTAGACCCTAGATCTCTCCTCTGCCCTCAAAGCATCTGACCACACCAAGACCGGTGTGATAAAATGCTTTCCCAATTTCCCAATGGCGCTGTTTACATCCGGCGAAATCTAAGTCATGAAATGCTCGTAGCTTCCGGTTTCTTAGGCCATAGAGATGTTTGGAGCCACTCTGATCAGCTCTATGGTCAGCTGGCTGAATCACCAGCTGCATTCTCAGGTTCCCTGTTGAGACAGGAGAGCCAGAGAAAAACACGGAAGACGGTGGGGGGGGGGCATTCCCTCCCACGGCTTGTAAAAGCAGTCTAGAGGCTAATTATCCACTAGGATTGCTTTTACATGAAAGCCGACCGCTGGCTGAAAAGAATGATACCAAGATGATACCTAAACCTGCAGGCATCATTCTGGTATAACCAGTCAAAGTCGTGAATAGCGTACCTAAAGACAAAAAAACGGTTAACAATAAAACACAGTAAACGGTAAAGTATAAAAAATTGCATACCTGAAAAGCAAACATGATAAAACATAATAACAATAAAATATTGCAGAATAGAATACAGTAAAAAAGAGCAGAACAATAGAGAGAGAATAGAGAGAGAGAACAATAAAACGACAACTATTTTTTTTTAATTTTATATATTTTTTAGTTTTTTTGTTTTTTTTTACCCTTTTATTCGTAACTGTAACTTTTATAACTGTAACCGGTTCCAGGTTCGGGTCTCTCAAAATGCGATGGCATCTTGGGAGACCCTGTGAAAGTGCGCCTAGTCTGTGCAATGCTGTACCCTACGCTAATACTCAACTAGTGAATGGTAGCGTTCAAAATATTCACCAATGCAAAGACCAGGATTGTCAGGACAGGAGGGACAATAATAGCGGGTGTCACGCCTATATCCGCACTTGCTGCAGACACGACATCTTTTTGGGGGGGGTCGTTGGGTAGGGGTACTCGGGAGGACCTAAAAATGCCTCTCATGCAGCCAACTGCATTTGGTTGGGGATGTGAATGACGGGTGCTGCAGAAGCGATGGGTTCCCAATTAGGATTGATGAATGCAGCAGGAAGGGCACTATGGGCACGACGGGCCTGTTTGTCTTCTTCTTGGTGGCAGCGGGACACTACTTGTGCTTGCCACCTCACCAGCTTGAACTGCACTTATGGGACTCGCCACGTCACCAAGTGTTACTGCAGTGCTGGTTTGACTATGACCGGGGTGTACTAGGCCGCTGGTGCTTGCCACTTCACCAAAACGCTACCAAAAAAACTGTTATGCCCCGTACACACGGTCGGATTTTCCGATGGAAAATGTCCGATCGGAGCGTGTTGTTGGAAATTCCGACCGTGTGTGGGCTCCATCGGACATTTTCCATCGGATTTTCCGACACACAAAGTTTGAGAGCAGGATATAAAATTTTCCGACAACAAAATCCGTTGTCGGAAATTCCGATCGTGTGTACACAAATCCGACGGACAAAGTGCCACGCATGCTCAGAATAAATAAAGAGATGAAAGCTATTGGCCACTGCCCCGTTTATAGTCCCGACGTACGTGTTTTACGTCACCGCGTTCAGAACGATCGGATTTTCCGACAACTTTGTGTGACCGCGTGTATGCAAGACAAGTTTGAGCCAACATCCGTCGGAAAAAATCCATGGATTTTGTTGTTGCAATGTCCGAACAAAGTCCGACCGTGTGTACGGGGCATTAGCGATCGCAGGGATCAGGCCTGACTCTGCGAACGCTGCAGTTATGTGTGTTTAGTGTTTTGTGAGTGACAGTGATCGATTGATACTGCACTTGGGTGGGCTGGGGTGGGCCGGGCGGAGGGGCAAAGTGCAGGTGCTAGCAGGTATCTGGGATGATCCCGCTAACACTGCGTTTTTGGGAACCCTAAACTGCTGGGGACGCTAGTATAGATCTGATCAGATCAGATATTGATCCGTTCAGATACTATACCACTAAGGGAGGTGTACGGTGTGTGCGTGGGTGTTAGCGGTACTGGCGCTAACCTGACGCTGCTTGGGGCTGGTGCTTGCCAGTTCACCAAAATGCTACCAAAAAAACTGTTAGCGATCGCAGGGATCAGGCCTGACTCTACGAACGCTGCAGTAATGCGTTTAGGGTTTTGTAAGTGACAGTGATCGATCGATACTGCACTTGGGTGGGCTGGGCTGGGCGGAGGGGCAAAACGCAGGTGCTAGCAGGTATCTGGGCTGATCCCGCTAACACTGCATTTTTGGGAACTCTAAACTGCTGGGGATGCTAGTATAGATCTGATCAGATCAGATATTGATCCGTTCAGATACTATACCACTAAGGGAGGTGTACGGTGCGTGCGTGGGTGTTAGCGGTACTGGCGCTAAACTGACGCTGCTTGGGGCTGGTGCTTGCCAGTTCACCAAAATGCTACCAAAAAAACTGTTAGCGATCGCAGGGATCAGGCCTGACTCTGCGAACACTGCAGTTATGCGTTTAGTTTTTTGTAAGTGACAGTGATCGATCGATACTGCACTTGGGTGGGCTGGGCCGGGCGGAGGGGCAAAACGCAGGTGCTAACAGGTATCTGGGCTGATCCCGCTAACGCTGCGTTTTTGGGAACCCTAAACTGCTGGGGACGCTAGTATAGATCTGATCGGATCAGATATTGATCCGTTCAGATACTATACCACTAAGGGAGGTGTATGGTGCGTGCGTGGGTGTTAGCGGTACTGGCGCTAACCTGACGCTGCCTGGGGCGACGCATATCACCGCCGGGCGATCAGGGGGCTAAACCTTTATTAGGTAATAAACGGCGGGTGCCCTGACACTATAAGAAATAAACTAACTAACCAGCGTCACCCGTAACAGTTATACGGTGATCACTGGTGAAAGGGTTAACTAGGGGGCAATCAAGGGGTTAAAACCTTTATTAGGTAGTATATGGGGGTCCCTGACGCTATAAAACGCTGACGGCGAACCTATATATTTACCTCAGTAACTAGCGTCACCAATGACACTAATACAGCAATCAGAAAAATGATCGCTTAGTGACACTGGCGACGGGGGGTGATCAAGGGGTTAAAACTTTATTAGGGGGGGTTAGGGGGGTACCCTAGACCTAAAGGGAGCTAACAATAACTGCCCTAACACACTAACTGTCACAAACTGACACCAATGCAGTAATCAGAAAAAAAAAACTGCTTGGTGTCAATGTGACGGGGGGGAGGGGTGATTAGGGGGGTGATTTGGGGGTGATCGGGGGTGTAATGTGTGCCTGGCTTGTTCTACTGTGTGTGTGTTGTGTTTTACACTCACATTGATGTCTTCTCTCCTTGACGCCGGAACAGAAAATACCGAGCCGAGGAGAGATGACATAATTTCCTCTGCTGCTGTTTACTATACAGCAGCAGAGGAATGATCTCATTGGCCCGGAGCGATCGTGAGGGGGGGCCACGAATGGATGGCCTCCCCCTCACCTCCGACCACCGGGGGAGAAATGCCGACCGCCTCGGGCACCGGGGGGGTCCGATCGGACCACCCGCCCACGGGAGGCAGATCACGTACAGGTACGTGATTCTGCCTGCCCGTGCCATTCTGCCAACGTATATCGTCGTGAGGCGGTCGGCAAGTGGTTAAAGACTTGCTTGGCTGACATTCCTTCTGGCTCTAGATCCTGCTTGCTGTTCTACTATGCTCATCTCTGGTTTCCAGACGTTTTGGCTTCTCTGACTATCCGTTCCAGTTCCTGAACTTTGGCTATGTTTTGACTACGTTTACTCTGTTTACCTTTTTATTATTATTAAACAAGTGTGATTTAGCTGTACTTTAACTGTACTTCTGTCTCTCTGTCTGATTCATGGCTTCTGACAGAGGGTATGTACATCCAAATCGAGAAAGGGTTTATGAATTACAGCTCTTAAGAATAACCACCCCATAGCAACATATAAAGGCCTGGACATCCCTGGAAGACAACAGTGGTGGATGATCGCAGGATCCTCTCTATGGTAAAGAAAAACCCATTCACAAAATCCAGACAAGTGAAGGACACTCTCCAGGAGGTGTGCGTATCATTGTCAAAGTCTACAATCAAGGGAAGACTTCATGAGAGCAAATACAGAGTGTCCACCACAAGGTGCAAACCATTCATAAGCCTGAAGAATAGAAAAGCCAGATTAGACTTTGCTAAAAAAACATCTAAAAAGGCCAGACCAGTTCTGGAAAAGCATTCTTTGGATGGATGAAACAAAGATTAATCTGTACCAGAAAAAAAGTGTGGCGAAGGCTATAGCATGGGAAAGATACAAATACAGAGAGATAGGGTTGCTGCACACCCCGGATAATATAATATGGGAAGATTCCCCCAGAAAGGGTTTTTTTAGTAGCAAAATACAGAGGTATCAAGAGATTGAGAAATTCCAAAAGAAGTATTTTAGTAGTAGTAAAAGTTTATTGGCGTATTACATACCATGAAGGTTAAAATACAAGCTCAGCATGGGGGTATACCCATGAGGTGCAAATATTACAACCTAAATATATACATGGCATTATGTAGCAAACATGTAAAAAAAATAGAGAAACTGATGCGTTTCGACCCATTTGATTCGGGTCTTCTTCAGAGGATGAGTTTGCTGCAAAGAGACTACATTTAGCATGCAAAAATGGGAAACACGCACAAAGGATCATACAAGCGCAATTAAAAGCCACTTCATACATTTACCTATATGCATGTGGAGGGGACCTCCCAACCGAAATTCCCAAAAGAACTGTCAAAACAAATCTATGTGCCGACAGGCCGGAAGACACACTGGGGTAGGAACGAACGCTGCTCCGCGCAACTTACAAGGAGTCAAACACTGTTACGGGGCCCGCCAGGCATGAGGGGGGGCCCGACACCTGCGGCACAATTCCAGAGCATCAATACACGTGGTATATGTATAAGTTTTGTTGTATAACATTACTATTAAGTTATTGAATATAAGGTTATTTATATTCATATACTATATTATATGGCATGGTCAGGCATATAAGCCAAAAGGGAGTGAATAGAGTTTTATAGGAAGAAAACCATATATGAAATGTGAACCCGTTGAGGGATAGGAGCGAAAGTCAAATAGGTGAACATGAATAGAGGTGTGCACAGGGGAGCATGGGGGAAGTGAACCAAATGAAAAGGAAAAAAAGAAGGATTGGGATCAATGGTGGGAAGATGAAGCGGGATGGGGTACCAGGGGGAGGTGGAGGGACAAGGGGACAGATGTGATAAAAAAAATGTGGAAAAAGAGGAAAGAAAAACAGGGGAGGGAGGAATAGAGAGGAAGAAAATAGCAGGGAAAAAAGTGCGAGTGGGAGAGAGGAGATGGGAGGAAAGGAAAATGAATGAAAGAAGAAAAGAAGGTGAATAAAAAATAAATATAAAGGATAAAATATAAAAAATGCACAAAAATGGTGTGGTGTAGGTGAAAGGTTAGAGCAAGGAAATGGAAAGAAGGGCAGGTATGTGAGGAAAGAGAGTGATTGGAGTGTGAAAAACAAATGTGTGTGACAAAAATAACAAAGGGGGTGAGTGATGAGTGGAAGGTGGTAAGAAATCAAACTGATGTAATGATAAAAAGGATACCTGATTACTGAAGGAGTGCAGCGAGCATCCCAAAAGTGAAAAGAATGTAGATCCAGTGTGGAGAAGGCTTGGAACAGCTCATGATCCAAAACATACACCGTCACCTGTAAAACATGGTGGAGGCAGTGTGATGGCATGGGTATGCATGGCTTCCAGTGGCACTGGGTCATTGGTGTTTATTGATGATGTGACTGCAGAATTCATCTGGCTGCTTCTGTCGTCTGTGTTTTTAGATATATACTGTCAGCCCGGATTCAGCCAAATGCAGCAAAGTTGATTGGATGGCGCTTCACAGTACTGATGGACAATGATCCAAAACATACTGCAAAAGCAGCCCAGGCACCTTTGAAGGAAAAGTGGAAAATTCTGCAATTGCCGAGTCAATCACCTGATCTCAACCCAATTGAGCATTTCACTTGCTGAAGGCAAAACTAAAGGCAGAAAGACCCACAAACGAATAACTGAAGACAACACCCAATACGAGGACAATATGCGACCGGTCTAAACTATGTGGCATGTTCACCAATGCCAGGAGCATGGCGGACAAGATGGGTGAACTAGAGATACTGTTGTACAAGGAGGATTTGGATTTTGTGGGAATTTCAGAGACCTGGTTCAACAGCTCTCATGATTGGCTGGCAAACATTCAAGGGTATACCCTATACCGCAAGGATAGAGAGGGTAAAAAAGGGGGAGGGGTATGCCTATATATCAAGAATAATGTACAAGTGAATGTGAGAGATGACATCACTGAGGGGGCTAGGGAGGAGGTGGAATCTTTATGGGTAGAGCTCCAAAGGGATGAAGCTAAGGGGAAAATAATACTGGGAGTATGCTATAGGCCCCCTAACCTGAGGGAGGAAGTGGAGACGGATCTCCTATCACAAATTGGATTAGCAGCAAGGATGGGAAGTGTTATCATAATGGGGGATTTTAATTATCCAGACATAGATTGGGCGGAGGGAACCGCGCATTCATTTAAGGCTCGCCAGTTCCTTAGTGTCTTGCAGGACAATTTTATGGGTCAGATGGTAGACGCACCAACTAGAAATAAAACATTACTAGATCTACTGATTACCAACAATACAGACCTGATAACAGATGTGGAAATACGGGGCAATTTAGGTAACAGCGATCACAGGTCAATTAGTTTCAGTATAAATCACACAAATAGGAAACATGAAGGGAACACAAAGACACTGAATTTCAAAAGAGCCAACTTCCCTAAACTACAAACCTTGCTAAAAGGCATAAATTGGGATAAAATATTAGGAACAAAGAATACGGAGGAGAGATGGGTTTGCTTTAAGAGCATATTAAATAAGGGCATTAGCCAATGTATCCCATTGGGTAATAAATTTAAAAGAGCGAACAAACATCCTGGATGGCTTAACTCCAATGTAAAAATGCATATAAAAGCAAAGGAGAAGGCCTTCAAAAAATACAAGGTTGAGGGATCATCCTCAGCATTCAGAATTTATAAAGAATGCAATAAGAAATGTAAGGGTGCAATTAGGATGGCTAAGATAGAACATGAAAGACACATAGCGGAGGAGAGCAAAAAAAATCCCAAGAAATTCTTTAAGTATGTAAACAGTAAAAAAGGGAGGACAGACCATATTGGCCCCATAAAGAATGAGGAAGGACATCTGGTTACAAAGGATGGGGAGATGGCAAAGGTATTGAATTTATTCTTCTCCTCAGTCTTCACGAGTGAATCGGGGGGCTTCAGTAACCAAAACTGCAGTGTTTATCCTCATGACACAACACAGGAAGCACCTACATGGTTAACAGAGGACGGAATTAAAATTAGACTTGAGAAACTTAACATTAATAAATCACCGGGACCAGATGGCTTGCATCCGAGGGTACTTAGGGAACTCAGTCAAGTGATTGCCAGACCGTTGTTCCTAATTTTTACAGTCTATTGACTGGAATGGTACCAGCTGATTGGAGAAAAGCCAATGTAGCACCAATATTTAAAAAGGGCCCAAAAAACATCCCTGGGAATTACAGACCAGTTAGCCTAACATCAATAGTATGTAAACTCTTGGAGGGGATGATAAGGGACTATATACAAGATTTTAGTAATAAGAATGATATCATTAGCAGTAATCAGCATGGATTCAAGAAGAAGAATCGTTCTTGCCAAACCAATCTATTAACCTTCTATGAGGAGGTGAGTTGCCATCTAGATAAAGGAAGGCCCGTAGACGTGGTGTATCTGGATTTTGCGAAAGCATTTGACACAGTTCCCCATAAACGTTTACTGTACAAAATAAGGTGCGTTGGCATGGACCATAGGGTGAGTACATGGATTGAAAACTGGCTACAAGGGTGTGTTCAGAGGGTGGTGATAAATGGGGAGTACTCAGAATGGTCAGGGGTGGGTAGTGGGGTTCCCCAGGGTTCTGTGCTGGGACCAATCCTATTTAATTTGTTCATAAACGACCTGGAGGATGGGATAAACAGTTCAATCTCTGTATTTGCAGACGATACTAAGCTAAGCAGGGCAATAACTTCTCCGCAGGATGTGGAAATCTTGCAAAAAGACCTGAACAAATTAATGGGGTGGGCGACTACATGGCAAAAGAGGTTCAATGTAGAAAAATGTAAAATAATCCATTTGGGTGGCAAAAATATGAATGCAATCTATACACTGGGGGGAGAACCTCTGGGGGAATCTAGGATGGAAAAGGACCTGGGGGTCCTAGTGAATGATAGGCTCAGCAATGGCATGCAATGCCAAGCTGCTGCTAATAAAGCAAACAGAATATTGGCATGCATTAAAAGGGGGATCAACTGCAGAGATAAAACGATAATTCTCCCGCTCTACAAGACTCTGGTCCGGCCGCACCTGGAGTATGCTGTCCAGTTCTGGGCACCAGTCCTCAGGAGGGACGTACTGGAAATGGAGCGAGTACAAAGAAGGGCAACAAAGCTAATAAAGGGTCTGGAGGATCTTAGTTATGAGGAAAGGTTGCGAGCACTGAACTTATTCTCTCTGGAGAAGAGACGTTTGAGAGGGGATATGATTTCAATTTACAAATACTGTACTGGTGACCCCACAATAGGGATAAAACTTTTTCGCAGAAGAGAGTTTAATAAGACTCGTGGCCACTCATTACAATTAGAAGAAAAGAGGTTTAACCTTAAACTACGTAGAGGGTTCTTTACTGTAAGAGCGGCAAGGATGTGGAACTCCCTTCCACAGGCGGTGGTCTCAGCGGGGAGCATTGATAGCTTCAAGAAACTATTAGATAATCACCTGAATGACCGCAATATACAGGGATATGTAATGTAATACTGACACATAATCACACACATAGGTTGGACTTGATGGACTTGTGTCTTTTTTTCAACCTCACCTACTATGTAGCTATATGTAACTGCAGTTAGAGCCTGGCAAAGCATCAGAAAGGAGGAATCCCAGTCTTTGGTAATGTCCATGGGTTCCAGACTTCACGCAGTCATTGCCAGTAAAGGATTCTCAACAAAATATTCAAAATGAACATTTTATTTATGATTATATTCATTTTTCCAATTATGCCGCGTACACGTGACCAGACTTCCAGATAGTACAAGTCCGATGGGAGCTTTCGGTCGGAAATTCCGACCGTGTGTATGCCCCATCTGACTTTTTCTGTCTGCATTTCCGACGGACTCATATATAGAACATGTTCTAAATCTCTTTGTTGGAAATGCTGACGGAGTTTAGACCGTTCGCAAGTGCGGCCGTGTATGCGGCATTACATTTGAGCCCCTGAAAATGGGGGGACTGTGTATAAAAATTGTTGCAGTTCCTAAAATTTGTACTTGATATTTATGTTCAACCCCTTGAATTAAAGTCTGCATTTCAAATTCATTTGGATTGTTTGTTTTTAATTTTATTCTGGTGGCATACAGAGCCAAAAGTATGAAAATTGTGCCTGTGTCAAAATATATATATGGACCTAACTGTATTTATACCAGTTTGATCATTTTTGCAAAGAAGTTGATTAGCGTTTGACATACCCCTCCTTAGTAGCAGCCAAACCCACTTATGTACTCTCCAGACCTCAAACTCTGTGAATTTCCAGAACACAGTGTCATTTAGCCATAAAAAGCTCCCTTGGATCAAGGTGGACCAGAATCTCCCTTCCCGCATAACCTTTCACACATTCTTGTTTAATAACTCTATACAAAGTTGGAGAGAAGAAGACCATGAGGTATGTAGCTTGACTAAAGCAATGTTCATAATTCCACAACACAACAAATCAGCTTTCAATTCCTATTTTTAGGGTCCAGGTTCAAAAACAAACAAAAAAATTAATTCTGATGTTTGACTTGGGCAACAAGAACTCTTTAGGATATGTTTATACATCGAGTCCCTTAGCAGTTTGGTAAGGCTGGGTGGGCAGGGTACTGGAAGCTGTAGAGCTGCAAGTTATGGATAATTGTTATATGAATAATTGTTATGATGTTATGGGTCATTTTTATATTCTCCCCCATTGGATGCCCCCCCCCCTTTTTTTTCCCAAGCGATTGTTGGATAAGGTCGCTTTGTTAGCTAACGCTTTATTATATTACAATTATGAAACTCTATGTAGATTGCTGCCATATGACGTGTTGAAATTTTTACCTTTGGTGGTTGGCCTCTAGTAGCGTTAACAATATTAATAAGAATTCTTGATGTTATAACACTGCATTTTCCAACAACAATAAAAAAGTATTAAATAGAAAAAAAAAGTTTAGATCATTGTGGATTATTGGAGGTTACGGATAATGTTGTTGCACTTTGACTACAAAATGTGGCCAAGGTGTGCCAGTCACAAAACTGGCTAAACAAAGTAATGTATCATTTACCAGAAAAGACTGGTAGGAGATGTGTAGTTTCACAGTCTTGTCTAGCTGTCTGTGTTCCATTTTAAGTCCATATCAAGGTGATGTTTTTTTTTTCTTAGTGCATGAAAATCCATGCTGCCCCAATAAGTGGACACAGTATGAAAAAAACTGCTATTTTGTGTCGAAGAATGACGCTGCCTGGAAATCTGCCCAAGAGTACTGCAAGGAAGAACAAGGGTCATTGCTGGTCCTGGACAACACATCACAGGTAGGTAAAAACACCTTAAACTAAGGGAGGAAAGGCAACTGGCACAAATGAACTCCAGGCACAGAGGGAAAGTCTCCCACTGGATTACTGCACAGTAGGGATGAGCCGAACAACCCCCCCGGTTCGGTTCGCACCAGAACCTGCGAACGGACCGAAAATTCGCACGAACGTTAGAACCCCATTGACGTCTATGGCAGTGTTTCTCAACTCCAGTCCTCAAGGCACCCCAACAGGTCAGGTTTTCAGGATTTCCCTCAGATTAAACAGCTGTGCTAATTATTAAGGCAGTGAAATTGAGCAAATCACCCATGCAAAATAATGGAAAGCCTGAAAACATGACCTGTTGGGGCGCCTTGAGGACTGGAGTTGAGAAACACTGGTCTATGGGACTCGAACGTTCGAAATCAAAAGTGCTCATTTTAAAGGCTAATTTGCATGGTATTGTCCTAAAAAGGGTTTGGAGACCCGGGTCCTGCCCCAGGGGACATGTATCAATGCAAAAAAAACTTTTAAAAACGGCCGTTTTTTCGGGAGCAGTAATTTTAATGATGCTTAAAGTAAAAAAAAAAAAGTGAAATATTCCTTTAAATATCGTACCTGGGGTGTGTCTATAGTATGCCTGTAAAGTGGCGCGTGTTTCCCGGAAAAAATCTCATTTAAAACTGCTTGCGGGTTTAATGTAATGTCGGGTCCTGGCAATATGGATGAAAATCAGTGGACAAACGGCATGGGTACCCCCCAGTCCATTACCAGGCCCTTTGGTACTTGTATGGATAATAAGGGGAACCCCGCACCCAAATTAAAATAAGGAAAGGTGTGGGGCCACCAGGCCCTATATACTCTGAACAGCAGTATACAGGCGGTGCAAACAAGACAGGGACTGTAGGTTTGTTGTTAAGTAGAATCTGTTTGTAATTTTGAACGGGTACATTTTTAACGTGTTTAGCTCCAGCCAAAAAATCTTTTTTTAAGCTTTTTGGAAAACATAGGGAAGGGTTATCACCCCTGTGACATTTGTTTTGCTGTCTGTGCTCCTCTTCAGAAGATTTCACCTCACTTTTTGTCCCAATGACAAATGTTTTTTGTGGAACAAGGATTGGAAAGCATCAGTGGAAAGGAGAAATGTTTTTCCCATATTAACTCTTACAGGAGAGAATTTCCCTTCCTAGGGGTAGATTTCATCTCACTTCCTGTTGTCTCCTTCCGTTTGCAAATAGGAGTCATTTGTAAGTTAGATGTTTGAAAGTAGGGGCCTGCCCTATATACTCAGCAGAAATTTGGGCCTTTGGTGTTGTTGTGGCCACAACACTGTAAGCCCTCACAGGACCCTGCTGTGAAATATTAGATCAAGAATTGTAATTACATGCCCCTGTTGAACAGGGGCAGAAAAATTGGGCCTTTGGTGGTGGTGGTGCTGGTGCCACAACACTGTAAGTCCTCATTCGCTCTTGGTGGGCGCAGAAATGGGCCCTGCTGTGAAATATTAGATCAAGAATTGTAATTACATGCCCCTGTTGAACAAGGGCAGAAAAATTGGGCCTTTGGTGGTGGTGGTGCTGCTGGTGCCACAACACTGTAATGCCCCGTACACACGGTCGGATTTTCCGATGGAAAATGTCCGATCGGAGCGTGTTGTCGGAAATTCCGACCGTGTGTGGGCTCCATCGGACATTTTCCATCGGATTTTCCGACACACAAAGTTGGACAGCAGGAGATAAAATTTTCCAACAACAAAATCCGTTGTCGGAAATTCCGATCGTGTGTACAAAAATACGACGGACAAAGTGCCACGCATGCTCAGAATAAATAAAGAGATGAAAGCTATTGGCCACTGCCCCATTTATAGTCCCGACGTACGTGTTTTACGTCACCGCGTTTAGAACGATCGGATTTTCCGACAACTTTGTGCGACCGTGTGTAGACAAAACAAGTTTGAGCCAACATCCGTCGGAAAAAATCCTAGGATTTTGTTGTCGGAATGTCCGAACAAAGTCCGACCGTGTGTACGCTCTATAAGTCCTCACTCGCTCTTGGTGGGTGCAGAAATGGGCCCTGCTGTGAAATATTCGATCAAGAATTGTAATTACATGCCCCTGTTGAACAAGGGCAGAAAAATTGGGCCTTTGGTGGTGGTGGTGCTGGTGCCACAACACTGTAAGTCCTCACTCGCTCTTGGTGGGTGCAGAAATGGGCCCTGCTGTGAAATATTAGGTTAAGAATTGTAATTACATGCCCCTGTTGAACAAGGGCAGAAAAATTGGGCCTTTGGTGGTGCTTGTGCCACAACACTGTAAGTCCTCACTCGCTCTTGGTGGGTGCAGAAATGGGCCCTGCTGTGAAATATTAGATCAAGAATTGTAATTACATGCCCCTGTTGAACAGGGGCTGAAAAATTAGGCCTTGGGCACTGGTGCTGGTGCCACAACACTGCAACCCCTCACAGACACTCTAGTTGGAACGCAGGAACGAGCCCTGCTGCAAAGTATTGCATCAAAAATTGTAATTACACGCCCCTGTTAAACAGGGGCTGAAAAATTGGGCCTTAGGAACTGGTGCTGGTGCCACAACACTGCAACCCCTCACAGATACTCTAGTTGGAACGCAGAAATGAGCCCTGCTGCAAAGTATTGCATCAAAAATTGTAATTACACGCCCCTGTTAAATAAGGGCTGAAAAATTGGGCCTTAGGCACTGGTGCTGGTGCCACAACACTGCAACCCCTCACAGATACTCTAGTTTTAATGCAGAAACGAGCCCTGCTGCAAAGTATTGCATCAAAAATTGTAATTACACGCCCCTGTTAAACAGGGGCTGAAAAATTGGGCCTTAGGCACTGGTGCCACAACACTGCAACCCCTCACAGATACTCTAGTTGGAACGCAGAAATGAACCCTGCTGCAAAGTATTGCATCAAAAATTGTAATTACACGCCCCTGTTAAACAAGGGCTAAAAAATTGGGCCTTAGGCACTGGTGGTGGCCCCCAGAACCAAAAATGTTCCTACAAGCTATCAGCATGATCATTGAGGAGGAAGAGGATAATTACTCAGGGATAGTCACTCAGCATCAGCATAGGCAGTCTTTGAAGGGATCTGAGATTTCAAAAAAAATTATTCGGTTACATCAGCATCAGGTGCTTGGTAGCTGGTGGTGATCCAAGACTGATTCATTTTTATGAAGGTCAGTCGATCGACCGAGTCGGTGGACAGACGCACCCTGTGATCGGTTACAAAGCCACCAGCAGCACTGAATGTGCGTTCCGAAAGAACGCTGGATGCAGGACAGGCCAGTAGCTCAATTGCATACTGTGCAAGCTCTGGCCAGTGATCCATCCTCAAGACCCAGTAACCCAGAGGATTTTCAGTGGGAAAGGTGTCCAAGTCAGATCTTGCCCCTAGGTATTCCTGCACCATGAAAAACAGACGCTGGCAATGGTTGCTGGAACCGATCATACTTTGGGGCTGCGGACCAAAAAATTGTCTGAACGCATCGGTCAGACGGCCACCTTCTCCACCGCTCCTTCTTTGACTGACCGAAGCCTCAGCAACACGTTGTCCAGAAACAGGAGTTTGTAACCTCCCAGTCTCTGGGAACACGTTGCACAGACCTTTCTGCAAGGCCTCCCGAAGATGTTTCATCCTCTGCTCCCTCTGCGATGGCAAGATAAGGTCCGCAACCTTACCCTTGTAACGTGGATCAAGGAGGGTTGCCAGCCAGTATTGGTCTTTCTCCTTGATACCACGAATACGAGGATCCTTACGCAAGCTTTGCAGGATCAGGGAAGTGTAGGTTTGCTGAGGCATTCGGTCCGGAGTCCTCTGGGTCACTAAGGACGACATGGTCCGCAGCCACCTCCTCCCAGCCACGTACAAGTTCGTGTGTTTCTTGGGACTGATCCCTTAAAGACTGCTGCTGATGCTGAGTGCCAGGCTCCACATCTTCCTCCTCCTCCTCCTCGTCCTCTTCCTGTGTGATCAGCGGACACGCAGGAACACTGTCTGGATAAAGGGGGCCTTGAGAGCTAAGGAAGTCCTCCTCTTCCTGCCTCTGTTCTGCCTCAAGTGCCCTGTCCATTATTCCACGCAGCGTGTGCTCCAACAGGTGGACAAGGGGGACAGTGTCACTGATGCATGCACTGTCACTGCTCACCATCCTCGTGGCCTCCTCAAATGGTGACAGGACAGTGCATGCATCCCTGATCATGGCCCACTGGCATGGGGAAAAAAAAACAAGCTCCCCTGACCCTGTCCTGGTGCCATAGTCGCACAGGTACTCATTGATGGCCCTCTGCTGCGTGTGCAGCCGCTGCAGCATGGCCAACGTTGAGTTCCACCTGGTGGGCATGTCATAGATTAGGCGGTTCTTGGGCAGGTTAAACTCCTTTTGGATTAGAGGAAAATGAACATATTGGGGCTCAAGACTTTATAGGCACAGTAATTACTAGATGTATGATTAAAATTCTAGTTTATTAGAAAATATTAAAATAAAGAGTAAAACAGAGAAACATATGGAATTCAGTTCATGGTCACACAGTTTTACAAATTAGGCACTCCATACATAGCTAAATGGTTATATAAAACAGTTTGAGCAGTGTTGAGAGTCGAAAATTCTGATCAATATAGTTACATTATGTTGAACCAGAAGCTATGTGGTGGTAACAATCAGATTCTGTATTGGCTCGACATGTTGCACGCCACATGCGCTTCTTCAAGAGCACAGAACTGAATACCTCAGGGGCTTTTCGGCTATATCTAGTAAAAACAGCAACCTCTTAGCTATATATTTCTAGCTCTCAGTAGTAGGCTGGCATCATCAGTTTTAGTTTGATTGACAGAGGGGGATCTGGTGTCAGTCAGGGGTTAACAACGGCTTGCACCGAGAATCATATGAGACTTGCTGATTAGGAAATCACTATTCCTGATCCCCACTTCTGCTGAGGCTTATATTGCAGTTAGAGGTAATAGGCAGCAAGGGTTGACAGCGTGGAGCCACACAGCCGCCTAATAGAGAGCGACTGGTAGTGTGGATCATGACCCTGTCCTGGTGCCATAGTCGCACAGGTACTCATTGATGGCCCTCTGCTGCGTGTGCAGCCACTGCAGCATGGCCAACGTTGAGTTCCACCTGGTGGGCATGCCACAGATTAGGCAGTTCTTGGGCAGGTTAAACTCCTTTTGGAGGTCCGCCAGCCGAGCACTGGCATTATATGACCGGCAGAAATGCACACAGACTTTCCTGGCCTGCCTCAGGACATCCTGTAAGCCCGGGTACCTGCCCAAGAACCGCTGCACCACCAAGTTAAGGACGTGAGCCAAACAGGGCACATGGGTCATTTGTCCCTGTCGGAGGGCAGAGAGGAGGTTGGTGCCATTGTCGCAAACCACCATTCCTGCCTTAAGTTGGCGTGGCATCAACCACCTCTGAGCCTGCCCCTGCAGAGCTGACAGAACCTCTGCCCCAGTGTGGCTCCTGTCCCCCAAGCACACCAGCTCAAGCACCGCATGGCATCTTTTGGCCTGCGTACTTGCGTAGCCCCTTGAACGGCTACGGAGCACCGCTGGTTCAGAGGACAAAGCACAGGAAGAGGCCATGGAGGAAGAAGAAGAGGAGGGGGTGGAGGAGAGAGGTGTGTCACAATCATTAGCATTTTGGAGGCGTGGTGGCGGAACAACCTCCAATATTACTGCACCTTGTCCTGCATCCTTCCCAGCTGCCAGCAGAGTCACCCAGTGCACCATGAAACTTAGGTAACGTCCCTGTCCATGCCTGCTGGACCATGAGTCAGCGGTAATATGCACCTTACCGCTGACCGCCCTGTCCAGCGAGGCATGGACATTGCCTTCCACATGCCGGTAGAGAGCCGGAATCGCCTTCCGTGAGAAAAAGTGGCGTTTGGGTACCTGCCACTGAGGAACCGCACATTCCACAAACTCACGGAAGGGGGCAGAGTCTACCAACTGAAAAGGCAGCAGTTGAAGTGCTAGCAATTTTGCCAAGCTAGCATTCAACCGCTGGGCATGTGGATGGCTGGGAGCAAACTTCTTTCGGCGGTGCAGCAGCTGGGGCAGGGAAATTTGCCTGGTACAATCTGACGTCGGTGTACCAAAAGCAGATTGCCCACAAGTACTTGGCTGTGACACACCTAATTCTACACCTTCATTCCTCTCAGTGCAGGTCTCAGAGAGGACTGAAGGTATAGTGGGGTTGGAGATCTCAGCTGATGAGGAGCAAGGAGAGGTCCTCTTTGTTCTTTGGTGTGGGTCTTTTAGATACGCTTGCCAACGAACTGCATGGCAGGTCAACATATGTCTGGTCAAGCACGTGGTACCCAAGCGGGAGATGTTTTGGCCACGCGAGATACGCTTGAGACATATGTTGCAAATAGCAGCGGTGCGATCTGATGCACTCGTCTCAAGAAAGGCCCACACCAAAGAACTTTTTGAATAACGCGCAGAGACTGCAGCGCCCTGCACATGTGGAGCTTTGGGGTGTGATGCAGTCAATGTGCTGCCCTTAGGCTGGCCCCTGGAGGGCATCCTGCCTCGTTGGTGATGTGCCGCCTCCTCCTCCTCCTCCTCTCTCCTATCAGGCACCCACGTTGAGTCAGTGACCTCATCATCCCCTCCCTCCTCATCACTGGAGCAAACCTGGCAGTATGCTGCAGCAGGGGGAGCATGACTGCCAGATTGCTGTCCTTCTTGGGCACCCCCTCTGTCCGTGCTCATGTTACTGCCTTCATCGAGCTCAGCATCATCATCAGAGCCTTCCAAACGCTGGGCATCCTCCTGGAGCATGTACCCAACACTGTGGTCAAACAGTTCGAGGGACTCCTCAGGAGGACATGGTGGGGCTAGGGAAGGAGTCACTAATGACATTGAGCCAAGGGAAGAGGCCGCTGCTTTGCCAGACAAAGTACCCTGGGCATGGGTGAGAGAGGATGAGGAGGATGAGGACGGCTCGGTCATCCATTAGACCAAGTCTTCCGCATGTTGCGGCTCAACACGGCCAGCTGCTGAAAAAAAGGCCAAGCGTGTCCCACGGCCACATGCTGAGGAGTATGCACCGTCTCCACGACCAGCACTAGACAATGAGCCTGCTTGCCCTCTCTGCCTGCCTGTAGTATGAGAACACCACCAACCTTCTACAGGTAGCTTTAGCTGAACACTGTGCAGAGCTCGCAAAAAACTAACTTGTAGCTTTTTTAGCTGCCTGCGGTAGTGATAGGATCAGGAAAACACCACCAACCTTCTACAGGTAGCTTTAGCTGAACACTGTGCAGAGCTCACAAAAAAATAACGTGTAGGTTTAGCTGAACACTGTGAGGAGGATGCACCCCACTAACTTGTAGTTTTAGCTGAACACTGAGCAGGACGCACCGCACTAACTTGTAGTTTTAGCTGAACACTGTGAGCAGGACGCACTGCACTAACTTGTAGTTTTAGCTGAACACTGTGAGCAGGACGCACCGCACTAACTTTTAGTTTTAGCTGAACACTGTGAGCAGGACGCACTGCACTAACTTGTAGTTTTAGCTGAACACTGTGAGCAGGACGCACTGCACTAACTTGTAGCTTTAGATGAACACTGTGAGCAGGATGCACCGCACTAACTTGTAGTTTTAGCTGAACACTGTGAGCAGGACGCACTGCACTAACTTGTAGCTTTAGATGAACACTGTGCAGAGGTCTCACTACACTAACTTGTAGTTTTAGCTGAACACTGTGAGCAGGACGCACCACACTAACTTGTAGTTTTAGCTGAACAATGTGAGCAGGACACACCCAACTAACTTGTAGTTTTAGCTGAACAATGTGAGCAGGACGTACTGCACTAAATTGTAGCTTTAGATGAACACTGTGCAGAGGTCTCACTACACTAACTTGTAGTTTTAGCTGAACGCTGTGAAAAGTACACACTGCACTAACTTGTAGTTTTAGCTGAACACTGTGAGCAGGACGCACCGCACTAACTTGTAGTTTTAGCTGAACACTGTGAGCAGGACGCACCCCACTAACTTGTAGTTTTAGCTGAACACTGTGAGCAGGACGCACCGCACTAACTTGTAGTTTTAGCTGAACACTGTGAGCAGGACGCACCGCACTAACTTGTAGTTTTAGCTGAACACTGTGAGCAGGACACACCCCACTAACTTGTAGTTTTATCTGAACACTGTGAGCAGGACGAACTGCACTAACTTGTAGTTTTAGCTGAACACTGTGAGCAGGACGCACTGCACTAACTTGTAGCTTTAGATGAACACTGTGCAGAGGTCTCACTACACTAACTTGTAGTTTTAGCTGAACACTGTGAGCAGGACGCACCGCACTAACTTGTAGTTTTAGCTGAACACTGTGAGCAGGACGCACCCCACTAACTTGTAGTTTCAGCTGAACACTGTGAGCAGGACGCACCGCAGTAACTTGTAGTTTTAGCTGAACACTGTGAGCAGGACGCACTGCACTAACTTGTAGCTTTAGATGAACACTGTGCAGAGGTCTCACTACACTAACTTGTAGTTTTAGCTGAACACTATGAGCAGGACGCACCGCACTAACTTGTAGTTTTAGCTGAACACTGTGAGCAGGACGCACCGCACTAACTTGTAGTTTTAGCTAAACACTGTGAGCAGGACGCACTGCACTAACTTGTAGTTTTAGCTGAACACTGTGAGCAGGACGAACTGCACTAACTTGTAGTTTTAGCTGAACACTGTGAGCAGGACGCACTGCACTAACTTGTAGCTTTAGATGAACACTGTGCAGAGGTCTCACTACACTAACTTGTAGTTTTAGCTGAACACTGTGAGCAGGACGCACCGCACTAACTTGTAGTTTTAGCTGAACACTGTGAGCAGGACGCACCCCACTAACTTGTAGTTTCAGCTGAACACTGTGAGCAGGACGCACCGCAGTAACTTGTAGTTTTAGCTGAACACTGTGAGCAGGACGCACTGCACTAACTTGTAGCTTTAGATGAACACTGTGCAGAGGTCTCACTACACTAACTTGTAGTTTTAGCTGAACACTATGAGCAGGACGCACCGCACTAACTTGTAGTTTTAGCTGAACACTGTGAGCAGGACGCACCGCACTAACTTGTAGTTTTAGCTGAACACTGTGAGCAGGACGCACCCCACTAACTTGTAGTTTTAGCTGAACACTGTGAGCAGGACGCACCCCACTAACTTGTAGTTTTAGCTGAACACTGAGCAGGACACACCGCACTAACTTGTAGTTTTAGCTAAACACTGTGAGCAGGACACACTGCACTAACTTGTAGCTTGAGATAAACACTGTGCAGAGGTCTCACTACACTAACTTGTAGTTTTAGCTGAACACTGTGAGCAGGACGCACCGCACTAAATTGTAGTTTTAGCTGAACACTGTGAGCAGGACACACCCCACTAACTTGTAGTTTTAGCTAAACACTGTGAGCAGGACGCACTGCACTAACTTGTAGTTTTAGCTGAACACTGTGAGCAGGACGAACTGCACTAACTTGTAGTTTTAGCTGAACACTGAGCAGGACGCACCGCACTAACTTGTAGTTTTAGCTGAACACTGTGAGCAGGACGCACCGCACTAACTTGTAGTTTTAGCTGAACACTGTGAGCAGGACGCACCGCACTAACTTGTAGTTTTAGCTGAACACTGTGAGCAGGACGCACCGCACTAACTTGTAGTTTTAGCTGAACACTGTGAGCAGGACACACCCCACTAACTTGTAGTTTTAGCTAAACACTGTGAGCAGGACGCACTGCACTAACTTGTAGTTTTAGCTGAACACTGTGAGCAGGACGAACTGCACTAACTTGTAGTTTTAGCTGAACACTGTGAGCAGGACGCACCGCACTAACTTGTAGTTTTAGCTGAACACTGTGAGCAGGACGCACCCCACTAACTTGTAGTTTTAGCTGAACACTGTGAGCAGGACGCACCCCACTAACTTGTAGTTTTAGCTGAACACTGTGAGCAGGACGCACCCCACTAACTTGTAGTTTTAGCTGAACACTGTGAGCAGGACGCACTGCACTAACTTGTAGTTTTAGCTGAACACTGTGAGCAGGACGAACTACACTAACTTGTAGTTTTAGCTGAACACTGTGAGCAGGACGCACCGCACTAACTTGTAGTTTTAGCTGAACACTGTGAGCAGGACGCACCCCACTAACATGTAGTTTTAGCTGAACACTGTGAGCAGGACGCACCCCACTAACTTGTAGTTTTAGCTAAACACTGTGAGCAGGACGCACCGCACTAAGACAAGCCTGCCTGTCAGTAAGAAGATAACAGGAACGGATCTAGCTAAACTGAATACAGTGTATATATATATATATATATATATATATATATATATATATATATATATATATATGCAACACCTGGGATGCATATATATATACACAATACACTGTAAGTGCAGCTAACTCACTGATTGTCCTGCCTAATCTAGCTAACTCAAATGAAATGACAATGTCTCTCTGTCTATCTATCTCTCTTTCAACGCCGGAACACACACTACACAGAGCCGCCGTGCAGGCGGCCTTATATAGTGTGGGGCGTGTTCTAAACCCCCTGAGCCATAATTGGCCAAAGCCACTCTGGCTTTGGCCAATTACAGCTCTCTCTACTGACGGCACTGTGATTGGCCAAGCATGCGGGTCATAGTGCATGCTTGGCCAATCATCAGCCAGCAATGCACTGCGATGCCGCAGTGAATTATGGGCCGTGATGCGCCACACGAATTTGGCGCGAACGGCCCATATCGTTCCCAATTCGGCGAACGGGCGAACAGACGATGTTCGAGTCGAACATGGGTTCGACTCGAACACGAAGCTCATCCCTACTGCACAGATCTGGGAGAAATACACAAAATACACCAAGATTCAAAGAATACACCTGACAAGTGGATTTAAACAATATGTTCTGATCCCTGAGTTCAGCTTTAACACAGCAGTGTTACAGTAGTTCTTAATCCACCCTATATTATAGTTTTATTACTTGTTGACCCCACCAGTATATCCTTTATTTATCTAATATGTCTAACAGGCCAAGCTGTCCAGAAAAAGGGGCAACTACCAAATTGCTTGGTTGGCATTCTCCTAAAGGAGCTGCTATATTATGAATAAGGTTTGTATGAATTAGATTGTAAGCTCCTCCAAAACACCATGATTGGGTCTATGTATTCTGTTTACCAGGATCTCACATTATCTTTGTTAAAAAAAATGTACAGTTTATTGAGCCATTTGAATGTCCCCCACCCCTCCTTGTATTACAGCTGCATATTAGTGAACTGTTCACCCTGAAGGGAGATCATTGGATCGGCCTAAGAAAAGTCAGTGATGAATGGATGTGGACAAACGGATCAATCTACACAGGCACAGTAAAGTAAGTGCTATATACAGTGTGTGTGTGTGTGTGTGTGTATATACACACACACACTTCTCCCCCGATAGCTCAGTTTGGCCGGACGGCCAGCTCTAGGAAGGGTTCTGGTCGTCCCAAACATCTTCCATTTAAGGATTATGGAGGCCACTGTGCTCTTAGGAACCTTAAGTGCAGCAAAAAATACATAAAGCCGTGACTCCAGCGCTGTGGGAGGTGATTTCACCACCACAGTTAAAAAAAAGAGCATATATGTCGAAGCATGGGGGCAGCAGGGGCGGAGGAGCGATTTGCTCCTAACTTTTGGGGCGGATGCCCCCATGCTTCGGCCTATATAAATGGTGCAAGTATGTCCATCGTTAGAAGTGGGTGGATGAAGGGAGGTACTCTAATGGTGGGCATACCCACCGATTAATCTATTTTTTTCGTTCAGCCCACAGGCTGCATGAAAAAAAAGATTACAATATATGCCCAACAAGGACCAGCAACGTACTGGTATGTTGCTGGACTTTGAGTGGTTATACCAGAATGATGCCTGCAGGTTTAGGTATCATCTTGGTATCATTCTTTTCAGTCAGCGGTTGGCTTTCATATAAAAGCAATCCTAGCGGCTAATTAGCCTCTAGACTGCTTTTACAAGCAATTGGAGGGAATGTCGCCCCCCCCCCCCCACCGTCTTCCATGTTTTTCTCTGGCTCTCCTGTCCCAACAGGGAACCTGAGAATGCAGCTGGTGATTCGGCCAGCTGACCATAGAGCATGTCAGAGACCAGAATGGCTCCAATCATCTCTATGGCCTAAGAAACCGGAAGCTACGAGCATTTCATGACTTCGATTTTGCCGGATGTAAACAGCGCCATTAGGAAATTGGGAAAGCATTTTATCACACCGATCTTGGTGTGGTCAGATGCTTTGAGGGCAGAGGAGAGATCTAGGGTCTAATAGACCCCATTTTTTTTTTAAAAAGAGTACCTGTCACTACCTATTGCTATCATAGGGGATATTTACATTCCCTGACATAACAATAAAAATGATAAAAAAAATATAAAAAATGAAAGGAACAGTTTAAAAATTAGATAAAAAAAGCAAAAAAAATAATAAAGGGAAAAAAAAAAAAAAAAAGCACCCCTGTCCCCCCCCTGCTCTCGCGCAAAGGCGAACGCAAGCGTTGGTCTGGCGTCAAATGTAAACAGCAATTGCACCATGCATGTGAGGTATCACCGCAAAGGGCAGTAATTTTAGCAGTAGAACTCCTCTGTAAATCTCAAGTGGTAACCTGTAAAGGCTTTTAAAAATGTATGTAGTTTGTCGCCACTGCACGTTTGTGCGCAATTTTAAAGCATGTCATGTTTGGTAACCATGTACTCGGCCTAAGATCATCTTTTTTATTTCATCAAACATTTGGGCAATATAGTGTGTTTTAGTGCATTAAAATTAAAAAAAACTGTGTTTTTTCCCCAAAAAATAGGTTTGAAAAATCGCTGCGCAAATACTGTGTGGAAAAAGAAAAAATGAAACATCCACCATTTTAATCTGTAGGGCCTTTGCTTTAAAAAAAGATATAATGTTTGGGGGTTCAAAGTAATTTTCTTGCAAAAAAAACATATTTTTTCATGTAAACAAATAGTCTCAGAAAGCTTTGTAGTAGCAACTGCAGATTTAAAATCTTCCTTTTAGAACAATCCAAGCATAGTCCCTTCTATAAGAATTGGATAGACTGAGCTTTTCAGGACATCAATACAATGTTCCCTTTTACACACAGCTGACTCTCTGGCACCAGAGGAGTGGCAACAGCCCACAGTCTCTAGAACAGGGGTCTCAAACTGGCGGCCCTCCAGCTGTTGCGGAACTACAAGTCCCATCAAGCCTCTGCCTATGGGAGTCATGCTTGTAACTATCAGCCTTGCAATGCCTCATGGGAATTGTAGTTCTGCTAGAGCTGGAGGGGCGCCAGTTTTAGACATCTGCTCTAGAATCTTTCACACCAGTCTGTACTCACAAATGTCTTCAGATGTCAGTTGCCTCCAGAGTTCAGCCAATATCTTCCTGACACCTCTTTCCCAGTGACTTCAGACTAGATCCTCAAAAGACAGCCCCTCAGTCAGCTCCCAGTGACTTTCATCATCCAGACCCCTCGGCTAACCCAGCTGAGGCCTTCAATATTTTGTATAATGTTAAACTTAATTAAATGTAAATTTAAAAAAAGGAACCCAAAGCATTAAGGCAACATATGGGCAATGTGGCAAAAGTTTTATGGTCCAATTTTTGTGATGTTGTAGTGCAACAAAAACCTGTTGATTTCAACAGGCTGTCTTAATGCAACAGACGTAAACACACATTATTGCATTGCACAAATGTAAATGGGCCCTGAGGCTGGGTTCACACTGGTCCGACAAACGCTCCGACATTGGGAGCTCATGTCGCATGACGTGTGAAATTTAATGTTTCCCTATGGGAGCCGTCCTAACTGGTCCGACACAAGTCGTTCCGACTTTAGAAATGCTCCCTGTACTACTTTGGTCCGACTTTGATCCTACTTCAGTCTATTGACTATCATTGAAGTCGGATCAAAGTCGGATTGCCGTCTTGCATGATCCGACTTTGGCACGCGACTTGTGCTCAGATGTTCTTGAGGGGGAACTCCGCGCCAAATTTTAAATAAAAAACCGGCATGGGTTCCCCCTCCAAGAGCATACCAGGCCCTTGGGTCTGGTATGGACCTTGAGGGGAACCCCCTACGCCGATAAAAACGGCGTGGGGGTCCCCCCCAATCCATACCAGACCCTTATCCGAGCACGCAGCCCGGCCGGACAGGAATGGGGGTGGGGACGAGCGAGCGCCCCCCCCCCCTCCTGAGCCGTACCAGGCCGCATGCCCTCAACATGGGGGGTTGGTGCTTTGGGGGAGGGGGCGCGCTGCGGCCCCCCACCCCAAAGCACCTTGTCCCCATGTTGATGAGGACAAGGGCCTCTTCCCGACAACCCTGGCCGTTGGTTGTCGGGGTCTGCGGGCGGGGGGCTTATCGGAATCCGGGAGCCCCCTTTAATAAGGGAGCCCCCAGATCCCGGCCCCCCACCCTATGTGAATGAGTATGGGGTACAGCGTACCCCTACCCATTCACCTAGGAAAAAAGTGTCAATTTAAAAAAAAAACACTACACAGATTTTTAAAGCATTTTATTAGACAGCTCCGGGGGTCTTCTTCCGACTTCGGGGGTCTCTCCGGTTCTTCTCCACGCTCTCCGGATCTTCTGCCGGGCTCCTCCGCTCTCTTCTGCTCTTTTGCCGCTCTTTTGCTAAAGCGGAGGAGCCCGGTCTTCAATCTTCTGCCTTCTGCCTTCTGCCCTCTTCTCCTGATGTTGACACGACGCTCTCTGGGGCTAGAATGCTCTCTGTGCGCTCTGCTCTGACTTATATAGGCGGTGACCCCGCCCCCTTATGCCGTCACAGTCCCTGGGCATGCTGGGACTGTGACGTTTTAGGGGGCGTGGTCATCGGGTGATGACCACGCCCCCTAAAACGTCACAGTCCCAGCATGCCCAGGGACTGTGATGGCATAAGGGGGCGGGGTCACCGCCTATATAAGTCAGAGCAGAGCGCACAGAGAGCATTCTAGCCCCAGAGAGCGTCGTGTCAACATCAGGAGAAGAGGGCAGAAGGCAGAAGGCAGAAGGCAGAAGATTGAAGACCGGGCTCCTCCGCTTTAGCAAAAGAGCGGCAAAAGAGCAGAAGAGAGCGGAGGAGCCCGGCAGAAGATCCGGAGAGCGTGGAGAAGAACCGGAGAGACCCCCGAAGTCGGAAGAAGACCCCCGGAGCTGTCTAATAAAATGCTTTAAAAATCTGTGTAGTGTTTTTTTTTTAAATTGACACTTTTTTCCTAGGTGAATGGGTAGGGGTACGCTGTACCCCATACTCATTCACATAGGGTGGGGGGCCGGGATCTGGGGGCTCCCTTATTAAAGGGGGCTCCCGGATTCCGATAAGCCCCCCGCCCGCAGACCCCGACAACCAACGGCCAGGGTTGTCGGGAAGAGGCCCTTGTCCTCATCGACATGGGGACAAGGTGCTTTGGGGTGGGGGGGCCGCAGCGCGCCCCCCTCCCCCAAGGCACCACCCCCCATGTTGAGGGCATGCGGCCTGGTACGGTTCAGGAGGGGGGGGGCGCTCGCTCGTCCCCACCCCCATTCCTGTCCGGCCGGGCTGCGTGCTCGGATAAGGGTCTGGTATGGATTGGGGGCGACCCCCCACGCCGTTTTTTTCGGCGTAGGGGGTTCCCCTCAAGGTCCATACCAGACCCAAGGGCCTGGTATGCCTCTGGAGGGGGAACCCATGCCGGTTTTTTATTTAAAATTTGGCGCGGAGTTCCCCCTTAAAGATTCATACCAAACACAGTGCCGGCATTGGCGGGGATCCAAGTCGGATCCCCGTTCATTGAAAGTCGGACACATGCCGGCTTCATGTCGCAGGGCAAAGTCGGATCCAAAGTAGGACGGCTGTCGTGTCGCACCAGTGTGAACCCAGCCTCACTCTCAGGAGCTCAAAGAATTCAACCGTGGTACCGTGATAGACTTATTGCACAGGTGGCAACCTGTCTGAAATTTCCTTGCTACTAAATATTCCACAGTCAACTGTTAGTGGTATTATAACAGAGTGGAAGCAAGGGGGAACAACAGCAACTCAGCCATGAAATGGTAGGCCAGTAAAACGATAGAGCGTAGTTAGCGCATGCTGAAGTGCACAATGCTCAGAAGTCGCCAACTGTCTGTAGAGTCAATAGCTACAGACCTCCAAACTTTGTGTGGCCTTCAGATTAGCACAACAATGAGCAGAGAGCTTCATGGAATGGGTTTCCATGGCTGAGCAGCTGCATCGAAGCCTTACATCACCAAGTGCAATGCAAAGAGTTGGACGCAGTGGTGTAAAACACGCTGCCACTGAACTGTAGAGCAGTGGAGACATGTTCTCTGGAGTGACAAATCACTCTTCTCTGTCTGGCAATCCAATGGATGTGTCCAGGTTTGACGGCTGCCAGGAAAACAATGCTTACCTGACTGCATTGTGCCAAGTGTAATGTTTGATGGAGGGGGGATTATGGTGTGGGGTTGTTTTTCAGGTGTTGGTCTTGGCCCCTTAGTTCCAATGAAGGGAACTCTTAAGGTGTCAGCATATCAAGACATTTTGGACAATTTCATGCTCCCAACTTTGTGGAAACAGTTTGGGGATGGCCCCTTCCTGTTCCAACATGACTGCGCACCAGTGCACAAAGCAAGGTCCATAAAGACATGGGTGAGCGAGTTTGGGGTGGAGGAACTTGACTGGCCTGCACAGTCCTGACCTCAACTCGATAGAACACCATTGGGATGAATTAGAGTGGAGACTGCGAACCAAGCCTTCTCATCCAACATCAGTGCCTGACCTCACAAATGCGCTTCTGGAAGAATGGTCAAACATTCCCATAGACACACTCCTAAACCTTGTGGACAGCCTTTCCAGAAGAGTTGAAGCTAATATAGCTGTAAAGGGTGGGCCAACTCAATATTGAACACTACAGACTAAAGCCTCGTACACATAATTGGCTTTTCGGCAGGGAATTGTGTGATGACAGACTGTTTGCCTAAAATCCGACCGTTAGTATGCTCCATCAGACAATTGTTTTCCAACTTTCCGCCAACAAATGTTGGATAGCAGGCTAGTAAATTTTTGGCTTTTTTCGTATCGTCTGTACACAAGTCCGTCACACAAAAGTCCAAAGTACAAACACACATGCTCGGAAGCAAGGATGAGCCAGAAGCGGTCAGTCTTGTAAACTAGCGTTCATAATGGAGATTTAACGTTTGTGACGCGGCAAATTATGAATTGTCGAAATGCAGCGCACAATTCTCTTTAATGGGATAAAAATGAAGCTGCATTGCTGGTGATACTGATGGAGTTATGCCAAATGTATTTTAAAAGGCATTTGTTTCGTACGATCTGAAAATTGCGAATCAGCGCTCACCAAACTTCTACTAACACAAAATTAGCAGAAGGATCCCAAAGGGTGGCGCCTGACAATTGAACTTCCTCTTTATCGGCTCGTAGTACATCACCACGTTCGTGTTTGTTTGGCTCACAATTGTGTGCCGTTAGTATGCAAGACAAAATCCAGGCACACGCCCTTCAGACAAAAGTCTGACGCTCTGTTGGCCAACAATCCGATCGTGTGCACGAGGATTTAGACTGGGATGCCATTAAAGCTCATGTGCGTGTAAAGGAAGGCAATATAGTGTATGATAAAGCACAGCCATGGCCCTCTAACTGGAACTTACTGCAAGCAGAATGAAAGCATTCATAGTGCAGAATAAGCATGAGAGCAGGTGTGTTTGGATCCCATCCTGAACTCACTTGAGCGACCTCGCCAAGAAACTGAACAAAATATTACAGCGTGCACATACAAAAGTTTGCCAAGAAACTGTCAGCTGTACTAGGCCAATTGTCTGCAGTCAGGGCATTCCCTGCTCTGCAGCCACATGTATATAAGGGGTGTGTATACACCTGTCTTTGGAATGTGAAATGCCACAGCTAGTTATGACTGGCCCAGTACAGTGAGCAAGCTTGTAGAATAATTATTACATAGTTGGCAACATTGTAAAAAAAATTTTAGGGACACCTTTTTGGCTGTAGGCGAAGCGTGCAGTGGTGAAAAATGGGCGTGGTTTATGCGAAATAGTGGGTGTGTCTTAAATGGGCATGGCTCAAAGGTTGTGTGGTTAGAGTCTGAGATGAATGAGGGATGGAGAGGGAAAGGGATGGAGAGACAGCGGCCCAGATCCTACACAACAATGGAAATATGTGTATTCTAGAAAGTTTAACAATCAGCAGATAAAGATACTCCAAACACCTGGTTAGCACTTCAATCATCCCGGCACCATGGTTGTTATGGTGTCAGGATGATTGAAGTGCATTATTTCTATTATTACATTGTAATATAAAATGAAATAACTCAACTCACCGTAATGCTGAATCAGTGGGATCCCTGAGCATGTCACCAGCCGTCCGTCCTTGCATCAGGTGTCCCAGCAGAGTCCGTCCTTGCATCAGGTGTCCCAGCAGAGTCCGTCCTTGAATCAGGTGCCCCCAGCAGAGTCCGTCCTTGCATCAGATGTCCCAAGCGGAGCCCCCCTTACATCAGGTGTCCCCAGCGGAGCCCCCCCTTACATCAGGTGTCCCCAGCGGAGCCCCCCCTTACATCAGGTGTCCCCAGCGGAGCCCCCCCTTACATCAAGTGTCCCCAGTGGAGCCCCCCTTACATCAGGTGTCCCCAGCGGAGCCCCCCCTTACATCAGGTGTCCCCAGCGGAGCCCCCCTTACATCAGGTGTCCCCAGCGGAGCCCCCCTTACATCAGGTGTCCCCAGCGGAGCCCCCCTTACATCAGGTGTCCCCAGCGGAGCCCCCCTTACATCAGGTGTCCCCAGCGGAGCCCCCCCTTACATCAGGTGTCCAGAGTGGAGCCCCCCCTTACATCAGATGTCTACAGCTGTGCCCCCTTACATCAGGAGTCCCCAGCGGAGCCCCACCTTACATCATGTGTCCCCAGCAGAGCCCCCCTTACATCAGGTGTCCCCAGCGGAGCCTCCCCTTACATTAGATGTCCCCAGCGGAGCCCCCCTTACATCAGGTGTCCCCAGCGGAGCCCCCCTCACATCAGGTGTCCCCAGCGCTGCCCCCCTCACATCAGATGTCCCCAGCAGAGTCCCCCTTTACATCAGGTGTCCCCAACGGAGCCCCCCTTTACATCAGGTGTCCACAGCGGAGCCCCCCTTTACATCAGGTGTCCCCAGGGGAGCACCCCTCACATCAGGAGTCCCCAGCGGAGCCCCCCTCACATCAGGAGTCCCCAGCTGAGCCCCCCTCACATCAGGTGTCCCGAGCGGAGCCCCCCCTTACATCAGGTGTCCCCAGTGGAGCTCCCCCTCACATCAGGAGTCCCCAGCGGAGCCCCCCTCACATCAGGAGTCCCCAGCGGAGCCCCCCTCACATCAGGAGTCCCCAGCGGAGCCCCCCGCACATCAGGAGTCCCCAACCAAGGCCCCCTCACATCAGGTGTCCCGAGCGGAGCCCCCCTTACATCAGGTGTCCCCAGCGGAGCTCCCCCTCACAGCAGGAGTCCCCAGCGGAGCCCCCCTCACATCAGGAGTCCCCAGCGGAGCTCCCCCTCACATCAGGAGTCCTCAGCGGAACACCCCCTCACATCAGGAGTCCCCAGCGGAGCCCCCCCTCACATCAGGAGTCCCCAGCGGAGCCCCCCTCAAATCAGGAGTCCCCAGCGGAGCCCCCCCTCACATCAGGAGTCCCCAGCGGAGCCCCCCGCACATCAGGAGTCCCCAACCAAGGCCCCCTCACATCAGGAGTCCTCAGCGGAGCCCCCATCACATCAGGAGTCCCCAGCGGAGCCCCCCTCACATCAGGTGTCCCCAGCGGAGCCCCCCTCACATCAGTAGTCCTCAGCGGAGCCCCCCTCACATCAGGTGTCCCGAGCGGAGCCCCCCCTCACATCAGGAGTCCCCAGCGGAGCCCCCCTCACATCAGGATTCCCCAGCGGTGCCCCCCCTTACATGAGGAGTCCCCAGCGGAGCCCCCCTTTACATCAGGTGTCCCTAGCGGAGCCCCCCTCACATCAGGAGTCCCCAGCGGAGCCCCCCTCACATCAGGAGTCCCCAGCTGAGCCCCCCTCACATCAGGTGTCCCGAGCGGAGCCCCCCTTACATCAGGTGTCCCCAGCGGAGCTCCCCCTCACATCAGGAGTCCCCAGTGGAGCCCCCCTCACATCAGGAGTCCCCAGCGGAGCCCCCCCTCACATCAGGAGTCCCCAGCGGAGCCCCCCTCACATCAGGAGTCCCCAGCGGAGCCCCCCGCACATCAGGAGTCCCCAACCAAGGCCCCCTCACATCAGGAGTCCTCAGCGGAGCCCCCATCACATCAGGAGTCCCCAGCGGAGCCCCCCTCACATCAGGTGTCCCCAGCGGAGACCCCTTCACATCAGTAGTCCTCAGCGGAGCCCCCCTCACATCAGGTGTCCCAAGCGGAGCCCCACCTTACATCAGGTGTCCCCAGCGGAGCTCCACCTCACATTAGTCCCCAGCGGAGCCCCCCCTCACATCAGGAGTCCCCAGCGGAGCCCCCCTCACATCAGGATTCCCCAGCGGTGCCCCCCTTACATGAGGAGTCCCCAGCGGAGCCCCCTTTACATCAGGTGTCCCCAGCGGAGCCCCCCCTCACATCAGGAGTCCCCAGCGGAGCCCCCCCTCACATCAGGAGTCCCCAGCGGAGCCCCCCTCACATCAGGAGTCCCCAGCGGAGCCCCCTCACATCAGGAGTCCTCAGCGGAACACCCCCTCACATCAGGAGTCCCCAGCGGAGCCCCCCCTCACATCAGGAGTCCCCAGCGGAGCCCCCCTCAAATCAGGAGTCCCCAGCGGAGCCCCCCCTCACATCAGGAGTCCCCAGCGGAGCCCCCCTCACATCAGGAGTCCCCAGCGGAGCCCCCCGCACATGAGGAGTCCCCAACCAAGGCCCCCTCACATCAGGAGTCCTCAGCGGAGCCCCCATCACATCAGGAGTCCTCAGCGGAGCCCCCCTCACATCAGTAGTCCTCAGCGGAGCCCCCCTCACATCAGGTGTCCCGAGCGGAGCCCCCCTTATATCAGGTGTCCCCAGCGGAGCTCCACCTCACATTAGTCCCCAGCGGAGCCCCCCCTCACATCAGGAGTCCCCAGCGGAGCCCCCCTCACATCAGGATTCCCCAGCGGTGCCCCCCCTTACATGAGGAGTCCCCAGCGGAGCCCCCCTTTACAACAGGTGTCCCCAGCGGAGCCCCCCCTCACATCAGGTGTCCCCAGCGGAGCCCCCCCTCACATCAGGAGTCCTCAGCGGAGCCCCCCCTCACATCAGGTGTCCCGAGCGGAGCCCCCCCTTACATCAGGTGTCCCCAGCGGAGCTCCCCCTCACATCAGGAGTCCCCAGCGGAGCCCCCCCTTACATCAGGAATCCCCAGCGGAGCCCCCCCTCACATCAGGAGTCCCCAGCGGAGCCCCCCTCACATCAGGAGTCCTCAGCGGAGCCCCCCTCACATCAGGAGTCCTCAGCGGAGCCCCCCTCACATCAGGAGTCCTCAGCGGAGCCACCCTCACATCAGGAGTCCTCAGCGGAGCCCCCCCTCACATCAGGTGTCCCCAGCAGAACCCCCCCTCACATCAGGAGTCCCCAGCTGAGCCCCCCTCACATCAGGAGTCCCCAGCGGAGCCCCCCTGAAATCAGGAGTCCCCAGCGGAGCCCCCCTTTACATCAGGTGTCCCCCGCAGAGCCCCCCTCACATCAGGTGTCCCCAGCGGAGCCCCCCTCACATCAGGAGTCCCCAGTGGAGCCCCCCTCACATCAGGTGTCCCGAGCGGAGCCCCCCCTTACATCAGGTGTCCCCAGCGGAGCCCCCCTTACATCAGGTGTCCCCAGCGGAGCCCCCCTTACATCAGGTGTCCCCAGCGGAGCCCCCCCTCACATCAGGAGTCCCCAATGGAGCCCCCCTCAAATCAGGAGTCCCCAGCGGAGCCCCCCAGCCATCTTCCTGGTCTTCTTAAAAATGACGGCCGCGGACATTTCCCGGGAAACAATAAAATCAGGAATAGAGTCTAAATCCTGGGAATGTCCCAGGAAATCCAGGACAGTTGGTAACTATGTTATTTTACCGGATTTAAAAAGCATAGTTTGTGCAGCGCTTAACAAAATGAAGACAAACATTACAATACAATTTAGTACAAAAGGAATCAGAGGGCCCTGAATATTAGAGCTTACAATCTAAGAGGAAGTGATACAAAAGATAAGATCCAAACACACCTGAGCTCATCACTAATGCAGACCTGGGATACTAAATGTTTTTATAAAATCACATAGGCATTACAATCAAAAGTATCACAACTATATTCTAGATGTAGAGTATTTAAAGTGCTTGTAAACCTCTGAGATGAAATATCAGCAAAGCGTATCTCTCTATAGTGTTTACGTGTCTCAATCCAGAGCACCAAATGTCATTTTTGTCTGCTGCTTCCTTCCTCAGCTATAAGCATGCGTTACACCTGACAAGTTTTCCTGACACCAAGAGAAAAATGTTTTTTTTGTCTTTCTGTTTTTCCCTCTTTACTCTGCCCTCTATTTCCCACCCTTTCTCCGTTACACAGATTTGTTTTAATCCAATATGGTGATTACAATGGTTTTATGGTGTATGTTCTTGAGTATGTTTCTATTTACTAATATAACACTAACATAACACTAAATAACACTTTGCAATGTTCTGAATAAAAGAATTTTGACTGAGTACAGAGTGCGGCCATTTCTTCTTTTTAAGAGAAAAATGGTGACAGTGGTGGGAGCTCCAGCAAGCAACCTGTGGTTGACAGCTGTAGCTGTTTCTGTGTGCTGCTTGAAAGGGGGGGTGTTCCTTCCCTCCAATTAGCTCTCAGCCATCCCCACTGAGATCTGCTGAGTGCAACTTCAGCTCCCCACCCCCCTGCTTTCTGAAAGCTTGGAGATCCTCTGTAAATTCTGGATTTTGAATGGCTGTAAAGATGAGAAGACTGTAGATAAACGGGTACAACATACGTAGGAGAATTTGTTACATCTGTGTATCACCTGTGTATCACCTACAGATGACAAGGAGAAGGCGGCTGTGGTAAATGCTTTCTTCTCCTCAGTCTTCACACAGGAAAAGGAGGGATATACTGACCACGACAGTATTGTTAGCAACATGCCCAAGGATCTACCCTTGTGGCTAACAGAGGCCAGAGTCCGGAAAAGGATTAGAGAAGCTAAACATAACTAAATCCCCAGGATCAGATGGCTTACACCCGAGAGTCCTTAAAGAACTTAGTCAGGTTATAGCCAGACCACTATTCCTAATCTTCAAGGACAGCCTACTGACAGGATTGGCACCAGGTGATTAGCGAAAAGCCCAGGTGGTACCAATATTCAAAAAAGGCAGAGATATATTCCTAGGATCTATAGGCCTGTCAGTCTTACATCGGTAGTTTGTAAACTATTTGAGGGGATGATAAAGGACTATATCCAAGAATTTGCTGATGAAAATCGTATCATTAGCTGTAATCAGCACGGGTTTCCGAAAGGTTTCTCTTGCCAAACCAACCTTAACATTCTACGAGGAAGTGAGCTGCCATCTGGACAATGGTAGGCCGGTGGATGTGGTGTATCTGGATTTTGCAAAAGCATTTGATACAGTCCCCCACAAATGCTTAATCTACAAGCTGAGGTCTGTAGACATGGACCATAAGCTTTGCTCTTGGATAGAAAACTGGCTACGGGGTCGTGTCCAAGGGTTGTGATAAATAACTTATACTCAGAATGGTCTAGAGTTGTTGTGGGGTACCCCAAGGCTCTGTCCTGGGACCAATTCTGTTTAATTTATTTATAAATGATATAGAGGATGGGATAAATAGCTCGATCTCAGTATTTGCTGATGACACAAAAATATGATGCAAGCCATCATTAGGCTGAAAAAACAAAACAAACCCATCAGAGAGATAGCAAAAAACATTAGGTGTGGCCAAATCAACTGTTTGGAACATCCTTAAAAAGAAAGAACGTAGCGGTGAGCTCAGCAACACCAAAAGACCCGGAAGACCACGGAAAACAACTGTGGTGGATGACCGAAGAATGGTGAAGAAAACACCCTTCACAACAGTTGGCCAGATCAAGAACACTCTCCAGGAGGTAGGTGTATGTGTGTCAAAGTCAACAATCAAGAGAAGACTTCATCAGAGTGAATACAGAGGGCTTACCACAAGATGTAAACCATTGGTGAGCCTCACAAACAGTAAGGCCAGATTAGAGTTTGCCAAACAACATCTAAAAAAGCCTTTACATTTCTGGAACAACATCCTGTGTATAGATAAGACCAAGATAAACTTGTACCAGAATGATGTGAAGAGAGCAGTATGGAGAAGGAAAGGAACTGCTCATGATCCAAAGCATACCACCTCATCAGTGAAGCATGGTGGTGGTAGTGTCATGGAGTGGGCATGTATGGCTGCCAATGGAACTGGTTCTCTTGTATTTATTGATGATGTGACTGCTGACAAATGCAGCAGGATGAATTCTGAAGTGTTTCGGGCAATATTATCTGCTCATATTTGGCAAAATGCTTCAGAACTCATTGGACGGCGCTTCACAGTGCAGATGGACAATGACCCGAAGCATACTGTGAAAGCAACCAAAGAGCTTTTTTAAGGGAAAGAAGTGGAATGTTATGCAATGGCCAAGCCAATCACCTGACCTGAATCCGATTGAGCATGCATTTCACTTGCTGAAGACAAAACTGAAGGGAAAATGCCCCAAGAACAATCAGGAACTGAAGACAGTTGCAGTAGAGGCCTGGCAGGGTATCACCAGGGATGAAACCCAACGTCTGGTGATGTCTATGCATTCCAGACTTCAGGCTGTAATTGACTGCAAAAGATTTGCAACCAAGTATTAAAAAGTGAAAGTTTGATGGATGATTGTTAATCTGTCCCATTACTTTTGGTCCCTTAAAAAGTGGGAAGCACATATACAAACTGTTGTAATTCCTACACTGTTCACCTGATTTGGATGTAAATACCCTCAAATTAAAGCTGAAAGTCTGCAGTTAAAGGACATCTTGTTTGTTTCATTTCAAATCCATTGTGATGGTGCATAGAGCCAAAAAAATTGAATTGTGTCCATGTCCCAATATTTATGGACCTGACCTGCCACAGCCTTTCCAACAACAGCTTGGAAGGAGATGGATGCTCCATAACGCTGGATTGTCTCAGCTTTAACACTTTCCTGAGACAAGCAACAGCAAGAGGACTGCAAAGGCTGACACATCCCCACTCCCTCTAGATTCCTCTTGGGCTGTTTGTCTTGGAAATATCCTCAGAACAGAGATAATCTGCCATTATGAATTGTCCTTCCTAGCTGTTGTCAGATCGGCCGTGGCAGAAGGGGAGCAGGCAGGTCAGACCTTATAACTACAGCTAGAAAGCACCTAGCAATATAGTACAAAATATAACGTGTACATTGATAGAGAAGAGAACAGTATCAAAAATATGATAGATCTTTAGGAATATCATAACTCTCCTTCTTCCCACTATAAGAAATTTGCAGACTGTTGACTGAGAGCAACTCAGCAGAGCTTGATTGGCTCAGAGTGTTGCCTTTTCCTCTCACAATCTGTCTGCTCTGCAGAAGATTACAGATGGCTGACATCAGGGCAGATTCAGGGTTCTACGTGATGTCTATGTTGGATATAATGAAGTTCATCTTATATCATTAAAACTGAAAATTGGATTTAATAAACGTTCATAACTTTATTGCATTCTTTCAAATTTTGTTGCATTCTTTCAAAAATGGTGGCCATGCAACTCCTTAAATTTCCATTGGCGAGAATTCTTTTTTGGTAAATAGCATTGTGTTGTCTATTGTAAATCTACAATAACTTGTTCTCTTTATCTACAGCTATGATGGGCCACAGATGGACTGTGCATACCTTAACGGTGAGACTGGTGCTCTAGAGTGCTCTTCACAAAGGCCATGGATATGTAAGAAGTCTCTGTAATGGGTCAGACATGTCCACGTGGGTGGCACTGACCAACAGAAAGTCTCTTATGATGGAACCGTACTCTGGAGTCCAGATATGATTTCTCAACCTGGGAAAGAAGGACACTGAAGGATTTGTACTGTATCTAGAAGAGACTGGAACAATTCAAGAGCACTGCACTTTTAATTGCTTCCCATGAGCTTTTGCACTAGCAATAATATGTTAGGATTGGATGGTGCTCCCGGGGTCAAAATGTGGTCTTTTTTTTAAACCTAGGACTGAATGATACCATAGGGCATGTACAGTAGAGACTGGAAGACGTAAAGAAAACTTGAAAGAATACCCAGCAAAGGCAGGCCAAATGTGAATATTGGGTGTATGTGCACATCATCCTCCATTTGTACTTCCCATTCTGGTGCTCATTGCCCTGTTACCTGCTTCCCAGGGAGATGTGCTAAGCCCTATGACAAAAAATCATTTGAAAACAGGAAACCTGTATAAATGAGCCTACAGCATCAGCTATTGACTGGGAATTGTTATTGAAGTTTAAAAGTTAAAGCTTCTAGCTTGGAACATCTATTATTATTATACAGGTTTTATATAGCGCCAACAGTTTGCGCAGCGCTTTACAACATGAGGGCAGACAGTACAGTTACAATACAATTTGGTACAAGAGGAATCAGAGGGCCCTGCTCGTTAGAGCTTACAATCTATAATGAAACTGTACACCGTGGTCCAGACATGACGTCCGTTTACAAAAATAGGAGACTGAATGACACTAAGTGGACTTTGCATCATTAGTTTTTGCTTTTTAAATAATTTAAATAAGTATTTTTGCATTGAAATAAACTTTTGTTTGTCTGTATGTGTTACCATTATTTATACATGATATTTGCTTATTCCATAGGCAGGCTTTGCTTCCTACTTAGAAGTGTTTAATATTAAAAGAGACCCTAAAAGAAATTACCAGCAGTTAAAGTCTTTTGTTAGAGGAGACTGGGGAAGTAGCTATTTTTTAATCTGTACACTGACTGCTGAGCATGTGCATTACAGTG
The DNA here is from genome assembly GCF_042186555.1 of Aquarana catesbeiana. Taxonomy (NCBI): domain Eukaryota; kingdom Metazoa; phylum Chordata; class Amphibia; order Anura; family Ranidae; genus Aquarana; species Aquarana catesbeiana. The sequence goes on from NC_133327.1 coordinate 34,896,452, forward strand.
TACAGCCCTATCTTGGTTTTTCTACTGTTATTTAGTAAATTTGAATTGCTGCATGGTATTAGTTCATATTTATCACTTCACAGCATAGCAGTCAATCATCCTTGTGGAGAGGCTCTGTTGTTTCACATTCATGACCTAGCAACCAGACTAACTCACTGCTATGCTGCGAAAAAACTAAAGTAGCAAGACGTCATTACACTCGCTACTGTATATGTCAGAGGGGCGCAACTCTTCCTCAATTGGCAGATATGAACTGTCTGAATTTTTAATATGTAGTAAGATTCAACAAGTACTGGTAATGCTGGGCTTTCCTGTCGAAGTCCAGCATGTTTTCTAAGCATTTTGGTGGTGCAATGTTTTATATATATATAAAAAAAACAGTTTGTAAACCCAACAAAAAATTAAATCCATGATCCAGTATACTTCCCTTTAAAAAGTGCTGGCCACACTGCTGGTTTCACCATATGAGCCACATACCTGCAACAAACATGCAGCCAGGAGAGTCAAACATTTCTTAATCTAGTGTATCTTGACTATTTCTAGGAACTGGATGACAGGCCCCTGATCAGCCTTTGGGTAGTAGTCAGAATTTGGGGCTTTCTTTCTTTGGATGTTAAGAATGACAGCCCTGGAACCAGAAGCAGAAGATGAAACAACCCTCTGTGTGAAAACACTTAGGACCTGCATAAAAAGGCTTTTGTTTTCATCAACAAGCTCTGCTTTTCCACATTTATGGAAATACAAAACCCACTTCAAGAAAGTCAAATGCAGGTCAGGAGGTCAATTGCAGGTTAAATGCTTCTGTCAATGAATTCTGAATGTTCAAGGAAGCAGGTCAAACTGGATTCAAACTGATGCCTCAACTGCTTGACACAAGACTTTGGCCTGTTGACACAGGCCTTTTCTGTTGTTGGGGTCAGTGTGGCTCCAACAGCTCCTAGGATGTAGAGGAATTCAAATTCCTGGCATGTCTGTGTGGTTTTATGAAGATTATTTTTGATAGGTCGATCTCATAGAAGCGTTCCTATTAGTGGCGGCCCATCGGGGGTGCATGGGGCCGCCCCCCCCCCTATCGATGCATCCAGCTCGCCCATCTACATACAGGGCGCCGGACTATGGATTCCAATGGGGGGTGTGTTTTTTTGAAGCATGTGATTAGAGTCAGAGGCTCTAATAGGCTTCAAAAAAGGGTGGGCTCGGGGCACAGAGCACTGTTACAATAGCAAAATAATATTCACCATTTTCACACTGATCCTCCTCCTGGCCAATCAGGAAACAGGTCATGAGACCCGTCACCCGATTTACCAAAAGGAGATCCAATCTGATTGGCCACCAGGAGAAGGAGGGAGGAAAGGCTGGGGAACCGAGACCCGTCCGCAACCTGGGAAGAAGCCGCCACCACTACCCAAAGTGCTGCCCGCGAGATCGGGTAAGTTCTGCCCCATCTTACTGACTGAACAATGGGGGGGTGGATTGTTTGCCGCCCCCCCCAAAAAAAACCACCAGCCGCCACTGGTTCCTACAAAACTTGCATCCGTTGGCAGCATGAACGGGCTGTGCTTCTCCTTTTTAAAGTGATATTTCTTAAAATAAAAAAGATGTTATATTTACCTGCTCTGTGCAATGATATTGCACAGTAGAAGTCCTTACCTCCTCCTTTGGTGGTCCCCTGCCAGAGCTGTCAGTTACGCTCTCCTCTGAGCGCTCCTTCAGCAAGCTCTAAGAGGGCATTCTTGCAGGCACTATCTTGGGATGGGTTGTATGCATCTATAGACACACACAGTACCAGCAAGCCACGCCCCAACTCACTTCTCACAGAAGTTTGACAGTCAGCAGCAGGAACCTAGGAACAGAGGAGACCAAAAAGTGAGGAGACCAAAAAGAGAGGAGAGCGGTGCTGCAGCCAAGCAGGGCCGGTACAAGGCAGGGGCGGAAGGGGCGGATGCCCTGGGTGGGACAGTTTACTAGAGGAAGGGGGGCGCAGGTGAAATGGCTGGACTATACACACAGGCTAGAATACTGCACAGCCAGTCAGAGCTGCTATGATGATGTCTATGCCATGCGCTCCTGCACCCGGCACAAGTGAGGACAAGCCCTTCACTTCCCTGTCAGGCGGAGCAATCTCCGCCCGACTGCTGTTGTTCTGACGAGAAAGTCCCCCCTCCATGGGATAGTGTTAGGCTGTCCGCCCTGTACTGCGCAGGCGCAGCGCTGTTCTGACAAGAAACGTCCGCCCTGAACAGCCGTTCATCTTCAGAGACTTTCGGCGTCTCCTTTGTGCGCCTGCGCAGTACAGGGCGAACACTATCCGATGGGGGACGTTTCTCATCAGGAGCGAGTATGATCTGGAGGAGGAGGAACCGAGCAATAGTAAGTAAGCCATCTGCAGATGAATTCGTTTTTGTTAACTCCTTTTTTGGGGGCCGGTTAATATATTACCAATGGTATTTTTTTAATATGCATGAAGGGTAGTTAATGTGTATTATCAATGCTGCATTAGTGGCAAGTGGCAGTTATTTAACCCCCTTGGGCTGCATTAGTGGCACCAGTGTCAGTGTTAATTAACCCTGATGCCACTAATGCAACACAAAGGGGTTAATTAACTGCCACTTGTAACTAATGCAGCAGTGATAATACACATTAACTACCCTTCATGCTGCATATTACTGATACCATTGGTAATTAACCACTTGCCAACCTGTCGCAGTACATATACTGCGATTGGGTGGCAGCTACAAGCACCGCGACATACCCATCACTGCCTGTTTCAGCCTAGGGTCACACTGTAGCGAACACAGAGATCACATATGATTCACACTCACACTGCTGATCACATGCGATGTCTGTGCAATGCGAGTTCAGCCATACAGTTGTGTGGCTGAACTCGCATTGGATTTGCACCAAAAAGATGCAGGGACTTTTTTTTTTCCCGCACTAGAATCAGATCGCATGTTCGCGTGTTCTCACCCATGCGATCCGAATCCTGTCCAAATCCACAGTTCGCACTGCAATCTGCAAACCGATCTGGGGGTGTCATTAACATTCTATTGACACCCGTAGCGGTTCGCAGAGGGCAGCGTGAACTGCCTGCGGGAGAGGTGCGATGTGGGAACCGGCGCTGGAATCGCACTGGTTCTCACATTGCTACAGTGTGAACCTAGGCTTAGGGTTTCGGGTGCATGGCCCTGCCCGCCTACTCCCCTGTGATTTGAAACAGTGGGAGTATGTCAGCAGGTCCCAACCAATGATTCATGGCCGGGACCTATTGACTGGCTGTGTCCAATCACAGCCCAGAGCCCTGTGTTGACAATCAACACAGGGCTCTATACAAAGGAAATGTTCGCTTGCAAAGCAGGGAAAATAAACAAACTAGTCTATGGTAAAAATCAGTACACACATTGTTGGGCACACAATTAACCCCTTGGATGCCCCTAGATATTAACCCCTTCTCAGCCGTTGTCATTAGCACAGCGTCGGTGCATTTTATTAGCACTGATCAGTATATAAAGCTACATTCATGACCTAGGCATTCCAGAGCTTCTTTGGGCAACAGGCGTCCCACAATTTTGACACAATTTGTTGAGGGACAATTGCCACAAAATCGCACCGCGATTGGGGTGCCATTGAAAGTAATGGGATCGCATGTGTGTCTGTGCGTCAATTTGGGAATTGCGGGCAGAACTACAGCAATTCCGCCTGCAATCCGGAACGCCTAGGTGTGAACTGAGCCTTAGTGTCACTGGGTCCCACTATAAGTTGCTCCTTCTTTACAACCGGGGATGGGGGGGGCACAGTTTGCCATCTTCGCCCTGGGCACCAGATGACCTTGTCCCAGCACTGCACAGGAGTGCACTTAGTTCTGCACTCCTGCGTCCCAGGCTCGGCCAATAGCAGGCTAAAGTCTGCCGTCAGCTGATGTCACAGAGCCCATCCAGCATCTGCAGGGATCCCAATAATAATGTCAGTGACTTGGTTAAATTGATGATAGGCAACTCCTATCCTCATATTGATTAGTGGTTCCAAATTAATAATAACTACTGCAGTAGGGAACAGACACAAAAGATACACTCAGCATCTTTCCAAATAACTGTTCTGCTTTATTATGACGCAATTGAAGGTTTTTATGCACATGATTACGTAGGTATCACATTAATATTACAATTGTAGGTTTATCGTAACAAGGGGCGTTACATAGGCAGGCTTATTCTAATCAGGACTCGAAAGAATGTAAACATTTACTGAAAACATTAGTGCTGTTGCACAGTGAGGGCAATGTGCAATACATACAAAATACAATACAATTATATACAGAACTTACAAATTTCCATTACAGTCTCCCCTCTTGTGATCAATATTTTGATCACTAACCATACCTGCTATCACCTTTAACCTGGAACCTCCACACGCTTAGGTAGAGGTAGTCCTGGTCAAAGAGGCAAAAAAACTCCATTGTGGAGAAAATAATAGCTGAGCAACTTTTTCATTACAAAATCACTTTTCATTGTGAAAAACAAATGATTGATAAGACATATTTACAGAGTACTGGCTGTACACTCCTGTGGCCAGAATGGCCTTCTAGCTGAATTGTGGACATGCTGACTTATCAGCATATGTAAACACAGACAATTCTACATAAAATGGAAGACGTACAAAAGACAAATATGACTTCAACATGGCTGAACTACTTTTCAAATATATATATCCCTTACAATTAAAGTAATTGAATCAAAAAGTACCCTAGACTGTGATCACAAGAGGGAAACAAATCAAACACAGAGATTTCTTTAATTTAGTCATTTTTGCAGTGTCTGGTGTGGATCCAGGTGACTTTTCCTTCAAGTTTTGCAAAAACTGTACATGAAATAGATGCTGTATTGAGTCTCCAAACATTTCCTTATATATAAATGTCTCTTAACAATCCACAAGTCACCTGGCTTTAGTTTTAGATCCTTCCAAACTTTTAGGATCTGGAATTGGGGAGAAAACACATAAATGAGTTTGTCAAAAAAACTTAAAAGATCAGCAACATTCTCTGTGAGATCCGAATGGAGGACTTCAGCTGCTGAGACAAAATATAAGCAAGTGAGTAACACACTCCCAAACCAAATCCCATAGGGAGAGAGTCCAACATCTCCCTTAGGGGCTTCATAAAATATAAGAAAACATTCAGGCAAAAGTTTTCTAGTTTCTTACTCTACTTTGTCCGCTACATTGTAGACAGTAGGGGGTGTAAAAATAAAACCTCAAAACTTCTAGTAAGGACTCTCCTATAAAAATGATTTCCTCTGTTACTCTCTGTACTTTCTGGCACTCTGTACTTAAAACTACTTCTGATAACACTTTTTACTGTGGCCTTTGCAGTAGCATTTGCCACTGGACATCCAAAAAACATGTCCATACAGACAAAATGCATACTTGTAAGATCCTGACTTGGGCATCTGGATATATCTTTTTTGTGATCTTTGGAAGGGATGTTCAGCTTTTGGTAACACCTTTGGTAACAGGTAAAACAAGAAGTGGTATGTTATAAAAACAACTGTGGAGAACCCTGTCTCTATCCCATGCTCATTTACTAAGGCAGCCATAACTGCTTGTGGCTGATGACACGGTCCATGTGTCAAGCTGGAGGGAAAAAAGTGGCTGACAGACATAAATAATCACCTTTTCCAAAGTCCTGTTTCATAAGAAGTTGCCCCCTGTGGACCACTTGTTCTTCTCGTTCTGGGGTCCTTAAAGTTGAATTATTAATCCCAGCTATACTGGGCCAGAACTAGGGTGGAATCTGTGAGTTGCACAGACCCATCAAGTGTCCAGGGCTGTAAATGCAGCATCCTTAGTCACCTGGTCTGCTTCCATGTGTGAAAGTTAATATGGCTACCTCAGCAAGAACCTGGAAGGCTGAAAACAGCCGATCAAATTAACTTGGCATGCTTGGTTGGTTTACCTGCCGAAGTAAAAACAAACTTCTGGCCCTTTAAATGGAACCAAAAGCTCTCTATATCTCGACTATCTATATAAATATACACTCTTTTTATAGCTCACAGGCTTTGCTAAAACATGGAGCTCTGCTTCTTGAGCTGGGGAAAAAGGATCCAATGACTTTGAATACAGAGTATCCTTCTGGGTGATAAACTGCATACTCAAATCTACAAAAAATGTAATATCTGGGTCTTCAGGGAGTGCGTCCTGCACTGGGCTCACAGCAGCTGATTCCTACACCATCAATTTAACACATGTGTCTTCCTTTGTCTCCAGCCTCCTCCAATAGAGGCAATAAGGTGTCTGGATTCAAATGTATGCATTTTTCATTGTTAGATTTGTACATAAACAAACTCATATTTTAAACCTTTCATTAGACAAACATTTAGTTAGCTGTATATTTGCTGCACAGAATGTCGGACCATTAAAAATTAAATGTTTGACCAAAACAATATCTAACTTTGTCTAATAGCACCTTTGCATAAAAGCTACAGCTCTGATATATCGGGGTGAACCATTTATTACTGGGTCCAGCTTGCATAAATATATTACAATGGCTGGTTTTCTATCATGCTATTTGTGTAAGAACTCCAGTTTCATGTTTCAAAAGACAACTTTTTGCTGGCAATATTATAATAAATGATAACAATACCCTGCGGTCATGCAGAGATGCCCATAAATCCAAAATATTCTTCTGCTTATACCACTGTACTTACAAGGAAAAGGGGCACATCATTTCACAATCCACACATTCAGCTTTGGATTTCAAAAATAAAAATAAATAAAACAAAAGGATCAACAATCTGTATGATGGACCAGAAAGCATCAAAAAGTATAAGACAACTGGCTGCAGGTGGCATCTATCCTAACAGGGTGTGTGGACTTGATGTGATGGGTCTGTTATATTTAAATTTTATTTATTATTACTCTCACATCATGGACCGCACATCAAGTTATTATCAAGAACCTTGAAATTTCATTTTTGTAGAAAAACTTCTTATGTATTCCATCCATCTTGACTTTGTTAAATATTATGGCAGCTTTATTCAAAATAACAACCTTATCTTAATCTTTTTTTTCCCTCAATAAGGGCTTATTGTATAAATGTAAAATTACAAAATTGTTATCTTAATCTAAACTAATCCCATTTTTACAAATTTCCCCAATAACCTGGATTTCATTTCCAACCAAAGGTTGTCTAAACCAGTTTCAATATATCTATATAATTAATAAAATTGTTAAACTCATATTAGAAATTAATACTCATTATTACTTAATTTTACTTAATTTCCCTTTTTTAAATGCACTGTTTCCACTATCAAAGGATATTCAATTTGTGCAATACACAGTTAAATGCAACCTTCATTTTACCATGTTTAGAAAACAGATTCAAAATAATTGTGATCACATTGTTTACCATTAGATTTGTTAACCCGGCACATGTTTTGTCTAAAAAACTGGAATTGGCATGGTGTCCTTCCAGCTTATCACTAACCTCTCAGGGACATTCTTTCAGGAGAGCACAAAGGAGGGGGTCACATCTGCGTACATGACACACACAAGCAATAGAACTAAAGGTCCCAGCATTCGCACACACATACACCAATATCTCTCTAAAATCACTTACATTTTTCCCATTTGTACACAACACATGCATATCATTCTCTCACTTTCTTTTAACTCTCATTAATATTTCCCTGCCTAAATTCTGCATTCCTTATTTTGTTCAGATATCTTTTATATCTAGCTTCTATGATCAGATGGGCAGCCAGAGTGCTCATCCCATCTTCTCTCTCTGACAACATATAAAGTATTCTGTTTTAATTCTCATTTCTCTGTTTCTGACTTTTAATAGTTGTAGTGCCTGACCCCAAATTCATCCCACAACTTAACATGAAAATGTCCCTTTCTGTCTAGTGTTAATGTCACCCTTGATCCATCCTGCTCACATAGATAGCTGTTTCTTTAGCTATTTACTCTGCATGATTCTTAGTCCCTGTGGACTTTGGTAACCCAGTTACCCAATGTGGATCCCTGTCCACTCTAACCATTAATCTAGGGGCTCAATATAGGCGGAACCGCACCTTTGGTTCATATATAGCGCTCCTCTTGCGCTGGGCATTTTTGAGGGTCTCTTACCCTTCATTCCCTTACTTAATTCAATGCCCATAATGACTGGCCAGTCTTCTCTCTTCTCTACTTGTGCCTATACCCTCTTGCCTCTAAACTACTTTATCTAGCAGATGTACTACATATACCTGTGAACAGCACTATTCTTCCCTTTCTTATCTATAACACTCCGATGGACAATAGACAGGGACAACATAACATATAACCACCAATCAATACAGTTCGATTAAGGGGAGTAAAATAGGTACCCTTTGTCCCGAAAATGCCTTACCGATCAAGGAAGTCTGATAACTCAAATGTAAGCAAAAGGCTTACCTCAGCCGGCTGATTATCAGAAATTCCCGGATCGTCTCAAGCTCCTCGTTTCGGATACTCAGGGTCACCTGGAATCCCCTCCTAAGGCAAAGCTCGCCATGCTGACTTGGTTAAATTGATGAAAGGCAACTCCTATCCTCATATTGATTAGTGGTTCCAAATTAATAATAACTACTGCAGTAGGGAACAGACACAAAAGATACACTCAGCATCTTTCCAAATAACTGTTCTGCTTTATTATGACGCAATTGAAGGTTTTTATGCACATGATTACGTAGGTATCACATTAATATTACAATTGTAGGTTTATCGTAACAAGGGGCGTTACATAGGCAGGCTTATTCTAATCAGGACTCGAAAGAATGTAAACATTTACTGAAAACATTAGTGCTGTTGGCAATGTGCAATACATACAAAATACAATACAATTATATACAGAACTTACAAATTTCCATTACATCAGGATCCGTCCAGATGTCTGGCTCAGCCTCTCACTGGGCTGCTGATAGCCTGAACCATTCACTCTTGCCCCCTCTATGGCCCAGAGATCCAGTGACTGCTGGAGAGACAGAGCAGAGAACTGGTGACTCTGCTCACTGAAGACTGAGTGATCAGCAGTCTTTGATCACACAGTTCTCAGTGTAGAGCCAGTGGGGTACAGCTGTTGCATTGGATCGATGATGCATCATCTAGGTGAGTATTTTTTGTAAACTTAGACTTCTCAATAACTTTAATTCTATAATATTATTATGGTTGTTGGCTTAAAAAATGATTACAACATATTTCCTCATATTTAATTTGTGTGTTGCATTTTTGACTGACTGGCTGCAGCAGTTTGTAAGAAACAAATTTTCAGTTTTGGTTTGGGAGAAATAAATCCCCTTAAGTGCCCGATCACACCAGAGAGCAGTGCAGGAAACCCATGTTTTATACGCATTTCTCGCACCATGTCCTGTACGCACTGGGTGTGTAATCTGCTGTGGGTGTTAATAGATTTCTAATGACACCCCAAATGCAGAACCATTTGATCCTGTTGCAGTATGCTTTTAACAGTTGTCAATGAACTACTTTTGGTGTGATCCAGTGCAATTTCAACTCGTTAAAATAAACGGGCAGAGAATCCTATCACACTGAATCACACATCATGTTCCTGTACAATTCTGGTGTTAACTGGCACATCCACTGTTTATGTGTTTAAGCAAAGATTATTGCAGATCGTTATAAGAATCTGTTCTGCTGATATTGATGCAAGACTTGCCAGCACTTCTTTGAAACTGACTGCTAAGTGGGAGAATCTGTCTTCATTGGTGACCATTAAAGCAGTAGTAAAATCCCCTTGATGATTTTTTTTTACCCACAGGTAAGCCTATAATAAGGCTTACCTGTAGGTAAAATGAATATCTCCTAAACGTGCACCATTTAGGAGATATTTTCCCTGGATGCAGCCAGTTACGTAACCAGCGCATGCGCTCTGAAGGTCCAGCATATGCAGGAGTGACGTCATGGTGGCCAATCACATAGCTGCAGTGCGTGAACCGGGAAGAAAGACCGGAGGAAGATGTCAGCCCTCTCAGCGGTGACAACACACTGCTGGAAGGCTTTGTTCCAAGGTAAGTATTTCATAATGTGCTAGTATGCGATGCATACTAGCACATTATACAATTGCCTTACAGGTTTTTTTTTTTTTAAAGCAGCTGCTATTTACTACCACTTTAACCAATAACCATTGGTGCAGTCATAATTGTAATAAAAAAGGGAAGCAACCCTGGAATTGAAGGCTCTTTAAAATAATTTTCCCTAAGATATCTGTAATTTGAATTCAAACTCTGTGAATGGGTGAGTCAATAACACAAGCAGGAAATTAGATTTGGAATAGAGAATCCGAATATTGGATGTCCTATATGACCAGCAATTTGGGTGATTTATTAACTCTGTCATCATATAATACACCATAGACTAGTTGTGACATGTTTCAAGTGCAGACTTTATTTTTTAATTGCATTACAATCTAGTGGCTGCTGCAATGGACCTAAGGCCCCTTTCACACGGTCGGACCGTTCAGGTCCGTCTGTCAGTTTTGACGGCGACGGATTTCAGCGGAGACATGTCCGCTGACATCCAACACGGTCCGATCTGCTAAAAGCAGATGGATGCCTCTACGTTCGGATCCGTCGCTGGCGGATCGCATCGGGTGAGATTTGATGAAAACGGACATGCTGCCCGTTTTCGGCCAATCTCTCCATAGGCAACAGCAGCGCTTGACAAGCCCCTCCCCGCTCAGTGAGCAGGGAGGGACCTGTCATCCACCGGCTCAGCGGAGATCAACGGAGAGATCTCCTGCTGAGCCGGCGGACTCCGTGGAAGGGGATCCGCCTCGTGTGAGAGGGGCCTTAAAGTTCAATTTTGGGATTTGGATTTTTTCCCTATGAAGTCAGGAATTTTTATAAAGATGCCTCAAGTGTTTCAAAACTAAAAATAAAACGAAGCACAAGTTGCAATAACTCCTCCCCGGAGAGTTCCTTTGCAGTATTTCTATTCTGCTGATAGATGTCCTCAGTTATCCAGAGTCATTCAACCTGAAAGAATGAGGACATACAGTCCACATTTTAAGAACATTAACCAAATACAGAAAAAAACACATAAAAGAAATGCTATAAATTAGGTTACAGTTCAGTGAGTAAAATAAGTATTTTATCCCCAAGCAAAACATGACTTAGTACTTGATGGAGAACCCCTTGCTGGCAAGCACAGAGGTAAGACATTCCTTGTAGTTAGTGACCAGGTTTGCACACATCTCAGGTGGGATTATGGTCCACTCTTCTTTACAGATCTTCTCTAAATCCTTAAGGTTTCTTGGCTGTCACTTGGCAACTCGAAGTTTCAGCTCCCGCCATAAACCTGACCACAGCACTTTCTCCCAATCCTTCTCTGAATCATTTAGATGTTCATTGGCATAACTGTATATGTGCCTTCTTGAGGAGGGGGACTCACCATGTTTGGAGGAAGAAAAATGCTGACTATGACCCTAAGAACACCATCCCTACAGTCAAGCATGAAGGTGGAAACATTATGCTTTGAGGCCGTTTCTCTGCTTAAGGTACAGACCGATTTTGCCGCATAGAGGGGCCAACAGATGGGGCCGTAAAATCTTGGATGAGAACCTTCTTCCCTTAGCCAGAACACTGATGATGGGTCATAGATGGGTCTTTCAGCATGATAATGACCCAAAACATACCACCAAGGCAACAAAGGAGTGGCTCAAGAAGAAGAACATTAAGGCCATGGAGTGGCCTAACCAGTCTCCAGACCTTAATCCTATAGAAAATTTATGGAGGGAGCTGAAACTTCGAGTTACCAAGCGACAGCCAAGAAACCTTAAGGATTTAGAGAAGTTCTGTAAAAAAATAGTGGACCAAAATCCCTCCTGAGATGTGTGCAAACCTGGTCACTAACTACAAGAAATGTCTTACCTCTGTGCTTGCCAACAAGGGTTTCTCCACCAAGTGCTTGCCAACAAGGGTTTTTCCACCAAGTACTAAGTCATGTTTTGCTTAGAGATCGTATAGTTATATTACTCACTGAACTGCAACTCAATTTATAACATTTGTATTATGTTTTTTCTGGATTTTTGGTTGATATTCTGTCTCTATCATTTAAAACCTATGATAACAATTATAGACTTGTATTTCTTTGTAAGTGGGCAAACTTACAAAATCTTCAAGGAATCAAATAATTATTTTCCCCACTGTACTGTAAGTGCAGGGCACGCACTATGGATCAGCCTCTTCAGAAGATGTCACCACAGCACCCTACACTCACAATGTAACAATGTGTCAGCACAACTTTTTTCATCGTGGAGGATCACCTCCAAGAGAGGATGCAAGGGGAAGAGGGCCCTGCTTATCACATGACCAGGCTGAAATCATCTAAATGTATTTTTATAAAAAGCATAAAATACTGTAGAGGGGGGGGCGTGCCCGGACGAGCAGCAGGAAAGACGTGCGAGTACTGAGCTCCCTATAATTAACAGGGATCCAAGCCCATCCGCCGCCTCTACTCGCCTTTTTAGGGCTATAAACACCACACATCGGGTTGCAAACCCGTCTGGCTCTGCTTCCTGGGGTTATTTTGGACATTTGCAGGCTAGATCTGCCTCTAGGCTGAGACTGCCTTTACACGGCCGCGGCCCGGCGCCATCTTGAGGCCTACAGCCTGCTCGGGAGTCCCTGAGGCCTGTGTCAGGGATCTGCGGTGGACACGGACACCCAATAAACACCTAACTAACATCCCACTACCGGACAGTACGAGGAGCAGACCCCCAGCCCAGAGGGGCCACCTACGGTCGGCTCTGGCAATCGGCGGCCTTCCGCCCGGCGGCAGCCTGCAGACTCGATTTCGGCCTTCATCCAGGAACGCAGTGAGTACCGCTCCACACATCTCCCTAGAAAGCCCAGACCCACAGAAGGAGGGGTGCATCAAGGCCCTATCGCTGCTCACATCCAAAGATCTCTAGGGCCTAACACACAAAACAGTGGAGTTTACTTGTCCGCCGGCCGGCCATTCCCTCAGGAAACTCTGCGGCTTCGGCCTACCTTCCGAGGACGGCGGCCATCTTGCTGCTCCAGAGACACCCAATCTTTCACCTGCTCCGTTTTTATACAGCAAAACCTGCATTTGAACTTTCCCTTATCTACTTAACAAAATAACATAGGCACTGGATACCTGCTGGCCCTGCAATACACTCTCTGCTGCACGGTTCTCACATTCTTACTGGACAGCCTCCCCCACCCATGAACTCTTAATTACACCAAAAAAAAGTGCTAAGGAGGGAGAGTGGATTAGCAATGGCCGAGTGAGGACTTTCCTTGGGGGGGTTCCCGGCCTCACTCAGCCCAAACCGACCACAAAACCACTAAACCCAGCTTTGAGCAAGGAATGAGCATCCCCCGCAGATACAGGACAAGATCTGCGAACCGGGGACACGGAACACAGAACTCCCAGACCGGGATACGACACTACTTCAGGAACGAACAGCTCCCCTCCCCCGGCGCCATCGCTACGGTGCCAAGAGTCAGCAGCAGGAGGATGGATACAGTTACACTGACAGACTCTACAATGCCCTCCATTCCGCACGGCGATCTCCCTGGGACACCGACCGTATTTCGACCTGAACCAGAGGTACCGTCACAGAACTGGAGCCACCTAGATGAAGACCTACGCTCCCTGTTGCAGGCTCTCCCCACACGTGCGGACATTGAGGCCTTGATACTACGAATAGAGGAGGCACACAGCAGAGACCTGACAGAGGTGAGAGCAGATCTACACACACTCACAGATCGTGTGGCCAATGGAGAATCGTCGGTCTCCTCGTTAGAGAATCGTGTGCAAGCATTAGAACGTGCACAAGAGATACATGCCATGGAATCCCAGGAGATGCAGCTACATCTAGAGGAAATGGAGGATCGCAGTCGCCGCAATAATCTGCGATTAAGGGGAATACCAGAGGCAACAGGCACAGAAGATCTAGCAGAGACAGTTACAGCTATTTTTCGTAGACTTCTGGAAACACCTCCGCCCTCTCTAGAAATCGATCGAGTACATCGTACGCTCGGTCCAAAATCAGCAGACCTAGACAGACCTCGTGATGTACTCTGCCGCCTACATCGCTACTCGCAAAAGGAAAACATCCTCCGCAAAGCGTGGGAACATGGCGACATTGAATTCGATGGAGTACACATCCAGATCTTACCAGATCTATCTAGAGCAACTTTGCAGAGGAGAGCCCTGCTGAAACCAGTGCTGGAGGTGGCAAGGCGACATGGCTGTACCTACAGATGGGGATACCCATTAGCAGTGATTTTCCGCAAAGCACAAAACTCCTTCACGCTGAGAACACCAGCAGACCTACCGACATTCTTCACATTTCTGGAGGCGGAACCTGTTCAAGTTCCAAACTGGCTTCAGAAGATTCTAAAGCCAACAGGCCGCTCGGGGCCGAACAGAGGCAGACCATACAAGCCTCCACGAGATCGGAGACCCAGAGGGAGATCCCGAGCGCCTTCCAACAATAGGTCACGTGAGTCATAAAAACACTCTTTAGTCATTTCACTCTCAGGTTGCACACAGACTGTTTGTTTGTTTATCCCAATGATAGCCCTTCATCCCAATGAAGAGAGATAGCCCCACTGGATTTCCAAGAAACAGGAACCCCACTAAACACTCCTCTGAAACCAGGTCTCCTGTGAGAGATGACAACCTGACTGAGTGTTCATGTTGAGCCGCCCTCTCCCACCCTCCCCCTCTGATGGACTCACATGTTTGTACCTGCAAGTAAGGACTACACACAGTACCCTCTGGACGCATAGGGGTTTGGAATAGTAATTGACTCTGCTTGCTTCATAATCCTGCGGACTCACGGAAAAACGTCCTTGGCCTCCTCTCAGAACAAGAATTAAGGGACTTTGGAGACGGACCGTCGGCAAGAGGCCAGGGGAGGAATAAAAGTATTGGCAGACCCTTCCGAACGTCGATAGGCCCACCCCTAAATAGGAAGCCGCTCAGGGAAGTACATGAGGGGATGTATACACTTACAAGCGGAGAGACGCTCCCAGCCCACATGGTACCTGATAAGGCAGGAAGACCAACTTCTAGTTGCTTAATTATGGTCTTGATTCATGAACAACTCAGGACTACAATAGCCTGAATAACAGACTCACAAAGGGAGTCATAATTTCTCAATGAACTTCCCGAGTTGATAAAGACACCCTAAACAGTATAGAGTACCAAGTATTATACCACATGCAGGAGAGATGTTAGAAGGGGGAGAGGGACTAAGTGATAGATCTCCAAGGAGTTAATATGTCGGGTGGTTGTAGACATAGACCCATAAAGAAATAGCACAACGGGTTGCAGGATTTTGAGAGTGTCCATAGAGGGGTGACAGCTAGTTAGGGGCAAGCTTAAGAATATTAAGTTATTGGGGTGGTTTACTTACCTGTGTGTGTTTTATTTGAGTTTCTTTTATTTTATGACTGTTATATTGTCATTGTTGATTTCCTGTAATGTTAATACAGATAACGGAATGTTTGAGGGCAATGAATTGACTATTAGAACTATTCTTGATCTATGAACATATTCTCCTGATAGTATACGGAACACATTAGTAGCTCACATCATAAGCAATAACAGTGGTCGCAAGGGCTGGGGCTCCTCCCACTGGCTCTTGCTGAACATAATCCCACATAGGAATACGCTCATAGAACAGTTGATTTCGTTCAACTGGAGAGCGTGATAGCAAAGTATTGCTAACACTTTAGTAGTATTCTTGACCGGGGGGTGCCCATATAGGCCACCACTTACGGCAAGAAACTATTCCTTACCCCTAAGGGGCTGTATTATTGTTTCTCTATATCTCTATTTCTTCACCCCTCATAACTACTTACCTATTCTTTCCTTCTTATCTTGACACCCGTACCCCCTCCTCACCACCCACCCCAAACTCCCCACGACAATGGAGGCACTAAACATTATGACGTTAAATACTAAAGGACTAAATATCCCTGAAAAGAGAAGAATGCTATTACATGATATGCGGCGTATGAAAGTGGACATAACCCTGCTACAAGAGACGCACTTTCGGGGTGATACATTTCCTGTACTAAAGAATAGATATTACCCCACAGTGTATCACTCAACATATTCAGAAACCAAATCTAGGGGGGTCTCAATTTTAATCTCAGCTAAAATTCCCTGGTCACTAATTGACATGAAAACAGATCCTATGGGTCGGTTTTTGTTCCTCAAGGGGTTGATAGGAGATGTGAAGGTAACAATCGCAAACTTATACACACCAAACAGTAACCAAGATACCTTCATCAAAAAACACCTAGAACAACTACAGAAATTTACAGAAGGGCAGCTTATAGTGGGAGGCGACTTTAACATCCCTCTAGACCCAGAAGAGGATACCTCGACAGGAAAGACGTCCATACCTAGAGGCCAGCGGAAAAAAATTCAAACAACTCTCCACAACACCCAATTGATTGACGTATGGCGCCTGCTCCACCCAGGCGAGCGAGACTATACATTTTACTCCCGCCCACACCACACCTACTCAAGGATAGATTACTTCCTAATTCCCCACAGTCAATTACAAGCAATCAAAGACTCCAGCATAGGCTCTATCACGTGGTCAGAC
The DNA here is from genome assembly GCF_042186555.1 of Aquarana catesbeiana. NCBI lineage: Eukaryota > Metazoa > Chordata > Amphibia > Anura > Ranidae > Aquarana > Aquarana catesbeiana. The sequence goes on from NC_133327.1 coordinate 34,913,073, forward strand.
CACGCCCCGGTCATACTCAAGTATGCTTTGACAGACATCCAAAACAGGCAAAGGAAGCCTTGGAGGCTCAATGAGAGCCTTCTGCAAAACGCAGAGGTGCTGGCAGATGTGACAAAGGAAATAGGTCACTTCTTCCAAACAAACGACACCACAGACTGCGATGTGGGTGTGATTTGGGAGACCCACAAGGCAGTAATACGAGGTATACTCATTAAACACGGTTCGAGAATCAAAAGACAGAGAACGGCCCAACTTACCTCACTACTCTCCAAACTGCAACAATTAGAGACTAAACACAAACAGACTCAGACCGGAACATTGGAGAGTGAACTGAACATCACACGCAAACAGATCACAGACTTTCTCCAGTTCAAAGCAAAAGCGGCACTCCAAATTTGCCACAGAAAGGTCTACGAATCAGGGAATAAATGTGGCAGATTCCTAGCTCAGACATTGCAGACACAGAGAACGGCTTCATACATACCGCGGATATCAGCATCTGCGGAGCAGACTGTCACCCTTCCCCAACAAATTTCCCAAGCATTTAAAACATACTATGCATCGTTATATAACCTGCCCACACCTTCATACCCTCCTGAGCAAATGACGGAATACATAACATCCTCCCTTATGCCGACCTTACCGACTGAAGCACGCGAACAGTTAGAAGAACCCATTACCCTTCTAGAACTACAGACAGCAATAGGCAACACCAAACCTGGGAAAGCCTCCGGCCCGGATGGACTAACAACACAATACTATAAGACCCTACTCCCTTCACTAGGTACACAAATGATCAAACTTTTTAATAATCTAAGCAAGGCAGGTAAACTTCACGATTCAACTCTACTAGCCCATATATCTGTTATCCTCAAAGAGGGTAAGGACCCGACTCAGTGTGGGAGCTACCGCCCAATATCTCTCCTCAACACCGATCTAAAAATCTTCACTAAAATATTAACCACCAGACTACAACAACATCTGACCCAACTGATACACCTAGACCAAGTAGGCTTTGTGCCTACCAGGGAAGCCCGAGACAACACCACTAAGGTTCTTAATCTACTATACGCGGCCAATCTTAGGAAACTTCCAAGTGTCTTCATAGGCACAGACGCAGAAAAAGCGTTTGACCGGGTAAACTGGGATCTTATGCTGGCTACACAGACATATAGGTTTGGGAGACAACATGACAAATTGGATCAAAGCAGTGTACTCAAATCCTACTGCGAGGGTCAGAGCCAACGGTGTATTATCGGACTCGTTCCAGATCAGAAACGGGACAAGACAGGGCTGCCCACTTTCACCGTTACTTTTTGCCATATCCCTAGAACCCTTTTTATGCCATATTAGACTCAATCCAGACATCACCGGCATTGAGGTAGACGGGTCCCCACACAAGGTTTCGGCATACGCTGATGATATGATGTTCCCACTCACAAATCCTACCATATCCATACCAAACCTACTACGAGAATTTACAAAATATGGCGAACTTTCAAACCTAAAAATTAACCTCTCTAAATCGGAAGCAATGAGTGTCGAGATACCCCAACCACGACTAAAACATCTCCAATCGAGTTTCCACCTAAAATGGACCAATACAGCACTGAAATATTTAGGCACATTAATCCCACAAAACTTTTTTAAACTATACGAACTTAATTTTCCACCCCTCCTAAAAAAGGTCAAAACACTACTAAGTCAATGGCACACGGGACTCCACTCGTGGATGGGTCGCGGCAATATCCTAAAAATGACTATACTTCCCAAATTTCTGTATCTCATGCAGGCTCTACCTATCCAGATACCTGCGACTTATTTTAAGCAGGTACAATCAGTCTTCACAGAATTCATTTGGGCCCGGAAGCGACCTAGACTCGCAAAAAAAAATACTTATCCTCCCTAAACCTCACGGAGGTTTAGCATTGCCGGATGTCCGCACCTATTACTATGCAATTCATTTGAGTAGATTAGTGCATTGGTGCTGACATCACAAGACTAAACTGTGGACACAGATTGAACAGGCGCAAAGCAAGATACCCCTGGGTAGAGCCCCATGGTGTTATACCGCATTACCTGCACAGATTACACGGCATCCTCTGATCGGCACCACTGCCAGAATCAGCGCTCACCTCCTGTCTCAGGCATCTCTCTCTACCCAAAACTCCCCACTACGCCCTATACTGGGTAACCCTCAATTTACCCCAGGTCTCAATGACGGGATCTTTCGTTGTTTGAGCGAGGCGGGCTTGTATCAGGTGTCGCATTTCAGCTCCGGAGGAAAATGGAAGTCGATTACAGAACTCACTGACCCTGCGGGGCCGTTCCGCTTAGACTTCCTGAGATCACACCAACTGAAACACTTTCTCCATACTATGGAACCCCCGCCCGCAAATGACCAACCACTCACGACACTAGAGGAACTCTGTACTGATAACGGAGTACTACCACATACTCTCTCATTGACATACCAACTCCTGATTACACCCCCAACAGACTCATCCCCCCGGGACTTCTCAATTGGGAAAGGGAACTGAACCGACAGTTTGACACTTCCACAAGAAACCAAATACTTAGATTCACACATAAATCCTCTATATGCGCAAAAACCCAAGAAACCAACTACAAAATCATATCACGATGGTATAGAACCCCGGTAGTACTACACAAGTTATACCCGACAACATCTGACCAATGTTGGAGATGTCAATCAGATAAGGGAACCCTTCTACACATTTTCTGGACTTGTCCCAAACTAACACATTTCTGGCAAACAATTAGAGAGACAGTCCAAAGATTCACTGAACGTACAATAACAGACGACCCAGCTTTTTTCCTTCTACACGCGTCAAATATACCGGAGCGAACATACAAAAAATCTGTGATCCGACACTTATTGGATGCAGCCAAAGCCTGCATTCCTCTAAACTGGAAATCCCCACACCCTCCCTCGATTGAACTTTGGTTCACAAAGGTGGAGGAAATCAGAAACATGGAGGATCTCATCCTCACAGCCCAAAATAGACAGGAGACATTCTCCAAAACATGGCAACTGTGGAACATGTTTTTTTACTCAGCAGAAGGCCAGTCACTAAGAGGCATTACTTCCTCACCTCCACCAAATACAACCACGGTCTGACTTAACAAGCTGCCCACCTGATATTCGAACACAGTCTAGACGGTAACTAATATCAATACATACAAGTGGGGACCCTTTACCCCCCCCCCATTTCACCCCCCCCTTTCCGTCCTTTTTCTTCCCCGCTTCCTCTAACACCTAGATATCCTTTATCTCTTTCAACTATCCAAAATAACGAAAAGAAGTGGAATTGGTCCTGAGGGACTGCTTGACAACACAATTGTGCCCAGTAGGGCTATAATAACCCTGACTCCATAAAGTTAGAAACAGTTACCACAAGATTAACTTTGCAAAATGATGCTATACGAGTTTCAACGGGAAATAAAGAACACACCTTCTATATACGACACAACTGCTAAGTTACAATGATTGTATGTTGTCATGTGACATGATATATACCTGTTGATACATGTTAAGTTTTTCTTTTCTTGTTTGTGTGTAATAATGTTCACTGGCGGTCCATGTGGACCTTTTTCGCTACATAAATAAACAATTTAAAAAAAAAAAAAAAATACTGTAGAGGAGGCGGAAGATCAAATGAGGGAAGGGTTCAAAACCTGAAGATGGGCTTTAACCACTTCCCAACCAGCTGCTGCAGTTATACTGCGGCAGGTTGGCTCCCCTGGGCAAGCCCATCGTAGCTATATGTCGGCTCGCTTCAGACCACTAGGAGGCGCTCATGCAGAGACAGAATGGAGATCTGTCAATGTAAACAGACAGATCTCCGTGCTGTCAGGGGAGAGGAGACTGATCTGTTGTTCATACTAAGTATGAACAACGATCGGTCTCCTCACCCAGGCAGCCCCATCCCCCCACAGTTAGAATTGCTCCCTAGGACACACAGTTAACCCTTGATTGCCCCCTACTGTTAACCCCTTCGCTGCCAGTATCATTTATACAGTAATCAGTGCATTTTTATAGCACTGATCCCTGTATAAATGCCAATGGTCCCAAAAATGTGTCAAAAGTGTCCAATCTGTCCCCCACAATGTCGCAGTCCTGATAAAAATCACTGATCACTGCCATTACTATTTACTAGTAAAAAAATAATAATAATAAAAATGCTATAAATATAGCCCTTATTTTGTAGACACTATAACTTTTGCGCAAACCAATCAATATACCCTTGTTGCAATTATTTTTTACCAAAAATATGTAGAAGTATACATATTGGCCTAAACCGAGGAAGAAATTATTATTAGTATGTAGCACTAACTCACGGTGGGGCTGCTGATTTAAAGCGGGCTGTTACCGTCACCTTGTTACCTGTAATTTCACCAACACCGGTTCTAGGAGTCCCCGTTGAGCTTACTGCGAGGCAACCAGTCACTTAAGTACTTTTTCAATGCTTTAATGGGGATAACTGGAAGAAGTAGCAGGAAAGAGGTAGAAGGAGAGTTGCGGGGGTGTTCAAATATCTTTTCTTGGCGTAGCGTCAAGGAATGTAAATCTTTAGGATGGATGTATCCTCAGCTTAGGATTAAATCTTTGCCCGCCCGGATAGGTTTCTCTCACTGACCTAGCAGCCGGAACGCAGCACGAACAAAAAGTCTCTGCCACAGACTTTGGTGGGACAAACTCATACGATCCTCTGCCACAGGATGTAGTAGTTTTCGATGAACAGCAAACACAGTACCAGAACCTTTAAGCCGACCCAGTAGTACTTGTGCGGTAGGGTAATTTAGGATGCGTCCTCTAATTGAGTCACCAGGCCCTTGTCCAGACCAGCGCTCCGCATCGTCCCTTCCAAGACGGGCCCTCCCCTGGATTCTTCTCAATTGTCCAGCTTCTTCCCACAGGACAGACAGCACAGGACCATTCCAGCAGTAGCAGGCCCCAGACAGGCTTCTGGGCCTACCTGCACGGCTGCAGCTGCGTAACCCTCCAAGCCGGAGGGCTACGAGATAGCACTCACTGACACATACCTCTAGGCCAAGAGGGCCACGAGGCGAAAAGCTCCCCAAAACATGGCGTCTGCCCCATAAATACCCTCTCCCAGAATGCAACTCGGAGGACCCCCTTCGCCGAGTTATCTCCGGGACAGAAGAGAAATATTACACTTCAGCTTGTTGCTTTCCAACATTGACCCACGATGATAACGACACCAACAGGCGCAATGTGGAACTGCACGCAACACAGCCAAGCTGGAAAAGAGGCTAAACTAACATTAGATTAAACCTGAACAATGTATAGCACAGATGATCCATTAAATTTACCTATAAGCGGTAGATTAGAAATCTACCAGCACTACAATTAAATTGCGGGATATTTATTATAGCAAAAAGTAAAAAATATTGTTTTTTTTTCAAAATTGTTGCTCTTTTTTTGTTTATAGCGCAAGAGATAAAAATCGCAGAGGTGATCAATTAACACCAAAAGAAAGCTCTATTTATGGGGAAAAAAGGACGTCAATTTAGTTTTTGTACAAGTTTGTACGCCCGCGCAATTGTCAGTTAAAATGATGCAGTGCCGAATTGCAAAAAATGGCCTGGTCATTAAGGGGGCAAATCTTCCAGGGCTGAAGTGGTTAAAGTACATTTTTTACTTTGACCATTCAGGGTAATAAAAAATGATAGGTTCTCTTGGCAAGACTCTTCCCCACCAACACCTTTGTCACTCTACACTACCACCAAAGACCTTGAAAATACCTGGTACTTGGGTACCGAACTACCCAAGAGTTAAGTCCTAGCCTGTCTAGCTTTTTTAATGTGATTATTATGTGGAACTGTATAAAATGATTTGCTGAAATCAAGATAGGACATATCCACAGCACCACCCTTGTCCAAAAATATTGTGATATGGAAAAAAATTCAAACAGATTAATCTGACATGATCTGCCCTCAGTAAAGCTGATTTGGGTCCAGAAATCTGTGTGTTTTATGTGATTGTTAGCTCTTTTTAGGAGTGAGTTTGTGGGGAGGCGGTGGCAGAAAACAGAACTTGTATTAAAGTGGTTGTAAACCTCAGTCATGGAATCTGAGCAAAGCACATATATCTGCAGTGTTTACTTATCTCTCTCCAAAGCTCAAAGTATGGTTTCTCTGTGGTGTTTCCTTCCTCTGTTATCAGCATGAGCCACTTCTGAGAAGTTTTGCCCACACATAAGATAAATTTGTGTGGAAGAGGGAGATAAGGAGCATGGGGCTTGTCTATTTAGAACACAGTTCCTCTGCTGTGTGAGGGGGGAGTGTGTTCTTTTCCTCCAATCAGCTCTCACACACTGTAACTGCAGCCTCCCCATCCCCTCCTCTGTGTTCCTGACAGATGAAGAAAGATTTTAACACTTTTCTTCCCTTTTAAAGGGGTATAGTGAAGAGAAGGCGGCAGATAAACAAACAAAACCTATGTAGGAGGATTTGTTTCATCTCTGTGTATCATCAGAGGCTATTTACTTCACTGGGTACATGTGAGAGTTTACAACCACTTTATTGTCAGAGTTCAATAATTCAAAACAAGGCCAGTGGAAAGGCGTCCGACTGGGAACACTCTCAGAAGGTATGAGCAGTGTGTACCAGAGCAGGTCTCAGAGATCCCAACAGCATCTGCCTTGAGGGGCGAAATGCAGCCTGGCTGGTCCATGCCCAAATGGGGAGGTCTCCAGGAGGATGGTGTGTTCCTATCTTGACCCTATTCATCTCAAACCTCTCCCTGTCAGACCGGTGATCTGTCCCTACACTACCCACACACAAAATGCACACCAAGCTGGGGAGCCAGGGCCCTAAATAGGCTCTGCCTGACCCAAGTTGGCTGCCAGAGTCACATGGGGTGGCAGAGTCCAACTGCAGAGCTTCCCCAGTGACCCAGGAAACCATAGGAGAACCATGTTCCTCTTGATTTCCCCTCCATCTGCAATGCCACTGCAGTCGTGTGCCACCTACAGTTGAGAAAATAGACTGCACCTGCATACAAGTCAATTAATTTAACTACAACAGATGTTATACTCACTGGAATGTAGTTGTCATTGTCTTTCTTACAAATAGGTACAGTATTAGCTGTTTGTCAGTCACAGAGAACTACTATTGAACAATCAAACTGATCTTTTCAGTCAATCTTGTAACAACTATACCTCAAAGTTCTCTTAGAACTGTGGGATGAATACCATCAGGTTCCATTGCTTTATTAAGCTTTAACCAAGAAATCATGAAAATGAACATTCATCACTAAAATTAATATGACCCCCAACTCAGTTTTGTTAGTGTAACTTATTTTTGAGAAGACTGAACAGTTGTTTGAATGATTTTCTATCCGGGACTCCCTTTTCTTTCAGTCACTGATGAACGTAAAAAAAGATTTTGACTCCTTTCTTAATAGATTTAGCCATTTCCTCCTTTTTGTGCTTTGGCAGCACATATAATGTTTGGCCTCCTTTTATCTATTTTTATACACTACATTCCCGACACAGCATGACAGCATGTACGTATGGGTAGGCTCCGCCCCCTGCCCTATCACAGGACCGGTTATACTATAAGATTGGGTCTCCTCCCTACTTGCAGTATTCTCTTTTTTTCCTCACTACTAACAGCTGGTTATGCTGCTGCTGAAAGAGCAGGATTTTTAATTTTTCCCTCACCTTGTCAGACACTTCTGACCAAGCCACACAGGTTCAAGCCTCTCCTGTGTCGAAGCTGCCCGCTGTAAAGGCTGACACGAACGCCTATATGGGGGAGACCTCCCCCCTAAAGCATCCAGGAAGATAGGGTGGTGAGGACATATGGTATCTAGGGATTGCTCCTTTATCATGTTGCCATGGATGGACCTAACGACATCAGAAGACAAGCACTGGCCAATGAAGACAATCGCAGGGGTGCGGATCAAGTCAGTCAAAGGGCTTAGATGGCTAGGACAAATCTATCACATAAGGGCAGAGACCGCTCTTCCAAACTGATTGCGCATCCATAGGCAGAACTCCAAAGGAGTCCCTCCAGAGTTAATATGTAAACTAAGACCTGGTCTACATTCAATACGCTGGGGGTCCATTCTTGTGGACCAGCAGCCTTAACTATAATACATCTCAGTCGTTAGTGGGGATAGATCTAATCCTCAACTTGAACGCTTCAACAGTACCCACCCTTATCGTCTGGTGAGTTGGTACAACCCATACGTATATGCTGTCATGCTGTGTCAGCATAAGAATGAGGAAAATTTTATACTTACGGTAATTTTCCTTGCCTAATGCAAGCATGACAGCATATAGGTCCCTCCCATTAAAAAAAAAAAAAAAATGAAAGAAAGAAAAACAAAAGGCCTCGCAGTGATACTAAATTACGAGAATACTGCAGATAGGGAGGAGACCTAATCTTATAGTATAACCGGTCCTGTGATAGGGCAGGGGGCGGAGCCTACCCATACATATATGCTGTCATGCTTGCATCAGGAAAGGAAAATTACCGTTAGGTAAGTATAAAGTTTTCCTCATTTCTGTTTCCTTGAATCTTCTATATGCTGTTTTTTTTCTCCTTTATTATCCCACTTACCTCATTAGTTGAACCACTAAAGTACACACTGATTACTGACTTCTGTTCATTATACTCCAACCTTTTGATTCATTTTTTAGAAATTCACCATATTCAGCAAAATTTGTCCTTTTGAAATTCAAAACGTTTGTTTTTGAATAGGATTCTTCAGTTCTTGTTTTAATATCAAACCAAAGACATTGATGATCACTAGAACCCAACTAGGTCTAGAATATGATCACCTCGGGTTGAGATTTTACTTGCTGTTTTAGAGAAACTCCATTTATTACCTACATTACATCCCTGCTCCTGCTTCTAAGTGAAGATTGAGAATTTGAAAATTGAAAATATTTAAAACCCTTCCTTTGATTGTGATTTAAGTTATCTCATTCATCAATAGGTTATCATAATCTTCAGACTGGCCATGGGGTCTGTATGCTACACCATTTTAAAGGGAAGATATCTTTGGTTTGAAGGCAGACCCAGAGGGTTTCAAGTATTTTATTTGTTTTTTAGTTAATATTAGCCTTATGCTATTTTTGACATATATGCCAAAAAAGGAGAAATCACGCTACAATTTTTTTAAACACAGCGGACTTTAGCTTCACAACATGAGGCGGTATGTGTTTTATAAAAATAATACTTCATCAACAAGTTAAAATATAACCAGATAAAATTATTTTTACTGTATATCCATCTATACGCATCATGACCAAGATATACCCAACCCTAAGTATGGAGATATACATGCAACCACGAAGTATTCACTTAATATTGAACAGTCCATCAAGTTGGAATATGGCTTATATTGTGAGTGTGGATGCCAGGATGCTCCATACTTGGGGTTGGGTATATCTTGGTCATGATGTGTATAGAGGACATAAGATCGATTTTATCTGATTATATTTTAACTTGTTCATAAAAAAGTATATTGTTATTTCTATAAAACACATACTGCCTCATGCTGTGCCGCTAAAGTCCGCTGTGTTTGAGAAATTGTAGCTCGATTTCCTATTTTTTGCTATATATTTTGGATGTGGCACGCTGGGGGTCTCCCCTCTTTTCTGTATAATGTGTACCCTGGTATACAGTGCCTTGCAAAAGGATTCATACCTCTTGAAATTTTCCAGATTTTGTCATATTACAACCAAAAATGTTTTTATTTTGTTGGGATTTTATGTGCTAGACCAGTGATGGCGAACCTTGGCACCCCAGATGTTTTGGAACTACATTTCCCATGATGCTCATGCACTCTGCAGTGTAGTTGAGCATCATGGGAAATGTAGTTCCAAAACATCTGGGGTGCCAAGGTTCGCCATCACTGTGCTAGACCATTGCAATGTAGCACATAATTGTGAAGTGGAAGGAAAATGATAAATGGCTTTACATTTTTTTTACAAATAAATATCTGAAAAGTGTGGCGTGCATTTATATTCAGCCCCCTTTACTCTGATACCCCTAACTAAAATCTAGTGGAACTAATAGCTTTCAGAAGCCACCTCATTAGTAAATATTCCACCTGTGTGTAATTTAATCTCAGAATAAATACAACTGTTCTGTGAAGTCTTAAGAGGTTTGTTAGAGAACCTTTAACCTTCAAGTGAAGAAACAGCATTATGAGGCCAGAGAAAACACCAGTCAGGCCAGGGATAAAGTTGTGGAGAAGTTTAAAGCAGGGTTAGGATATAAAAAATATCCCAAGCTTTGAACATCTCATGGAGCACTGTTCAATTCATCATCCAAAAATTGAAAGAGTATGGCACAACTGCAAACCTACCAAGACATGGCCATCCACCTAAACTGACAGGCCAGGCTAGGAGTGCATTACTCAGAGAAGCAGCCAAGAGCCCCATGGTAACTCTGGAGGAGCTGCAGAGATGCACCACTCAGGTAGGAGAAACTGTCCACAGGACAACAATTAGTTGTGCACTCCACAAATCTGGTTTTTATAGGGGAGTGGCAAGAAGAAAGCCATTGTTGAAAGAAAGCCATAAGAAGTCTCATTTGAAGTTTGTGAGAAGCCATGTGGGGGACACAGCAAACATGTGAAAAAAGATGCTCTGGTCAGATGAGACCAAAGTTTAACTTTTTTTCCTAAAAGTAAAAGGCTATGTGTGGCAGAAAACATTGCACATCACCCTGAACACACCATCCCCACTGTGAAACATGGTGGTGGCAGCATCATGTTGTTGGGATGCTTTTCTTCAGCAGGGACAGGGAAGCTGGTCAGAGTTGATGGGAAGATGGATGGAGCCAAATACAGAGTAGTCTTAGAAGAAAACCTGTTAGAGTCTGCAAAAGATTTGAGAATGGGACAGAGGTTCACCTTCCAGTAGGAAAAGGACCCTAAACATATAGCCAGAGCTACAAAGGAATGGTTTAAATCAAAGCATATTAATATGTTAGAATGGCCCAAAGCATATTAATATGTTAGAACAGTCCAGACTTAAATCCAATTGATAAACTGTGGCAAGACTTGAAAATTGCTGTTCACAGATGCTCTCCGTCCAATCTGACAGATTGAGTTTCTTCAGACTAAGAACCTTGGATTCTTTTAAGCCTGAAGCACTAATTGCTTGAAGATGTAGTTCAGGCCAGAAGAGATGTCCATAATATTGCAAGCAAGAGAAACTAAAAGACCCAGTGTACCTAGAGGCAGGAGGGGCCGTATAAAAAGAAAAGCCTGGGAAAGCTAGGTAGCAGTTTTGGGTTTTTTGGGTGTGAGGAGGAGGGAAGGTCCTGTGTTAGAGGGAGCTGGATAACTTTGTTCTGCATCAGTTTTGGGACCCGCACGTTCTGGATAGTGGGGAGATCAGTTGCAGACTGCTGGACTGAAACAGAGTGGTTTCATGCCACCGAAAATTTTTGCTTCGAGCGCTTTAGCTGGTGCTGCCGCTGAACCCAGCCTAACCGACTGCTGTTGCACAAAGTTCCATCAAGGCTCACAGCTGCACTGCAGAATCCAACATCTGTCATAGAGCTATAGAACACCATTGGAGATCCAATATCATCTTAAAGGGGGGGCCCATCTGATCAAGGGAGCTTGATTCTTTGAGTACAGAGGAGCTGGAGAGTGGACTATTATAACCCATTACTGATCACTTATATTGACTTTGTGCTTAATTGTCTGGAGAACTTTTGCTGAGATATATCTCAGAGTGTTAACCCTCATCTGGCCATCCCCTTGTTAGTGCTCCAAGAAGTCCATTGTTTATAGAACTGATGTGCTGTTACTGGGATATTACTCCCCCCCCCTCCAACAAGCGTGACAAATTCTTCAAGGGCCCTGACATAGCCAACTGAAGATTAATATTAATTAAACTGTGTTCTATAGTGGGTAAATTATATACAGTCTTTAATATTAAAGACTGTACATAATTTACTCACTATAGAACACAGTTTTCTTCATTTCACTGTTTCAAGATGGAATAGGCTTAGCTCTCTCAATCCAATTGCTCATAGGCAACATAGCCCTAATCTGCATTGGTACCAGTCTGTTGTTGCCCTATGCTGTTCATTTAGTGTGAAGAGCTACAGTTTATGCTAGTTTGGTTTGAACTTAAGGTAGCACTCTAACCATATTGAGTAAATCCTTATTATATAGTATTCTGCAAAGAATCCTCACTATTTTATTTTTACTTGTATGAACATTAATTGCAATATACTGAACTTTGTTACCATACCACAGGGTCTCGGGTTTCATTTCAGGGTGACCCTAAGGTATTACCAAAAGCTATTAATCTCTATTGTAGTGTACACCAGAGGTATCAGTGGTGCTGAGGTCTTTGCCAAGGCCAAGGTAAGAACAGAGGACCCAACATAACCAGTGGCTCTTGCAGGGGTAGAGCTACACATTGATCAGTACCCCCATCCTCACCAGTTTAATCAGCATTCATAGAAAGGAAGATCATTGCAGTTCTATATACAGTATATGGATTACACTGTGGTTTTTGAGGATTTTTCTTTTGGAATTATTGCTATTGAAAAAGTCTGCAACCCAATAGTCTGGGAAATCTCTATTCCCATATTTTATAGGATTTAATAAATATTGCTATAATAAAATTGGTTTATTTTAAGCACAATACATTGTTGTATATCAGTTGTCCCAAGGTCATCTTTTTTGGTTTATTTATTAGAAGGGATGTAATGAGTCATGCATACACCAATATCCTTCATTACATACACATCATCAAATTACAAAAAAAAAACAAAAACAAAGTGGGGTGGAATGATGTAGTACAGCTTGGCCTGGATAACAAACAAAAAAAAAATAACGGAGGCTGTGTACGGTTCTTAAGGTTTTATATGACATTTTTACTAGAATTTTAATTAAAATTAAATCTTTTTCGCATATATTGTAAAAACTGATTAATAAAATGATTCTGTTTGCATAGATCAGGGGTCGGAAACCTATGGCTCTCGAGCCAGATGTGGCTCTTTTGATGGCTGGATCTGGCTCTCGCCTCTCAATCCGCGGATCGCGTGGTGTGCCGATCCGCGGATTGAGCCCATAGGAAAGGCCCCGGCTTCGGCCTAGCTCCGGAGCGGCGGCCATCTTGGTACACCCGGCGGCGGCCTAGGTGAGCGGCGCGCTGACGTCATCATCACCTGCCTCAACTGCTCGTGGATCTGCCTGCTTGTGTAGTGGTAAGCAAGCAGACAATCGTAGGGGAGATGTGGATAGTATAGTGGGGGAGATGTGGATATTACAGTGGGGGAGATGTGGGGGGATGTGGATATTACAGTGGGGGAGATGTGGGGGGATGTGGAAATTCCAGTGGGGGAGATGTGGATATTACAGTGGGGGAGATGTGGATATTACAGTGGGGGGAGATGTGGATATTACAGTGGGGGGAGATGTGGATATTACAGTGGGGAGATGTGGATATTACAGTGGGGGAGATGTGGATATTACAGTGGGGGAGATGTGGATACTACAGTGGGGGAGATGTGGATACTACAGTGGGGGAGATGTGGATATTACAGTAGGGGAGATGTGGATATTACAGTGGGGGAGATGTGGATATTACAGTGGGCGAGATGTGGATATTACAGTGGGCGAGATGTGGATATTACAGTGGGCGAGATGTGGATATTACAGTGGGGGGAGATATGGATATTACAGTGGGGGGAAGATGTGGATACTACAGTGGGGGGAAGATGTGGATACTACAGTAGGGGAGATGTGGATATTACAGTGGGGGAGATGTGGATATTACAGTGGGGGAGATGTGGATATTACAGTGGGGGAGATGTGGATACTACAGTGGGGGAGATGTGGATACTACAGTGGGGGAGATGTGGATACTACAGTGGGGGAGATGTGGATACTACAGTGGGGGAGATGTGGATATTACAGTGGGGGAGATGTGGATATTACAGTGGGGGAGATGTGGATATTACATTGGGGAGATGTGGATATTACAGTAGGGGAGATGTGGATATTACAGTGGGGGGAGATGTGGATATTACAGTGGGGGGAGATGTGGATATTACAGTAGGGGAGATGTGGATATTACAGTGGGGGAGATGTGGATATTACAGTGGGGGAGATGTGGATATTACAGTGGGGGAGATGTGGATATTACAGTGGGCGAGATGTGGATATTACAGTGGGCGAGATGTGGATATTACAGTGGGCGAGATGTGGATATTACAGTGGGCGAGATGTGGATATTACAGTGGGCGAGATGTGGATATTACAGTGGGGGGAGATATGGATATTACAGTGGGGGGAAGATGTGGATATTACAGTGGGGGAAATGTGGATATTACAGTGGGGAGATGTGGATATTACAGTGGGGGATATGTGGATATTACAGTGGGGAGATGTGGATATTACAGTGGGGGAGATGTGGATATTACAGTGGGGGAGATGTGGATATTACAGTAGGGGAGATGTGGATATTACAGTGGGGAGATGTAGATATTACAGTGGGGGAGATGTGGATATTACATTGGGGAGATGTGGATATTACATTGGGGAGATGTGGATATTACAGTAGGGGAGATGTGGATATTACAGTAGGGGAGATGTGGATATTACAGTGGGGAGATGTGGATATTACAGTGGGGGAGATGTGGATATTACATTGGGGAGATGTGGATATTACAGTGGGGAGATGTGGATATTACATTGGGGAGATGTGGATATTACAGTGGGGAGATGTCCTCCCCATGTATCAACCAGACTACAAAGCCATCAGCAAAACCATGCAGCACCAGAAGTCGCATTAATGGTAAGAAGTACTTTATTCATCATTGGTTAGCAACAGCAAAACAACGTTATTAAAAAGAATCCAGAGACTTATTTACTTTAAAAGTGTTGGTCTTACATAAAATGCACACATTTACTTGTATTTAGTTTTAAACATATTGTATGGCCCTCATGGAATTACATTTTAAAATATGTGGCGTTTATGGCTCTCTCAGCCAAAAAGGTTCCTGACCCCTGGTATAGATGGTCTGGTCTAAAAAAACACGATACAAAATGTTTTCAGTAAGAAATCATCTAAACCAGGGAGTGTTTGCTTTACTAATGTTATTACGGTGCTCTATGGTTTGTTTAATCTCTAGTAATCTCTAAATACATACACATTGCTTAATTTTTTCACAAATTTATTTTTTCACAAAAATAATTTTTTCACATTTGCACGTAATCACTATGTGTGGGGCCATTGTACCCATTTCCGGAGTACACACTTTGCTGGCTCCTTGCTTCCAGTTGGCTAGAAGTCCAGCACGTGTCCTCCGGATTAAACACACGTCGCCTAGGCACTTGTCATCGGTGACGTGCCGTCAACTATGCGCATCCTATTTTTTCTATATTGACACAGCGAGAGGGATGACCTCTGAGTGGCGTGGACGAGCCCCTTTCTGCTGGGGTCGAGGCGCATGCGCACTGCGGAACGCTGAGTTGCTTTGGAACACACAAGGTAGCGAGTGGAACGCATCTCTCTCCGTCATGGCTAAGGCGCATGTGCACCATGGAATGCCGAGTCTCCTTGGAGCGCACAAGCTCCGGGAACATCTTCCGCATTTACGTTTTTTTATTGTTTTTTATTGTATTTTTCCCATCTTTTATTTAGACATTTCGCGATATCACATTCATGATAATTCCATTCACAATCAAGTAATACGTAATAAAATTTACACACCGTAGATCACAACAAGCACACTTCCTGCTCCCTCAAGGGGCCGGAAGTGAGGCGTGGAACGCACGCCCAGCGTCCATCTTGTCCGCTCACCATAAGTGGTAATTGACACCGGATGTACGCATTGTAGAGCTGATTCTCATTAATGTGGGCATACTATCTATATATACTTGGTTGGCTGCAGTGGGGGGACCCCCCAGACGACATCTAAGAGGATGAAATGCGTCGGGTAGGACCTCACTGCCGCCATTTTTACTATTTACAGTGCTGTTTTCAAGATTTACATGTGAGTGTATTTCCTGTTTTTTTAATAAATTTGCTACATAATTTTACGGATTCACACTATGTGGCTTTTCTTTTTCCTTCCCCATTCATTGTTGTCATCACCTGTTTTTTGACATCTTCTTGAGGGATACACCAGCCCAGGGTTTCATCCAAAAGACCCCCACCTGTCCATCTTTTCCGGATCTCCTACAGTGGTTCACCACCCAAGTCTATTTGACCCGACCAGACGTACGCCTTTTTCGGGTCCAATTGATCTGGTAAGCCTTTTTATTGTCGGTGGTGGTGTTCCCCTCAGATCCGCCAGATGTCACGCATTTATTGATATATTCCACATATGAAGCCACGCAATACCTATGGACCATACTCTATATGAACTATATGGATACTTTTGTCCAATTTATATCTAGAGATATATTGGTTCTTGGACTATACCATTTCCATCTTTCGGACATCTAGGGTTGTTTTAGCGCTACACTTATTTTGTTTTATCCTTGTATGCACATATCCTACTGGCTGTGTTAGCTACTTACTTCCCCCTTTTTATAGGGCAGCGCAGAATTATTTGGTATATTTGTTTAATCTTTAGTACTAGTGCTTCTGAAACAAATAAGTAAAACATTCCTTTGAATGAAATGTTTTCAGAAGGGTTATTTTTAGACAAGTTCAGTGGTTCAGTTACCATGACAATCAGTTTTAGGTAATTTGTGGTAAAGGTGAGAGCAAACACACCTCTAGTCATTAGTTATATACAGCATGTGATTGTTCTAGTTATAAAAGTAAGTTGCTGGAATTGTTTGTTAATGAGTAATATGCTGTTAAGTTGCAAAGCAAACACTTTACATTTTAGATGTTAGCATATACAACCAATTCTTATTAGCATTCTTACATAGCTGCATAGAAAATGGCACAGAATGTTTGGAGTTCTGCGGGAAAAAGATCTAAAACGTATGGTTGATCTGGACTGAGAATAAGTGAAATTGAGAGTTCTTTGTAAATTTGCTATTTTGGATAAATCTATCAATAGTGAATGTGTTTTTGTACTGAGCCCCCCCAATAGCCATTATTTGTTTTTTTGTAGTCAAATAAAAAAAAATTCAAGTAATCGTTTATAAATACAAGAAAAACAACACAACTGCAAAGAACACAGAGGGGTACATTAAAAAAAAAAAAATAGTGGTATGATGGACCTCGGGCATATCACTGCTTTTAAAAAAAAAAAAAAAAAGCTCTGCAAATTTATAGAACCTCGTGGAGTCCAAAGTCAGCAGAGCACATTTAAAAAGAATAGGAGTTTAAAAAAATGCCTGCAGGATCCGCCAGCTATGTGACCTGTCAAAAGTCACATGACCAACTCTCCTCCAATCACAGAGTTTTCTCTGCTGCTATAAGCAGAAAGAACTCCTAGAAGTACTGCAGGCTCAATACCCTGGCCCTTGTTTCATGAAAAGCATATTTGTTTTTTTTGGTAATTATATGTACCTACAGTTCAGCTTTTATGTGCATATATAGTATTGCACATGGAAACCTTTGGATTTTTTTTCTGCCTGTAAACTTCCCTGCCACTAAATTCCTGAAACTACATATAGTGTGCAATGGGCTGACATGGAGGGGAGGAGTTAATAACAGGCAGAAAAAAAGCTCAAACCGCTGAAACGCCTTGAGGAGCAGCTGCTTTGAGCTGCATTGTACAACTGTGCAGTCATGTTGTGCAGGCATTATGCCTTGAAATTGAAAAGCTCAAATTTCACAGAACATGAAATATTATGTCATCATTGATGACGTCACGAGTAAAACAAAAAACATCACAAGTTCACAACCAACCCAAGTGCAATACAGTTAAATAATGTTAGGCATGATGAGGAGCAACTAGAACAGTACCTCAAAACTTACATTATTTTGTAAACATTTTTAAAATTCTAGTTCAACTTCTTACGAAACTCGTGAAAGAAACATTTCACAGAACAAAATTATTTTTTTTGTTCAAAGAAACATTTCGGTTGTGGAGTCAGGAGACTGGATGGTTTCCATCGATCTTGCGGATGCATATCTTCATGTTTCCATAGACGCATCTCGTCATCGCTTTCTTAGGTCTTCCGTAGAAGGCTCTCATTTTCAATTTCAATGTCTCTGCACGGCTCTGAGAACGTTTTCAAACCTACTATCTGCTATCGTCGTAACTCACAGGGTCAAGAGAGTGCAAATATTCCATTATCTAGATGACATGCTAATTCTGGGTCCGTTAAAAGAGCTCCTTCTAGTTCTTGTGAATCTCACCTGCCAAACACTAGCTCATTTTGGTTGGTTGATCAACTTTCGGAAAAGCCAGATGCATCCGACCAAAATGTTGGAGTATTTAGAAGTACAATTCGACACGGATCGAGGTCATGTTTTTCTTCCTCAGAGGAAGGTCCAGGAGATCCAGTCTCAGACAAAAGCAGTGATGGCCAGGCCTTCTATGATGGTGAAGGAATGCATGCAGTACCTGGGGGTTCTATCAGCCACGACTCCAGTAGTCCTGTAGGTCAGGTGGCGCAGAAGGAGGTTTCAATGCAACTTTCTTCTTCAGTGGGATCGTCACTCCTTGTTCCAGAAAATCTATCTGCCAATTCTGATAATCTGGTCCCTTGTTTGGTGGTCAGTAGCTTGCAATCTTTCCCGCGGAGTTCCGTTGAAGGCCTCAGAACCAATAGTGGTGACGACCAATGCCAGTCTGGCAGGCTTGGGGGCACACTGCCTGGGACAGCAGGTTCAAGGCAAATGGAACCTTTGTGGGGCGAAGAGTTCAAATTTCCTGGGATTGGATGCTGTCAGACACGCTCCCTTAGTGTTCCAACCTATGCTGCGAGGTCGAGCTGTCAAGATCCTTTCGGACAACAAAACTACGGTGGCTTATGTGTCTCATCAAGGGGGCACAAGAAGTTGCCCTCTCCTTCAGGTGGCATGTCAAATCTTCCTATGGGCAGAAGAAGAATCTCGGCTCTCTTACAGCATCTTATCTCCCAGGGCCCGAGAATGTTTTAGCAGATAGCTTGAGTCGAAGCTTTGGGGATCACAACGAATGGGGCCTCAACCCCAAGTACCTACGCAAGATCTTCAGAGTCTGGGGGACACCTTCAATAGATCCTATGGCATCAGAGGAGAATTGTCTACTTCCTTGCTTCTTCTCCTGGACCTGGCATCCACAGGCGTTGGGTCAGGGTGCTCTGTCCAGGCCTTGGAACTTCCCCTTGGTGTATGTGTTCCCGCCACTTCCATTGACTCTCAGTCCTGCTGAGGATTCAGCGAGAAAGGGTCACAGCAATAGTAGTCCTACCTCACTGGCTCAGGAAGCCGTGGTTCCCCCTGGCTTGAAGGATAAAGTTGAGCTCACCAATCCCACTTCCTCCTTGTCAGAATCTCCTTCTGCAGAGTGGGGCCTGATACCCGAACCCCAGGAGGTTGAAGTTAATGACTTGGAAGTGAGAGGGGGGCTTTAACTGGCTTGGATCTCTCGGGCTGTGTAGTGGAGACATTCTTACAGGCTCGTAAGAGGTCCATAAATGTAACCTATCACCGGATTTGGAATACTACAGAAAGGGGTTGGGACCTTGGATCTCCTTCAGTATCAAACATTTTGAAGTTTGGAGTTTCTGCAGAGTGGTCTCGATAAAGGGTTAGCTTATAATTCCCTTGTCGGTTATGTCGTGTATAAAATGTGTTCTACATCCTTTGGTGATCTGATTTTTAGGGGCAGCCATAGAAATCAGACCTCCATTGAAATCGTTTTTTTTCCAAAATGGGACTTAACGCTAGTCTTGAGAACCTTGCTGATTCCTCCGTTTGATCAAGCTTTCTCTTGTTCATTATTTCTTTTAAAATTTTTTTGTTTTTTGCTAACCGTTGCCTCGTCCAGAAGAGTCTCCGAGTTGTGCGCCTTCTCATCTAAAGAACCATATTGCTTGGTGCTCCTAGACAAGATAGTCCTTAGGCCGGTACCAAGCTTTCTACCTAAGGTGGCCACATAATTTCGTATGAACTGGGAGATCATTCTCCCAGCCTTTCCGGCGGATACAGCTGATGATGAGTGGAGTAGGTTAGACCTGGTCTCTGGTCTCAACCTACCTGAGAAGGATTAAAAGCTTTTGAAAACAAGATCAGCTGTAGGTTTTCCCAATGGGGCCTTAAAAGGGTTTGCCAGCAACATCTAGAGTTGTGTCTTCCTGGATTGTCAAGACCAGGCATATTGCATACAGAACGCTGGGCCTTCCTCCTCCTTCAGAGATCAAAGCACATTCGATGAGGGGTATGGCAGCATCCTGGGCAGCATACGCGAAGGTCGTCCCTGAGGTAGTTTGCAGAGCAGCAAGCTGGAGCGCGCCCAACTTTTTATTAGGCATTACAGGCTTAATTTGGCTTGTCCGTCTGAGGAAACATTTGGCTCTACGGTTATTACGGCGGCTGTTGGCCATTAAGAAATTTGAGTAGCATTACATTGAGGGTTTGGCTTATTTTTTGTCTTCCCTCCCTTCTTAATATTGCTTGGTACATCCCATAGTAGGCTGACATGGGGAGGTCCAGGAATAAGGAAAATTGTTATCCATACTTACCGTAATTTTCCTTTCCTTGATCCTCCCCATGTCAAGCGGGGATTTTCACCCAGTTTATTCGTCACGAGGGGGGTATTTTTTAACAATGGTGTGGGCAGACAGCCGCCCTTTATGGGCTAAGAAAAAGGTGGTACTGGAGGGGTCAGAGAGGGCAGAGCTGACCCATAGTAGGCTGACATGGGGAGGATCCAGGAAAGGAAAATTATTGTAAGTATGGATAACAATTTTCCTTAATTCTGCTTTCACTCATCAGTTTAGGAACAATAAGGACTATGATAGACAGCTGTGAGCCACTACAATTTTCATATTGGTATTTTCACTAAATAAAACCATTAAGATGAACCTTTTTTTCACAGAGAAAAATCTACACTTCTGGTACATTTTAAGCTGTCTTGTTTCATCTTCCACCTACATGTTGAAGTATTTGAGAGCTAATGCCTTCCCTTCCTTTGTCACTTTTTAAAATGGACCAATTTGTTTCCACATGATTGACTTTCAGTCTTCACTGTATAACATTTTTATTCAGAAAATATCTGATTGCCTTCAGAGATCAGGAAGGAATTTTTACCACCTGTTGAAGCAAAATGGACCACGCTTTACATACTTTTTTTTTACTGCAATTGGATCAACTGTAGGTTTAGGATTCTGTATAAGGAGGTGTTCTACTGGTTTATTAATTTTTTCTATTGGTTAAACTCCATTGGGCTCATGTTTTTTTCCACTCTCAATATGAACTACATTAAGTCCAAGTCCAACTTTAAAAAATGCTTTGCCCTGCAGGTCTTAAACTGGTCACAGATGGGCCAAAATTTAGATCCATGTATGGCTGTCCTCGCTTGAGAGAAGCTGATTGTTAGATCGGCTTCTCTCAAAGGGACACTCTGGAAAATGTTTGTCGGTCAGTGGCTGCCCCGCTGTCAGAATACAATGTCCTGGCAGGGGGGGGTTGGTGTGGGTCCTTCATTCACCTCGCTTGTATGGATGGAGAATTATTTTTTCAGGCCTCTGACTAAACAAAAAAACAAATCAGTCTTCCTTTAAAAAACAGCTATAGTCAAAGTGAAAAAGTATGTCCTCTGCCAGAATACCGCAGAGAACACTTGCTCTCTGCGTAAACAATGGTCTCTCTGCAGAGATCTGATATATCCCTTGAAAAGCCAAAACCACATGTCTCTAATCAGCAGAAAACAGTGTTATTTCCTGTTAACTCACTTTTTCCAGGAATCTTCCAGGAAGACTTACAGAGAGATAGGCTCCTCCCACCTAGCACAGGAAACATATGATCCACATTATAAAAGTACACCCATATGCAGTAGCCCCTCAGTATTAACAAATAACAAAAGGTTCAGAAAAAGTATTAATTAAATACTCCCATTAGCGCAGCTTCATTTATGTTTACACACAAAAAGTAGGGAGGGAATTGACGCCATCTCGGAAGATTCCTGGAAAAAGTGAGTGAACAGGTAATAACACTGTTTTTCCAAGTCATCTTCTAGGGTGGCTTACAGAGAGGACAAAATAGGACTACCTGATCAGGGTGGGACCACAGCCTGCAGCACTTTACTGCCAAAGGACTGGTCTTGGCTGGCAAGCAGGTCCACTCTGTAATGTTTTACTAATGTCCGGAACATGGACCAGGTTGCAGCCTTACATGTCTGGAGGGGAGACACTCCGGCCCTTTCAGCTAAAGAAGTGGAAACTGCTCTTGTAGAATGAGCATTTATTCTTGAAGGTGGTGTCAAGCTGTTTTGTATGCTTTTCCATGATGGCTGATTTCATCTACCTTGCAATGGTATTTTTAGATGCCTTTTTACCCGTTGTTTTGCAAACAACACAAACAAGCTCGTGGAGTCTCGCCATTCCTTGGTGCGCTCTATGTAAGCGACCAAGCATCTCCTGACATCTATTTTTATTAAATCCAGCCTCTTTATAGTTTTTAGGGTCTCTGCAAAATGAAGGTATTACGACCTCTTCCGATCTATGGTAGTTAGACAGTACTTTCAAGAAAGAGGATAATCTTGTCTTGCGAAATGATGCAGAAGGGCTCAGCCATTGAGAGAGCTTGGATCTCGCTAACCCTTCTAGCAGAGACCAGTGCCACCAAAATCACGGTTTTCAAGGTTAATATCTTTATGGGTAGATCCTCTAGTGGCTCAAATGGTACTTTACAAAGACTTTGCAACACCTGTGTAGTAGAAAAAACAACAGCCACAATTCAGCCACAATTCTTCAACAAGCAGGAAGAACATCGATTTCTTTACAAGTGTTGAAGAATTGTGGCTGTTGTTTTTCTACTACACATTGGGACTATCGTTCATGAGATGTTGTTTATGTTAATAGATACTCTTTATCTCACTAACTTCAGAGTTACATTGTATCACAATTTGTTTCATTTTTACACTCCTCATTTTTCCTATTCTGTTCATTACGTTAGAGTCATATTAAGGTATTAGGTTACACTTTACATATGTCTTTACCACACAGGTTATGATGAAATGGGTGTTGACATATCTTGTCTGGTATAATATATTTGTGATATTTTTTGTCACAATATCTCACTAATTTCAGGGTTACATTGTATCACAATTTGTTATATTTTTACACTCCTCATTTTTTCCTATGCTGTTCATAACGTTAGAGTCATATTAATGTATTAGGTTACACTTTATATATGCCTTTACCACACAGGTTATGATGAGATGGGTGTTGACATATCTTGTCTAATATGTTTGTGATATTTTTTGTCACATTTTTTTCACACTCTTTTTCACTTAAATATTAATTTTATTTTTAGTAATCACTTGTGGATATGTTCTTGTATTATTTTATAAGCCCTCCTGGAAGATGACTTGGAAAAGTGTGAGCTTTGCTGATTGCAGAGGTATAGGGCTGACTCATTAGGGTGTGTCTTGGAGCTCAGCAGAGAGAACACTGCTTCCACACAGAAAAATACATTCCTTCTCTGCAGCTGCTGGCACCAGACAGGCGTTTTCACTCAGGCTATGGCAGAAAATGAATTGCAAACTTTTGAATACCTTTTGTTTTGATTCACCTAGAATATATTTAGATAATATACACTGAAAGCTCTGTTGGGCTTTAAATATAATACACTGGGGGGAGAATCTCTGGGGGAATCTAGGATGGAAAAGGACCTGGGGGTCCTAGTAGATGATAGGCTCAGCAATGGCATGCAATGCCAAGCTGCTGCTAACAAAGAAAATAGAATAATGGCATGCATTAAAAAGGGGATTAATTCCAGAGATAAAACAATAATTCTCCGGCTCTACAAGACTCTGGTCCGACCACACCTAGAGTATGCTGTCCAGTTCTGGGCACCAGTGCTCAAAAGGGATGTACTGGAAATGGAGCGAGTACAAAGAAGAGCAACAAAGCTAATAAAGGGTCTGGAGGATCTTAGTTATGAGGAAAGGTTGTGAGCACTGAACTTATTCTCTTTGGAGAAGAGACGCTTGAGAGGGGATATGATTTCAATTTACAAATACCGTACTGATGGCCCCACAATAGGGATACAACTTTTTCGCGGAAGGGAGTTTAACAAGACTCGTGGCCACTCATTAAAATTAGAAGAAAAGAGGTTTAACCTTAAACTACATAGAGGGTTCTTTACTGTAAGAGTGGCAATGATGTGGAATTCCCTTCCACAGGAGGTGGTCACATTGGGGGGCATCGATAGTTTGAAGAAACTATTAGATAAGCACCTGAACGACCACAACATACAGGGATATACAAGGTAATACTGACATATAATCACACACATAGGTTGGACTTGATGGACTTGTGTCTTTTTTCGACCTCACCCACTATGTAACTATGTAATATGTGGTTCTGGATGCAATTGCTCACCTCCTCTCCCATGATTTCCCCCTGCAGACTCACTGCTTTGTAGTCAAGCACTGGACCTCTTCTGGATTGAATCCAACTTACTTTCTGTAACCCCAGGACTTGCTCCCTAAGGATGCATCATCAAGCCAACCTGGACTCACAGGAGAATGCTGCAGTAATTGGTGTCACAGCATTACTTGGTGCTATTCTCAACATTCAGGACCCACTCACTGCCAGAGGATCAGAGACATTTTTTTTGTGCAGCTACATGACAGTGCTTCACTGTCTCCCTTCTAAAGTGTAGCACTGCACAGTCTGAATTAACTTACTTGGTTTGAGTGCCATATGTCGCACCAGCTCAGTGATCCTCCAAGTCTATTAGCACAGAATACCAATGAATAACATCTGTGCAAAAGTTTAGGAACTCTTGGTTAAATAACATTATTATTATTATACAGGATTTATATAGCGCCAACAGTTTGTGCAGCACTATACAACATGAGGACAAACAGTAAAGTTACAATACAATTCAATACTGGAGAAATTAGATTATTTATTTTTGAGTGAAAATACATTTTCAACACCTTAATTTACATGGCTGAAGTATATGAATTGTTATCACATATAACATTCCAAAAATAATGCATTAATAACATCTCATCTGACAATAATTCACACCTCCACCCGTGTAAATCAAAGGATTAACATTCATGAAGAAAAAAGGGTTCCAAATGTTCACTTCATTGAAAAACAGTCCAACGCAAAGCAATATGCTGATGCATTTTTGTCTCATAGTGCCTTAGTCACAGCTGGATTGTGAGAGTCAGATACATATTTAAAAGTAACCACCTGTTATAGGTAGGAACAAACTTAGATTACCAGTCAATTAAAAAGTGGAAAGTTTACTATAGATGGGAAACACCAAAACAAATAAACATAATAATTCAAATAAATTTTAAAGATAAATGTATGTTTCACCTGTAGCTAAGATCCAATAGAACTCTTGTCTGTAAACAAAAGATTTACTGGGCTTCTCTCTGCAGCAACCTTCTATGGACATCTTCCCCTCTCAGATTTGGAAGCACCCTTTATATACCATAGAATGTCACCATAATGAATGTTTCTAAATTGCTGGGACACATTCAAAACTTTCAACAAAGATGTACCCTGACTTTCACAGTAGTGTTCGCCATCCCTAGTGTGGAAATTGCGCATAGTGCATCCTAAACATTGTTATTTGTGTCATCTCTTGCTTGCAACATATAATGTGCATTTTCACATCAACAATAAAAAGAAACATAGGGAATCTATGATCTGAAACACAAGAAAGAACTTCATTTGCTAACGCCACCTTTCTTACCACCTTACTAATTATACCCATATTTAGGAAGAATCGCAAGGTTCTTCTCCCTGACACTTCCTGACGCTTTTTGAATTTGGGATGGCTATGCCCGCACAAATGCATCATTCATTCACAGAGATCTGTCTGCCACTGTGGCAGAGGGACTTATGGTTGCCAATGCAATAGAAGTGTAATGATCACTTCCTACAGCCCTGTGGGTGAAGATTTGTACTTCAGTACAGACCAGCGGCTGCAAAGAGAGTCTGCAGAAGCCTGTACATTGCACCCGTAATCTACTGATCGCGTTTGCAATCCTTTCAGCCTCCTATGCAATGCATAATAAGTTCACATTTTTCATGAAAATATGGGCGCATTTTATTTATTTTTTCTCAGAAAGAGGACTTAGCCTTTAGGACACTGACAATACCTACACGTGACCTTACCACATCTATAGGAACCCTTGGTGGACAAAAGTTCTTTTTTTTTTTTGCGCTCAGATCAGTGAATAAAAAAGGTGAAAAAAATAGATCCTAAGGGCTTTGCAGCTGACAACTCTATAATCTTTCTTTGATAGCTCAAATCTTTGTGGATCTACATATAGCATAGGGAGAGCTTTCTTGATGATACCAATCACTTCTTTTTATTTTGTTTTCGGAGTATGTAGTAACCATTGTATGTGTTCTTGTCATATTCCATTTGTTTGAAACTGGATTAGCGCCTTCCTGGATCTTAAAATTGCTCATCCGGTGTCTAGCAACCAGCTGGGATATCCTCTAACTCTCAATTGAGAGGCGATGACCTCAGCCGCCTACTGAAACAATTCAACTGTTCTGGAGAGCCCTGACAAACTCTCTTGTGGGAATAGCTTTATTCATATGAACTGGATAGCAACTAGTGGCTCTCTAAATTGAGTTACCAGTTGTAAATGTACAGAAAGTGGAGTTATTGATAGTATCAGACATAATAGCAATTGTCAACATAAGACCCAGAAAACATTTATGATGCCTTCTAGACACAAAGGATGGGATTATGTTATTAGAACAGGGTGGACCCACAATATTCACACCCCTCATGTCCTGCCTTTCCAGAGTGACTGGATTAAGGTGCCCATTTGAATTTAGATATAAATGCTGGGGTATTTTTCTGACAGTCGTTAGAACTGAAGTGCCATGGAGAAGCTACAAAACCTCTAACATTACAGAACAATTCCAGTTGAATGTGATTAACTGCTACTAGATATAACATGGTACATACTGTACTTTATTTTTGCAATTGAAAACATAATAATTTACTTTGTAAACAGCATTGGTGGTAAAGGAAGGATATAAACAGGAAAACACTGCAGGGATTCGAACGCCGTCCTGAGTTTCAGGAGTGCCAGACAAGTGTTTTTTGCTTTTTTCTTCCTATATGGGCAAAAAGCAAAACCTAAGAGAAAAGTAAATTCTCTTAGGAAAAGAAAAACCACACAATGCTTAAACTAGTGGAAAAAAAGCATTGGAGCAATGCTAATAAAGGATTAAAAAATTATAAAACTGCAAAATCTCTTCATAGCAAAGCACTATTGCTGATAAGGTCCATGACATCACACATGTGTGTCACAGACCGCAGTGCTCACTAGTGTTTACAGGGTAGGTGCTCAAATGAAATGCAATGATACTCTATTGAGAATTACTTTAGTAGTTTTGGTTGAAGGAATTATAGTAGATTGCCATATTACTTGTTCCTTTATTTTGACAAATTATTTTCCTGTTGCAATAATAGACACTACATTAACATCAATGCCAGAGCATAGAAACGTATATATATTGTTTTTATTAAATTGTTTAAAGGGGGATTGTGGGATTTTATTTTAAGGGGCTGATTTACAATGGAGAGAGGAAACTTTTCATGGGGTGTAGAATACCTACCTGGCAACTCACCAAAGCAAAACAAACAAGCTCTGAACTTTTCTTTAAAAAAAATGCCTGTGAGTAAAGACATCAGTGAAGAAATCCAAAAAAAAAAATCTGACTGTCCATCCCCACCCAGAAATCTTTTTATTTGCCATCGCTTGTCCGGGAAATAATAAAGTATATTCAAGTGAAAAAAATAAACGTGCATTACAAGAGATACAAATTCTTACAGCAATGATGGACAAACTGAAGGGGTTCCTAAAGTCTGACAAATAAACAAAATGGAAAAAAGCAGACAAAAATATCCTATCATCATCATATCATCAAACGATACAGGAAAACTGCTAGAAAAAACATCATGGCTAAAAAAATTATGAAAAGGCAGGATCGACCTAGAAAAGTAAAACATCTACCCAATCAGTTGTAAAAAAAAACCCTCACGCTTTCGACATATTCTGAAAACATTGAGAAAATTTGGCCCAGAGTACCTTTCAACTCACCAATGCTGAAGAACTAAGTTCTTAATGTGCCTTTCAGGAACTTCTGCTAGTAGAGATATCTGTGAAGAAGTCCAAAAATTGAGACTGTCCTTTCCCACCCAAAAATCATTTCATCTGCCATCACAACTGAAGGAAATGTTGAAGTATATCCCAATGTACAAACAAGAAAAAAAAAGAAAGACCTTACAATAATGGTGGATGAATTGGGATGCTTCAAGAATGTTTCCAATGCCTGAAATAGTAAGATGGAAAAAAGGCACAGACAGACACAGGACATCATAACATCTGTATGAAATCAATACAGTCATAATAAACTAAATAATAGGCTAAAATGGCAACTATGATTATAAACAAAGTACCTCCTCATCAATTACATGGTAGCATTGCAGTAATATGGAAACTGTTCCAAGCTTCAGAAGTCTTCTTCTTCATGGAGAAAAAGCAGACAAAAGTACCTGGCAGCTCACCGAAATAGGACAAACCGGTTCCAAAATAGTTTTCCTTAAATCTCTGCTGGCTAAGACATATGGAAGACATCCAAAAAGCAGCCTATCCTTTCCCCCTCCGAAATCATTTTATTTGCCATTACTTGTCAAGGTAATATTAATGTTTGTCCAAGGGAATAAAAAGGGGAATTACAGGAGATTAAATTGTATACAATAATGGAGGATGCACTCAAGGGGCTCCAACACATTCTGAAAAAAAAAGGTGGACCTGAATACCTGGCAGGTCATCAAAGCTAAAGAACAAATACATTTCCAATGTGTCTTTCAGGGACAACTGCTAGTAGAGGTATCTATGAAGAAGCCCAAAAAAGAAAAAAAAAAAAACTGTCACAGCCCCCCAAAAAAAGGCCACAGGCTGGGACAGTGTGAGATCCATCCTACACGGCACACTGGTATATGCATTTTGTCAGCCAGGAGTGGATGCTTACTGGAGCAAGTACTTTTGTTTTACAAGACTTACAATAAAGGAACTTTTAAGCTGCATCCTATGGGCTAATGGTCTATTACTGGTGAGCCCATTGGGATACCCACTGATTGTCTTCTGGTTTCTGGACACATTTGAGAGCTGCATTATTGTGAGCACAGACTTCGTGTGGAGACTACCTCATCTTTCACCATTGGTGTTATTGTATTTTATATAGACAACCTAGCAACTTAGCATTTCCCAACAATTGAGTGTACTTTATACTGCTTCTCTTTTGCATTGCTACCAGATACTCCTTGGTTTTATGAAGCAGCACCAGCACATTTTTTGGAATAAGGCGTCATTTATTTTTCTTTCCACATTCATTTATTTTGCTATGCATTGATCATTTTCTTTTCCTTTGTTCCAAGTCATTATACGGTTTTTGGTGCCATCACATCATGTGTTTGTATAATTATAAACAAAATTACCACGGCAGAAATTACATGGCAGCTTTCACGGGTGATTGCTTTATCATCCAGGTAGCTGTATATGAAAATTTGTTGACAACCATACAAACATACAGGTTTTCTTCTGCAAAGGCAATACAGAGATATGGAGACTGACCAAGCTTCAAAATCTTCTACAGAAGTCCTGAGTTATTCACAGATAACCCATCTTGCTATCGGCCAAGATCTGTCAAAGACAATGTAGAAAAATATCTCAACCACCCCTAAATAAAAACTTTTCATAAAGCATCCGGAAACACATGCAGAAATATCTGACCAGCATACCTGGCAACTTAAAACTGAAGAGCAAACAAGTTCTGATCTTTTCTTTCAAAAATTTTGCTAGTAAAGATATCTGAAGAAATCTAAAAAAAACAAAACAAGACTTTCCTGTCACACCCTTAATTCATTTCATTTGCCATCACAAGTCAAGGAAATGTTGAAGAAAAATCCAAAGTACAGAAAACGAAAATAGAAAATCCTTACAGTAATGATGGAGCTTCAAGAATGTTTCTAACATTTAAAAAAAGTAAAATGGGAAAAATACAGAGACACGGAAATAGCACATCCAAAGATTGTATTCTGGGCCTGTTCAAGCTTCAGAAGTCTTCTGCAGGGATGCTGAGATTTTCACTGATAGCCTATCCAGATAGCGGCCATGTACTGTTAAGAAAAATATTCCAAGAGTCCCCATATGACAACTCATTCAATAATCCATAAACCATCAGCCATTGTACTTGCACCCAGTGTGTGTGGTCCATTCCTTATTTCATAGCTGTGTTTTACTGAGGCTCAAATGCTTCCCTACACATCCTGAATAAGACTGATAAAAAGGAGGATAGAATACCTGGCATGTCACTGAAGCTAAACAAACTGGTTCCAATTTCTGCTAGTAAAGAGACATTTATACAGAAACCTAAAAGCAGACTGTCCTCTCCCATTTAGAAATAATTTCATCTGCCATCACTTGTCAAGGAAATATTAATGTTTATCCAAGGTAACAATATAAAGGTGCATTACAGGAGATAGAATTGTTTTCGATAAAGAAGGATGCACTAGAGAGGCTCCAGAAATGTTTCTAAAGTCTGAAAAAAATAGTAAAGGTGGAAAAGAAGGCAGAGACACAAATATGACATCCTAAGGTCCCCATCACTTTAGACATTATAGGCAAAAATAACTGCAACAAAGAGCTAAAACATCATAAAAAAGAGGACCAATTTAAAAGATGACATCTACTTGATCGGTTGTTAAACACAATACATAGGGCTTCGATACAAGGCATCTGTCGTACTTGCGCTCTGCGTGTGCTCCATTTCTCATCTCATGCTTTCCAACTCATTCTGAAAAACACTGAGAAAAAGCAGACAACCATACTTGGCAACTCACCAAAGTTGGATGACAAACAAGTTCCCAACATATCCTTCAAGCATTGTCTGCTACTAGAGATATCTGTGAAGACATCCAAAATAAGAAAACTGTCCTTTCCCACCCGAAAATCATTTAATTTGCCATCACATAAATATTGAAATATATTGCACTGTACGTAAGAGAAAAGAAAGATATTCCTGACAATAGTGAAATTGAACTACTGTATACATCATGGCTAAAACATAATGAAAAGGGTGTAACAATGAAAACAAATCCACCTGATCAGTTGAACTAAACTACATATTGATATGCTACAATGGCAAAACTAATTATAAAATAACCTCCACAGCAATTACATGGTGGCCTTTACGGGTGATCGCAATGCTATCTGGGTAGCTGTATATAAATAAAGAATTGTTGACACTAACCATACAAAAATATTTTATATCATCTGCGAAGGCATTACAAAAATATGGGAACTGCCCAAGCTTCAGAAGTCTTCTGAGATTTTCATGGATATGTCATCTTATGATCAGCGAGGATCTGTTGAAATCAATCCAGAAAAATATCCCAACAACTCCCAAATGACAATTCATTCAAATTGGTCCAATTTTTAAAGCATCTGCCATTGCCTTCGTCTCACACTTGTTTTTTTTTTTTTTTACCGCAGCTAAAATAATTCATAATGCATTCTGAAAAACACTGAGAAAAAGTGGGACCTGGAAAAATCACTGCAACTGAAGAACAAATCCGTTCCTAAATGGTCTATTTGAAACTTCTACTAGTGAAGATCTTTGAATAAATCCATAAAGCAAACTGTCTTTTCCCTCCCAAAAGTACTTTCATTTGCCATCACTTGTCAAGTCAACATATTTATTCAGTGGAACAATATAAATGTCATTACAGTAGATACACATTTTTGTAATGATGGACATGCGGAAGGGGGGCTCCAGGAATGTTTCTTATGCCCCGTACACATGATCTGAAATTCCGTCAGAAAAAACTTGGATGGTTTTTCCGACAGAATTCCGCTCAAGTTTGCTTTGCATACACACGGTCACACAAAAGTTCTCTGAACTTTCGACCGTCAAGAACGCGGTGACGTACAACACTACAACGAGCCGAGAAAATTAAGTTCAATGCTTCCGAGCATGCGTAATTTTTTGCGTGTCCGAATTGCATACAGACGAACGTATTTTCGGATAGGAACTTTTTCCGACCGAAAAATAGAGAACCTGCTCTCAATCTTTTGCTGGCTGGAATTCTGCCAGCAAAAGTCTGATGAAAAACACTGAGAAAAAAAGGGGACCAGAATACCTGTACATTCACCAAATCTAAAAAACAAGGAAGTTCTCAGTGTCTTTCAGGAAAATCTGCTGGTTAAAAAGTGTTTGTAACCCCAAAAAAAAAAAACAAAAAAAAAAAGAAAAAAAAAATACAAGAAAAAGTGAGCTCCTGTTCCCTTATAGCAGATTAACCACTTAAAACCCAGCTGCCGCAGTTGTACTGCGGCAGGTTGGCTCTATTACGTGAATCACGGTCATTGTACGTTGCTTCGTGTAATAGATATAGCAGGTGCACACGTGCCCTTGGGCCTGCGGGCGCAATGTCCGCCGGCCTCCCGTGTTCGCTCCACAGAGGAAGAACGGGGATCTGCTTATGATAAAACGCGGTAGATCCCAGTTCTGAGAGGGGAGCTGAGAATGATTGTCTGTTCCTAGTGATTAGGAACAGCGATCTCTCTCCTCCTCCAGTCAGCCCAGCCCCCATACAGTTAGAAACGCCTCCCAAAAAACACATTTAACCCTCTGATCACCCCTGGTGTTAACCCTTTCCCTGCCAGTGACATTTATACAGAAATTGGTGCATTTTTTTTAGCACTGATCGCTGTATAAATGTCACTGGTCCCAAAAACGTGTCAAGAGTGTCCGATCTCTCTGCCACAATGTTGCAGTCCCACTAAAAATCACAGATCGCCGCTATTACTAGTAAAAATTAAAAAAGCCATAAATCTATTCTCTATTTTGTAGACACTATAACTTTTGTGCAAACCAATCAATATACGCTTATTGCGTTTTTACCAAAAATATGTAGAATACATATTGGCCTAAACGGAGGAAGAAATGTGATTTTTTTATATATTTTTTGGGGATATTTATTATAGCAAAAAGTAAAAAATAACAAATTTTTAAAAAATTGTCACTCTTGTTTATAGCGCAAAAAAAAAAAAAAATGCAGAGGTGATCAAATACCACCAAAAGAAAGCTCAATTTGTGTGAAAAAAAGGACGTCGATTTTGTTTGGGTACAGCATCGCACGACTGCACAGTTGTCAGTTAAAGCGACGTAGTGCTGTATCGCAAAAAATGGCCTGATCATTAAGGGGTTAAATCCTTTCGGTCCTTAAGTGGTTAAATAGCACATTGCTTGTACTGTCTAATCTGCCCCTTTCTAATCTGTAAAAAACATGGCTGATAATGCCAGTTCCTGTGTCCCCCTCTGTGTACTGGCCACGGTAATCAGGGCTGCTGAGCCCTGATTACCGTGGTCAGTTTACGTGTCTCCATCATCTGCAGCTCTCCTCTGTCCCCCGCACCCCCTCCCTCCCAGCTCTGTATCTCCTCCCCCCTTCCTGTCGCTATTAGTAGTTAAAAAAAAGAGGAACACAGAAAGCAGACATCATAATTTCATTATCCAGTCAATCTGAAATTCTGCATACATCATGGCTTTTAAACTACATATCGACAAGTCTAAATGGCAACTATAAATATAAACAAAGTGCCTCATCAATTACATTGTAAACCTTAATGGGTGATCACTATGCTATCCGGGTATATAAATGATTGACACTAACAATACAAGTATATTGTAATACCTCTGCGAAGGCTTTACAAAAATATGGAAACTGTCCAAGCATCAGACATCTTCTGCAGAGGTGCTGAGAGATTGTCACAGATAATCCTTAAGGCAAGGATCTGTTGAAATCAACCCAGAAAAATATCCCAACTCCCACATCGCACTTCATTCAAATAGGGTCATTCCCATAAAGCAGGGCTCAAAATTTTAAGTCCTGAGCCACTAACCAGGCCTTAAGAGTTACTCGCCACCAAAAGAAGTAAGCTAGAAAACACAAGCACAAATAGAACACCCTAAGATCAAATTCACGTCAGACAATATAGGCAAACTGAATTGCTATAAACAGCATGTCTAAAGCATCAAGAAAAAAAAATCAGGACCAACTAAGAAAAGAAAAATATCTCCAAGATCAATTGCAAAAAACACTACATAGGACTATATAGCATCTGCCATTTTACTTGTACTCCTACGTACCTCCAAATGACAATTAAACAGGGCCATTCCATAAACCATCTGTGGTTGTACTTATGCCTAGTGTGTGTGGTTAATGCCTCATCTCAGTTATTACCACAACTCAAATACTTCACAAGCCATTCTGAAAAACACTGAGAAAAATGGGGACAGAATACCTGGAAACGCACTAAAACTAAAGAACAAACCCATGCCCAAATTGTCTTTCAGAAACTTCTGCTAGTAAAGACATCTGTAAAGAAACTTAAAAAGCAGACTGTCCTTTTCCCACCCAGAAATAATTTCCATTTGTCAATGTATTATTAATGTTTACCTAAGAAAATACTAACGCGAGTTACTGGGGATAAAAACGTTTAGGATAATGGTGGATATACTGGGAGAGCTTCATATAAGTTTCTAAAATCTGAAAAATAGGTAGGTGGGAAAACAAAAAGTATACACACAAACAGCACATCCACAAATTATCAACACTTCAGACAATATAGGTAAACTGAACTGCTATAAACATCATAGCTAAAACATCAGGAAAATGCAGGACCACATTAGAAATGTTAAAACTACCTGATTAATTGAAAGAATTACATAGGACTACTCTATATAGAATCTGCTTTGTATTGTGCTCTACATATGCTTCATTTCAAGCTTTCAAACATCTTCTGAAAAACACGGAGGAAAAGTGGACAAGAATGCCTAGCAACTAACCAAAGCTGAAGAACAAAAAATGTCAACGTTTCTTTCAGGAACATATCTGTGAAGAAATCCAAAAAAGAAGGCTGTCCTTTCCCACCCAAAACTCATTTCATTTGTCATCACAAGTCTAGGAAATGTTGAAGTATATCCCAATGTACACAAGAGAAAAGAAAAGTCCTCACAAATTATGGTGGACATATCGAGAGGGCTTGAAGATATTCTCTAACACCTACAAAAGAAGAAAGGTGGGAAAAAGACAGACACAGAAATAGGACATCATAACATCAAATCAGACAATACAAACTGAACGTCTGTATACATCATGGCTAAAACATAATGAACAGTCAGGAACAATTTAGTAAGAAAAAAAAAATTACATCTGATCAGTCGTACTAATCTACATATTGATATGCTAAAATGACAATTATATTCAAAGTAATATATCCTAACTCCCAAATGACAATCCATTCAACAGGGTCATTCCATAAAAGCATCTGTCATTGTACTTGCGGTCTTGGTGTCTTGTCAGTTCTTTATCATAGTCGTTTGTCTACTGCATCTAAAACACTCCACAATGCATTCTGAAAAACACAGAAAAACGGGACAAAGTACCTGGAAACTCACTGCTACTGAAGAACAAACCAACTCTCAAATGGGTTTATCCAAAGCTTCAACTAGTGAAGACATCTGGGAATAAGTACAAAAAACAGACCGTCTTTCTTCTCCCAAAGGTACATTAATTTGCCATCACTTGCCATGGTAATAATGTATAACCCAGGGAATATAAAGGCGCAATACTGGGGCTCAAGGATTGTTTCTAAAAATCTGAAAAATAAGATGGAAAAAATGCATAGACACAAATAGGACATCCTAACATCACTTCAGACAACATAGGCAAACTGCTATAAGGATCATGGCTAAAACATCAAGAAAAAGCATCAAGTTGTACTAAACTTCATAATGAAATGCTAAAATGGCAACTATAATTATAAACATAGTACCTCCTCATCAATTACATTGTGGTCATAACGGGCGATCACTATACTATCCGGGTAGCTTTGTATGAAAAGGAATTGTTGGCACTAACCGTACAAATACATGTATGTCCTCTGTGAAGGCATTGCAAAAATATGGAAACTGTCCAAACTTCAGAAGTCTTCTGCAGGGAAACTAACAGAATTCATCTTATGATCAGCAAGAATCTGTTGACATCAATGCAGAAAAACATCCCAACTCCTTGCAAATGACAACTAATTTAAAATGGGTATTCTGTAAACCATCTGCTGTTGTACTTGCGGTCTGTCTGTGTGTGTTGTCAGTTCTTTGTCCTTTCTACAACAGCTAAAATACTTCACACTGCATTCTGAAAAACACAGAGGAAAGGGGACAGAATACCTGAAAACTCACTGTAACTGAACAAATCAACTCCCAAATAGTTTATCTAAAATTTCTATTAGTGAAGAGAAGACATCTTGAAGAAATTCAAACAAACTTTTTCCCCCTCCCAATGGTACATTTGCCATCACTTGCCAAGGTAACAATAAGGTTATCCCAGGGAACAAAATAAAAAGTGCATTACAGAAGATACATATTTTTGATAGCGGTTTACATACTGAAGGGGCTCCATGAAGGTTTCTGAAAAAATAAGGTGGAAAGAAATACATAGACAAAAATAGGACATTGAAAGATCAACATCACTTTAGACAATATAGGCAAACTGAACTGCTATAAGCACCATGCCTAAAGCATCAAAAGGTGGGACTAGTTTTGCAAATGAAAACATCCACCTGATGAGTTGTACTAAACTACATAATATGCTAAAATGGCAATTCTAAACAAAGTACCTCCTCATCAATTACACTGAGGCATAATGGTTAATTGCTATACTATTCAGGTAGCTTTACATTAAAAACTGTTGGCACTAACCATGCAAACACACTATGTCCTCTGAGGGAATTACAAAACTATGGAAAATATTTCATGGCTAATCCATCTTACAATCAGCAAGAATCTGTTAAAATCAATCCAGAAAAATATGCCAACTCCAAAATGATACAACTCATTTACATGTACTTGCGATCTCTCTGTGTTGTCAGTTTGTCTCACAGTTGTATTTACTGCAGTTACCATACTTCACAACACAATCAGAAAAACACTAAGAAAAAGGGGATAGAATACCTGAAAACTCGCTGCAACTGAAGAACAAATTCGTTCCAAATGGTCTATCCAAAACTTCTACTAATGAAGACATCTGTGAAGAAATCCAAAAAGAAGACTGTCTATTCCCTCCCAAAATTACCTTGCCATCACTTATCAAGGTAATATTGAGGTTTATCCAAGAGAATATAAAAGGCACATTTCAGGAGATAAAAATTGTTATGATAATGAGGGATATACTGAAGAGGCTCCAGAAACGTTTTTAAAACTGAAAAAAATATATATCAAACAACTGCTATAAACAGCACGGCTAAAGCATCAAAAAAAAAAAAAAACTACATTTGACTTCTCTATATAGCATCTGTCATTGTACTTGATCCCGGCATGTGCTCCAATTTCTCCTCTTATACTTCCCAATGCATTCAAAAAACATTGAAAAAAGCAGGACTAGAATACCTAGCAAATTACTGAAGCGGAAGAACAAACCAGTTCCCAATGTGTTTTTCAGGAAGGTCTGCTAGTAGACATATCTATAAAGAAATCCAAAAAAGTAAACTGCCCCTTTCCCACTGAAAAGTTATTTCATTTACAATCACAGGCAAGTGTTGACGCATATCCCACAAGTAAAAAAAAAATCCTTACAATTACAGTGGACAGATAGAGAGGGTTTAAATATGTTTTCTACCACCTACAAAAGTAGTAATATGGCAGAACAAAAAGGAACAAGCACAGAAATAGGACATCATAACATTTTCAAATCATACAATACAGGCAAACAACTACATAATGGCTAAAGAATAAAAAGACCAGTTTAGTAAAAAGGAAAAACTTCCATCTTATCAGTCCCACAAATTATATACTGATATTATAATATGATAACTATACCTCATGGTGTCATTACAAAAATATGGTGATGATCCAAACTTTAAAAGTCTTTAGCAGGGGTGCTGAGATTTCTATGGATAATCCATCTTACAATTGCAAGATCTGTTGAAATCAATCCCAAAATGTATCCCAACAACCTCCAAATTACAATTTATTAAACAGGGCCATTCCATAAACCTTTTGCTGTTGTACTTACTTTTGTTGTATGTAGTTAATGCCTCATCTCAGTTATTACCGCAACTCAAATACTTCACAAGGTATTCTGAAAAACAATGAGAAAAGGGGGACAGAATACCTGGAAAACACACTGAAACTGAACAAACCAGTTCCCAAATGGTCTTTCAGAAACTTTTGCTAGCAAAGACATCTGTAAAGAAATCCAAAAAACAGGCTGTCCTTTCCCACCCAGAAATCATTTACCGTATATACTAGAGTATAAGTCGAGTTTTTCAGCACATTTTTTTGTGCTGAAAGTGCCCCCCTCGACTTATCCTCGAGTCCAGCACTTTTCTGCAGCAAAAAATTTAATTTTCCAAACCAACTTTGGAGCCCCGTATCTCAGGGCCACTTGGTGCTAGGAACCCCAAATTTGGTGTGCAAACCCAGTGGACCTGGTACCATAACATATCCAAGCTGGGGTTCCTAGCACCAAGTTGCCCCGAGATACAGGGCCCCAAAATAGGTTCGGAAAATGTCATTCTCTGCTGCAGAAAAGTGCTTGACATTTTCTGAACCGATATTTGGGGCCCTGTATCTCGGGGCCACTTGGTGCTAGAAATCCCAGCTTTGGATATTTTATGGTGCTAGTTCCACTGGGTTTGTACACCAGATTTGGGGTTCCTATCACTAAGTGGCCCCGAGATACGGGGCCCCAAAGTGGGTCAACTGTGTCCATCTGCAGCAATGTCATTTCGGGACACTTTGGGTTCAGAGACCCCAAATTTTGGCTGCAGCTAGGGGGCATCTAGGAACCCTTAACTACCGAGTTTGAAGTTCGGGGGACCTATGGCTGCAAATGGGCAAAGTGAGGCATGCAAACAGGCACAGTGAGGCTGCAAATGGGCATTGTTGACCCTCTTTTACACTTACAGTAGCTGTGCATTTCTCACCCTCGTCTTATACTCGGGTCAATAAGTTTTTCCCATTTTTTTGTGGTAAATTAGGGCCTCGACTTACACTCGGAACGACTTATACTCGCGTATATACGGTAATTTGTCATCACTGGTCAATGTATTATTAAGGTTTATCCAAGAGAATATTAACGCGCATTACCAGAGATAAAGGCGTTTATGATGGTGGATATACCAGAGGAGATTAAAATAAGTTTCTAAAGTCTGAAAAATAAGTAGGTGGAAAAAAAACAGACAAAATAGGACATCGAAAGATCAACATCACTTTACACAATATAGGCAAACAACTTCTATAAACATCACAAAAAGGCAGGACCAAGTTAGAAAGGTTAAAACTACCACCAGATTTATTGAAAAAAATGACATAGAAGACTTCTCTTTATACTAGCATCTGCCATTGTACATGTGTTCTACAATATGCTTCATTTTCTCATTTCATGCTTTCAAACATCTTCTGAAAAACACTGGAGAAAAAGCAGACAAGAATACCTGCAGATAACACAGACCTCAAGTGCTAAAAATGGCGGTCATTAAAATCATCATAGTGTCATGACCAATGTAACAAATAAATGACTGGAGTCCAGAGCAGCTGTCTACTCTGAGGAAAGGATGAGCAACAGTGATATACAGTGCTCAAATGAGGCCAGAAAAATAAAAGGACTGAAAATATAAAACTAAGATTGGTTTAATAAAATACACGCCAAAATAGATTGAAAAGGGAGAACATCAATTCCATAGATGAAATGAAACAAAATGAAAAATTATGTATTTCAACTATGGAATTGATGTTCTCCCATTGAGTTTTTAGATTTGATCTTTTTCATTCGATTGTTGTGACTTTTCAATATATTTTGGTGTGTATTTTATTAAACCAATCTTAGTTTTATATTTTCAGTCCTTTTATTTTTCTGGCCCCATTTGAGCGCTATCTGTTTGTATATCACAAGAATACCTGGCAACTCACCAAAGCTGATGAACTAAAAACTTCGTGTTTTTCAGGAGCATCTGCGCTAGTAGGGATATCTGTGAAGAAATCCAAAAGAAGACTGTCCTTTCCCACCCAAAACTCATTTAATTTGCCATCACAAGTCTAGGAAATGTTGAACTATATCCCAATATACACAAGAGAAAAGAAAGTGATTACAAAAAAGGTGGACATATTGTACTTGTGTTCCCTGTGTGCTGTCAGTTTTCCATCAGTCATTTTTCTACTGCATCTAAAACACTTCAAGGTACACTGAAAAACACTGAGGAAAAAAAGGGGACAGAGTACCTGGAAACTCACTGCAACTGGAGAACAAACCAGTTCCCAAATGGTCTATCTGAAATTTCTACCAGTGAAGACATCTGTGAAGAAAATTAAAAAAAAACAAAAAAACAGATCTTTTCCCTCCAAAAGAAAATTTGACTTCACTTGCCAAGGTAATAATGGTGATCATTTCAGGGAACAATATAAAGCTGCATTACAAAAAATGTTGATAGTGGTGGACATCTGGAAGGGGCTCCAGGAAAGTTTCTGAAATCTGAAAAATAAGTAAAGTGGAAAAAATGCATAGACACAAATAAGACATCCTAACTAAGATAGTCATCAGTTCAGACAATATAGGCAAACTGAAATGCTATAAGCACCATAAATATAGCATCAAGAAAGATGTACTAAACTACATATTGATATGCTAAAAAGGCAACTATAATTATATACAAAGTACCTCCTCCTCAGTTACGCTTTGGCCATAACAGGTGATCACTTTGCCATCAGGGTAGCTTTATGTGAAAGAATTGTTGGCACTAACCATGCAAAATATGGAAACTGTCCTAGCATCAGAAGTCTGCTGCAGAGGAACCGAGATTTTCACAGAAAATCCATCTTACGATCAGCAAGAATCTGTTGAAATCAATGCAGAAAAAAATTCCCAACTCCCAAAATGACGATTCATTCAGGGCCATTCCATAAACCATCTTCTGTTGTACTTGCAGTCTGTGTGTTGTCAGTTATATTTTACTGCTGTTACAATACTTCACCAGGCAATCTGAAAAATCCTGAGAAAAATGGGATAGAATACCTGGAAACTCGCTGCAACTGAAGAAAAAAATGGATTCCCAAATGTTGGTCTATCTAAAACTTCTACTAGTGAAGGCATCTGTGAAGAAATTAAAAAAACCAAAACAGGCTGTCTTTTCCCTCCTGAAGGTACTTTCATTTGCCATCACTTACCAAGGTAATCAAATTTATCCAGGGAAACAATATAAAAGGTGCATTACAGCAGAACGTTGTAAAAAGGTTTATAATTTTGACATATGGAAGGGGCTCTAGGAATGTTTCCAAGTCTAAAAATAAGTAAGGTGAAAAAAAAGGCATAGACACAAATAGGACATCCTAATATCACCATTACAATATAGGCAAAATGAACGGCAAATAGCATGGCTTAAGTATTATAAAAAGGCAGGACCATGGTAAAAGGTAAAACATCCAACTGATTTATTGAAAAAATTATACAGAACTTCTCAGTATATTATCTGAGATTGTACGTGTGCTCAACATATGCTTTATTTCTCATCTCATGTTTTTAAACATTCTGAAAAACACTGGAGAAAAAGTGGACAAGAATACCTGGCAACTC
This sequence comes from Aquarana catesbeiana, assembly GCF_042186555.1. NCBI lineage: Eukaryota > Metazoa > Chordata > Amphibia > Anura > Ranidae > Aquarana > Aquarana catesbeiana. The sequence continues at coordinate 34,954,868 of NC_133327.1, forward strand.
ACCAAAGCTGAAGAACAGACATTTTCCCAGTGTTTTTCAGGAATATCTGCTAGTAGAGAGATCTGCGAAGAAATTTTAAAAAAAGAAGACTGTCCTTTCCCACCAAAAACTGATTTCATTTGTCATCACAAGTCTAGGAAATGTTGAAGTACATCCCAAGAGCAAAAAAGAAAAGCCTTACACAGTAATGGTGGACATATTGAGAGGGCTTGAAGACATTCTCTAACACCTACAAAAGAAGAAAGGTGGGGAAAAAAACGGCACACACAGAAATAGGACATATCAAAGCAGACAACTGAACTTTATCAGTATACATCATGGATAAAAGATTTAAAAGACAAGACCAGTTTAGTAAAAAACAAAACTACAACATCCATCTCATCAGTCATAATAAATTACATATTGATTTGCTAAAACAGCAACTATAAGTATATACAAAGTTCTCAACTACATGCTGGAATTGCAGAAATATGGAGACTGGCCGAGCCTCAGAAGTCTTCTAGAGGAGTGCTGAGATTTTTTACGGATAATCCATTTTACGGTTCTCAATCTGTTGAAATCAATCCAAAAAATATTCCAACAATTCCCAAATGACAATTTATTCAACATGACCATTCTATGAAGCATCTGCCATCGCACCTTAGGTCTCTTGTCAATTCTTCATCTCAGTCATTTTTTTACAGCAGCTAAAATACTTCACACTGAATTCTGAAAAACACTGAGAAAAAAGGGGGACAAAGTACCTGAAAACTCACTGCACCTGAAGAACAAACCAGCTCCCAGACGGTTTATCCAAAACTTCTTTTCCCTCCCAAAGTTAAGGTTATTTTCTATCACTTGCCAAGGTAATAATAAGGTTTATCCCAGGGAACAATGTAAAGGTGCATTACAGGAGATTAGGATAGTGGTGTACATACTGAAGGAGTTCCAGGAAGGTTTTTAAAATCTGGAAAATAAGGTGGAAAAAAAAAAAAAAAAAAAGCAGAGACAAATAGGACATCTTAAGATCAGCATCACTTCTGACAACATAGGCAAGACTAAATTTCTATACCTTGCATGGCTAAAGTATTTCGAAAAAGCAGGACCAATTTAGTAAATGAAAACCTCCATCTGATCATTTGTACTAAACATCATATTGATATGCTAAAATGGCAACTATAAACAAAGTGCCACCTGACAATTACATTGTGGCATAAATAGGTGATCACTATACTATCCGGGTAGCTTTATATGAAAAAGAATTGTTGGCACTAACCATACAAGTACACTATGTCCTATGGACACACGCAAGTCTTCTGCAGGGGTGCTGAGATTTTTATGGATAATCCTTTTTACGATCAGCAAGAATCTGTTGAAATCAATCAAGAAAAATATCCCAACAACCTCCAAATGACAACTAATTTAATGTGGCCATTCCATAAACCATCTTCTGTTGTACTTGCGGTCTTCTGTGTGTTGTCAGTTCTTCATCTCACAGTTATATTTTACCACAGTTACAATGCTTCACAACACAATCTGAAAAACACTGAAAAAGGGGATAGAACACCTAGAAACTTGCCGCAACTGAAGATAAATCTGAATAAAGGCATAGACACAAATAGAACATTCTAAGGTCACCATCATTTCAGACAATATAGGCAAAATTAACGGCTATAAAAAAACAATACGGCTAAAGCATCCGGAAAAAGCTGAAGCAACCAAAAGGAAAACATCTACCAGATCAGTTATTAAAAAAATACACAAGGACTTCTTTATATAGCGCCATTGTACTTTAAGGCTCGATTCACACCTATGCATGTTGCTTTTGAGCGTTTATGGAGGTTTTTTTTTCATGCTTGCCACGTTTTTGAGCAGCGTTTTTGCGGCGTTTTTGCCGCGATTTGCGTTTTTTTTTTTGTTTTTTTTTACAGTCTTAAAAAAAACAAAAAAAAAAAACGGCAAAAACGCATCAAAAACGCACCAAAAACGCTGCAAAAACGGTGCACTTGCGTTTTTGATGCTTGTCCATTGAATTCTATTACATGCAAAACGCTGCATTTTGCATGAAAAAAAGTCCCTGACCCTTTCCAAAAATGCAGAGAAACAAAAAGGCATTGATGTGAACATGTTCCATAGGAACCCATGTTAAAAAATTCCCGTGCATTTCTGCAAAATGCAAAATGCATCAAAAAATGCGCTAGTGTGAATGGAGCCTAAGTGTGCTTGGTTTCTCATCTCACGCTTTCCGATGCATTCTGAAAAACTGAGAAAAAGTGGACCAGAATAGGTGTACACTCACCAAATCTGAACAAAAGTTCCCATGTGTTTTTCAGGAGAATCTGATATTTAAGAAATCTGTAAAAAAAAAAAAAACAAAAAAAACAAAACACGGTTCTTTCCCACCCAGATATAATTTCATCTGCTATCACACAGGTAAAATGTTGAAGTATATCCCAATGTACACAGGAGTAAAGAAAATAATGGTGGACTATTGAGAGGGCTTCAAGAAGTTTTCTATCGCCTAAAAAATAATTACATTTGGAAAAAAAAGGCACAAACACAGAAATAGGACATTATACAGTAACCTTGTTCTCAAATCAGACAATACAGGCAAACTGAACATCTCCATACATCATGGCTAAAACAATGAAAAGGCAGGACCAGTTTAGTAAAGGAAAAAACATCAATCTGATCAGTTGTGCCAAACTGGCAACTCTAATTGTAAACAAATTACCAATTAATTACATTGTGGCAATAACAGGAGATAGTTACACAGTTAGTAAGGTTGAATAAAGACACCAGTCCATCCAGTTCAACCTGAGTGAGTACACACTCACATCAGTCCCTACCCTCAAGGAGCCCACAATCCAAGGTCCCCAACTCATATTCATATACTAGGGCCAATTTGTGGACAGAAGCCAATTAACCTACCAGCATGTCTTTGGAGTGTGGGAGGAAACCGGAGTACCCGGAGGAAACCCACGCAGGCACAGGGAGAACATGCAAACTCCAGTCAGGTAGTGTCAAGGTTGGCATTCGAACCAGCGACCCTTTTTACTGCTAGGTGAGAGTGCTACCCACTACACCACTGTGCCGCCGATATTAATTTGCTATTTGGGTAACTGTATAAGAAAGAATTGACATTAACCATACTGTATATCCAAAAATATGGAAAGTGTCTAAGTTTCCGAAGTCTTCTGCAGGGGTGCTGAGATTTTGTTGGATAATCCATTTTATGATTGGCAAGGATCTGTAGAAATCAATCCAGAAAAAAAAATACCCCAACTCCCCCCAAATGACAATTCATTCAAACAGGGCCAATCTAGAAGGCATATGCCATTGTACTTGCTGTCTGTGTGTGGTCAGTTCTCCATCTCAGTTGTATTTTTTACTGCAGCTAAAATACTTCAGTGCATTTTGAAAAACACTGAAGAAAAATACCTGACAACTCAAAGATGAACAGAAAATTTCCCAGAGTGATTTTCAGGAATTTCTGCGATTGCCAGTAGAGACATCTGTGAAGAAATTTCAAAAAGATGGTCCTTTCCCACCCAAAACTCATTTCATTTGACATCACAAGTCTAGGAAATGTTGAATTATATCCTAATGAACAGAAGTGCAAAAAAAGAAAATCCTTACAACTAAATGGTGGACATATTGAGAGGGCTTGAAGACATTCTCGAACACCTACAAAAGAAGAAAGATGGGAAAAAGACAAACAGTACTAGGGCATAACATCAAATCCGACAATATAGACAAACTGATCTTCTGTATACATCAAACATAATTAAAAAGGCAAGACACATTTAGTAAAAAAAACCATCCATCCGATCAGTCGTACTAAACTACATATTGATATGCTAAAATGGCAACTATAAAATTGTATACAAAGTTCTCATCAATTACATGCTGGAATTATAGTATGGAGACTATCCGAGTCTCAGAAGTCTTCTGCAGGAGTGCTGAGATTATCACGGAAAATCCGTCTTACGATCATGAATCTGTAAAAACCAACGCAGAAAAATATCCCAATTCCGAAATGACGATCTATTCAACAGGACCATTCCATAAAGCATCCGTCATTGTACTTGTAGTCTGTGTGCTGTCAGTTTTTCATCAGTCGATTTTCTACTGCATCTACAACACTTCACAGTGCATTCTGAAAAACACCAAGAAAAAGGGGACCGAATACCTGGAAACTCACTGCAACTGAAGAACAAACCAACTCCCAGATGGTTCATCTGAAATTTCTACTAGTGAAATCTATGAAGAAATTCAAAGAACAGTCTTTTCTCTCCCAACATTTGCAATCACTTGCCATGGTAATAATGAGGTTTATTACAGGAGCTAACCTTTTGATAATGGTGGCCATACTGATTGAAGGTGCTCCAGGAATGTTTCTAAAAGCTGAAAAATAAGATGGAAAAAAGGCAGACACACAAACAGGACATCCTAAAAGCATCACAATTTTAGACAAGAGACAAACTGACCTGCTATATAAGCACCACAGCTAAAGGATCAAGAAAGTTGAATTAAACTACATACTGATCTACTAAAATGTCAACTATTTACAAAGTACCTCATCAATTAAATTGTGGCCATAATGGGTGATTACTATACTATCCCAGTAGCTTTATGCAAAAAAGACTTGGCACTAACTATGCAAATATATTGTATGTCCTCTGTGAGAGGATTACTAAAATAAGGAAACTGTCCAAACTCCAGAACGCTTCTGCAGGGAACCAAGATTTTCACAGAAAATCCATCTTACGATCGTCAAGAATCTGTTGAAATCAATCCAGAAAAATATTCCAACTATTCCCAAACGACAACTCATTTAAAATGGGTATTCCTTAAACCTTCTGCTGTTGTATTTGCGGTTTGGGTGTTGTCATTTCTTTATCTTATAGTTCTATTTTACCATAGTTACAACACTTCACAACGCAATCTGAAAAACACTGAGGAAAAAAAAGGGATAGGATACCTGTAAACTCGCTGCAACTTTAGAACAATTGGGTTCCCAAATGGTGTATCCGAAACGTCTACTAGCGAAGACATCTGTAAAGAAATTCAAATAGACTGTCTTTTCCCTCCCAACATTTGACATCACTTACCAAGGTAATAATTATTTTTATCCCAAGGAACACTATAAAAAACGTGGATTACAGGAGATAACCTTTTGATAATGGTGGACATAGTGAAGAGGTTCCAGGAACGTTTCTAAAATCTGAAAAATAAGGTTAAGAAAAGGCAGACACAAATAGGACATTCTGAAGATCACCACAATTTTAGATAATATAGGCAAACTGAACTGATATAAGCACCATGACTAAAGCAGCAAGAACTTTGTACTAAACATACTTTTATACTAAAATGGCAACTATATTTACAAAGCATTAACTATGCAAATATACTGTATGTCCTCTATGAAGGCATTACTAAACTATGGAAACTGTCCAAACTTCAGAAGTCTTTCACAGAAAATCCATCTTACGATCGTCAAGAATCTGTTGAAATCAATTCAGAAAAATATCCCAACTCCTCCCAAATGACAGCTCATTTAAAATGGGTATTCCATAAACCATCTGCTGTTGTACTTGCTGTTTCTGTGTGTGTGATCTGTACCCCGTCTCATAGTTTTATTTTACTGCAGTTACACGTCACAACGCAATCTGAAAAATACTGAGAAAAAAAAAAAAGACGGAATACCTAGAAACTCACTGGAACTGAAGATCAAATCGGTTCCCAAATGGTATATCCAAATCTTCTACTAGTGAAGACATCTGTGAAGACATCCAAAAACCAGACTCTCTTTTCCCTCCCTATGTACTTTCATTTGCCATCACTTGTCAAGGTAATATTAATGTTTATTCAGAGAACTATAAAGGTGCATTACAATAGATAATGTTAATGATAGACATACGGAAGGGGCTACAGGAATGTTTCGAATCTGAAAAATAAGGGGGGAAAAAAGGCATAGACACATAGGCTATCCCAAGAAAATATAGTAACTGCTGGCGCAAAGACAACGTATACGTGATTACTACTATAATAGGGCACATTCAAGACAGAAAATAGTCCATAAGCAATACTAATGAAACTTAAAGTCCATATATTAAAATAATGGTGGCAGCTATCCTCAGCGCCAGCTCTGTGGCATGAAGCAAATGAAAGAGGGATAGGAAGCACCACCTTGAGTGGAGTGGTGCTATTAAATGATTTAATAGCAAAGACTCAAAACACTCACAGGAAGTAGGTTAAAATATGTTCATCTGTAGTAAAGGGTCACTCATGTCTCTCCAGGCCGCAAACACTGCACTGGATAGGCTACGCGCTCGGATTATCAGCTCCTTCTACTGGCCTAAGGTTCTTGTAGTCCCATGGCCAGCACATCTACATTAACGGACCTGTAGAGACATTTATCCTTGGACCAGTAGAAGGAACTGATGCTCCAAGCACGTAGCCTATCCAGTGCAGTGTTCCCGGCCGTCTCCCCGCTTCCGGTGACATCATTTCTGTGCATTACACACTGGTTTTGTTGGACTTCCTGGTGGTCACAGGACATACTACAGACCTCTCTACCCCAGCAGCCCATGGATAGAGTGTGAGGACGTCAGAGACTTGAGTGACATTAATACAGATGAGCATATTTTAGGTTACTTCCTGTGAGTGTTTTGTATCTTTGCTATTAAAACGTTTACACTAATACTACACTCAGGTGGCGCTTCCTGTCCTTTCCTCCTTTGATACAAAAAAGGTGCATTACAGCAGAACGTTGTAAAGAAGGTTTATAATGTGGACATACGGATAGGCTCCAGAGAGTTTTTCAAGTCTGAAAAAGGTGGAAAAAAGGCATAGACACAAATAGAACATTCTAAGGTCACCATCACTTCAGACAATATAGGCAAAATGAACGGCTATAAAACAGTACGGCTAAAGCATCAGGAAAAAAGCATAACCAACCAAAACATCTACCTGATCAGTTGTTAAATTACATAGGACTTCTCTATATAGCACATACCATTGTACTTTACGTGTGTATGCTCCTTTCCCACCTCATGCTTTCCATCGCATTCTGCAAAACACAGAGAAAAGGTGGACCAGAATACGCATACACTCACCAAAGCTGAACAAAGGTTCCCATGTGTGTTTAAGAGCATCTGCTATTTAAGATATCTGTGAAGCAATCCAAAAAACTGTCCTTTCCCACCCAGATACCATTTCATCTCATATCACATGTTGGAGAAATATTGGAAGTATATCCCAAAGTACACAGGAGTAAAAAGAAAACTTACAATAATGGTGGCACATTGGGAGGACTTCAAAAAGTTTTCTGTCGCCTAAAAAAGAATATTGGGGAGAAAAGGCACAAACACAGAACATAAATTGTTGGCACCAACCATGCAAAGTATGGAAACTATCCTAGCATCAGAAGTCTTCTGTAGGGGAACTGCGATTTTTACAGAAAATCCATCTTACGATCAGCAAGAATCTGTTGAAATCAACGCAGAAAAATTTTCCCAACTCCCAAAATGACAATTCATTCAGGGCCATTCCATAAACCATCTGCTGTTGTACTTGCAGTCTGTGTGCTGTCAGTTATATTTTACTGCTGTTACAATACTTCATCAGGCAATCTGAAAAACACTGAGAAAAAAGGGATAGAATACCTGGAAACTTGCTGCAACTGAAGAACAAATTAGTTCCCAGATGTTGGTCTATCTAAAACTTCTACTAGTGAAGGTATCTGTGAAGAAATTAAAAAAACTGAAAGACTGTCTTTTCCCTTCTGAAGGTACTCTCATTTGGCATCAAGGTTATCATAAAATATGAATGCAATCTATATACTGGGGGGGGAACCTCTGGGGGAATCTAGGATGGAAAAGGACCTGGGGGTCCTAGTAGATGATAGGCTCAGCAATGGCATGCAATGCCAAGCTGCTGCTAATAAAGCAAACAGAATATTGGCATGCATTAAAAGGGGATCAACGCAAGAGATAAAACGATAATTCTCCCACTCTACAAGACTCTGGTCCGGCCGCACCTGGAGTATGCTGTCCAGTTCTGGGCACCAGTTCTCAGGAAGGATGTACTGGAAATGGAGCGAGTACAAAGAAGGGCAACAAAGCTAATAAAGGGTCTGGAGGATCTTAGTTATGAGGAAAGGTTGCGAGCACTGAACTTATTGTCTCTGGAGAAGAGACGCTTGAGAGGGGATATGATTTCAATTTACAAATACTGTACTGGTGACCCCACAATAGGGATAAAACTTTTTTGCAGAAGAGAGTTTAATAAGACTCGTGGCCACTCATTACAATTAGAAGAAAAGAGGTTTAACCTTAAACTACGTAGAGGGTTCTTTACTGTAAGAGCGGCAAGGATGTGGAATTCCCTTCCACAGGCGGTGGTCTCAGCGGGGAGCATTGATAGCTTCAAGAAACTATTAGATAATCACCTGAATGACCGCAACATACAGGGGTATGTAATGTAATACTGACACATAATCACATGCATAGGTTGGACTTGATGGACTTGTGTCTTTTTTCAACCTCACCTACTATGTAACTATGACATATAGAAGGGGCTCCTAGAATGTTTTCAACTCTGAAAAATAAGGTGGAAAAAAGGCATAGACACAAATAGGAAATCCTAATATCACCATTAAAATATAGGCAAAATAAACAGTCAATAGCATGGCTAAAGTATTATAAAAAGGCAGGACCATGGTAAAAATGTAAAACATTCATCTGAATTATAGAAAAAAATTACACAGAACTTCTCAGTATAGCATCTGCCATTGTACGCATGCTCAACATATGCTTCATTTCTCATCTCATGTTATTAAACATATACTGAAAAAACACTGGAGAAAAAGTGGAAAAGAATACCTGGCAACTCACCAAAGCTGAAGAACAGAAACTTCCCCAGAGTGTTTTTCAGGAATATCTTCTAGTAGAGAGATCTGTGAAGAAATTTCAAAGAGAAGCCTGTTCTTTCCCACCCAAAACTGATTTAATTTGTCATCATAAGTCTAGGAAATATTGAAGTACATCCCAAGAGCTAAAAAGAAAAGCCTTACAGTAATGGTGGACATATTGAGAGGGCTTGAAGACACATTCTTTAACACCTACAAAAGAAGAAAGGTGGGGGGCAAAAAATGCAGACAGAAATAGGACATATCAAATCAGAAAAAAACAGACAAACTGAACTTTATCAGTATACATCATGGATAAAAAGGTAATGAAAAGACAAAACCAATTTAGTTAAACAAAACCAACACATCAATTGTACTAAATTACATATTGATTTGCTAAAATAGTGAAAAACTGTATAAAATGTTGTATACATCATGGATTAAACATAATGAAAAGGCATGAACAATTTAGAAGGAAAAAAAAAAAAAAACATCTGACCAGTCGCACTAAACTACATATTTTATATGCTAGAATTAGAGATGTGGAGACAAGCCTCAGAAGTCTTCTGAAAGGGTGCCAAGATTTTCACGGATAGACCATCATACAATCCTCAAAAACCTGTTGAAATCAAGCCATAAAATATCCCAGCAACTCTCCCAAATGACAATTTATTCAACAGGGCCATTCTAGAAGGCATCTGCTGTTGTACTTGCGGTCTCTGTGTTGTCAGTTCATCATCGCAATTGTTTTTTCTTCTGTTTCTAAAAAACACTCCATGATACATTCTGAAAAACACTGGAGAAAAAGGGGACAGAGTACCTGGAAACTCACTGCAACTGCAGAACAAACCAGTTCCTGAATGATTCTTCTACTAGTGAAGACATCTGTGAAGAAATTCTTAAACAATCTTTGCCCTCCAAAACAGTTGCCTTCACTTGTCAAGGTAATAAAGAGGTCTTAGGGAAAAATATAAAAGGAGCGTTACAGGAGACGGTGGCGGACATAGTGAAGGTGCTCCAAGAAGGTTTCTAAAATTTGAAAAATAAAGTGGAAAAATGCATAGACACAAATGGGACAGCCCAAGATGATCATCACTTCAGACAATATAGGCAAACTGAACTGCTATAAGCACAATGGCTAAAGCATCAAGAAAGTTGTACTAAACTACATACTGATATGCTAAAACGGCAACTATAATTATAAACAAAGTACCTCGTTATCAATTAGATTGTGGCCATAACTGGTGATCACTTTTCTATCCAGGTAGCTTTATATGAAAAAGAATTGTTGGCACTAACCATGCAAATATAGAATGTCCTCTGTGAAGGCATTAAAATATGGAAACTCTTCAAACTCCAGAAGTCTTCTGTAGGGGAACTGAGATTTTCCACAGAAAAATCTAATTTTACGATTACCAAGAATCAATTTTACGATTACCAAGAATCTGTTGAAATCAATCCAGAAAAATATCCTGACAACTCCCAAATGACAACTCATTTAAAAAGGCCATTCCATAAACCATTTGTTCTTGTACTTGCGGTCACCGTGTTGTCAGTTTTTTGCCTCACAGTTGTATTTGCCACAGTTAAACTTTACAACGCATTCTGAAAAAACGGAGAAAAAGGGGATAGAATACCTGGAAACTCACTTCAACTGAACAAATTGGTTCCCAAATGATCTATCCGAAACTTCTACTAGTGAAGACATCTGAAGAAATCCAAAAAGAAGACTGTCTTTTCCCTCCTGAGGGTACTTTCATTTGCTATCACTTATCAAGGTAATATTAATATTGATCCAGGAAAGCAAATATAAAGATGCATTACAGCAGAACGTTGTAAAGAAGGTTTATAATGTGGACATATGGATAGGCTCCAGGAGAGTTTTTTAAGTCTGAAAAAGGTGGAAAACAGGCATAGACACAAATAGAACATTCTAAGGTCATCATCACTTCAGACAATATAGGCAAAATGAACGGCTATAAAACAGTACGGCTAAAGCATCAGGAAAAAAAAGCAGAACCAACCAAAACATCTACCTGATCAGTTAAATATAGGACTTCTCCATTGTACTTTAGGTGTGTATGCTCCATTTCGCACCTCATGCTTTCTATCGAATTCTGAAAAACACAGGAAAAGTGGACCAGAATACGCATTCACTCAAAGCTGAAGAAGTTCCCATGTGTGTTTTTCAAGAGCATAAAATCCAAAAAAGAAAAACGTTCCTTTGCCACCCAGATATCATTTCATCTCATATCACACGGAGGAATGTATGAAGTATATCCCAATGTACACTGGAGTAAAAAGAAAATTCTTACAATAATGGTGGCATATTGGGAGGACTTCAAGAAGTTTTGTTGCCTAAAAAAGAATATTGGGGAAAAAAAGGCACAAACACAGAAATAGGACACTATACAACATGGTTATCAAATCAGACAATACAGGCAAAGTGAACTGCTCTATACACTCACCGGCCACTTTATTAGGTACAACTTGCCATTACCGGGTTGGACCCCCTTTTGCCACCAGAAGTGCCTTAATTCTTTGTGGCATAGATTCAACAAGGTGTTGGAAACATTCCTCAGAGGTTTTGGTCCATAGTGACATGATAGCATCATGCAGTTGCTGCAATTTGTCTGCTGCACATCCATGATGCAAATCTCCTGTTCCACCACGTCCCAAAGGTGCTCTATTGGATGAGATCTGGTGACCGTGGAGGCCATTGGAGTACAGTGACTTCATTGTCATGTTCAAAAAACCAGTGGTGAGATGATTTGAGCTTTGTGACATGGTGCATTATCCTGCTGGAAGCCATCAGAAGATGGGTACACTGTAGTCATAAAGGGATGGACATGGTCAGCAACAATACTCAGGTAGGCCGTGGCATTTAAACGATGCTCAATTGCCACTAAGGGGCCAAAAGTGTGCCAAGAAAATATCCCCCACACGATTACACCACCCCCCCCAGCCTGAACCGTTGATACAAGGCAGGATGGATCCATGCTTTCATGTTTACACCAAATTCTGACCCTACCATCTGAATGTCATCGCTGAAATCAAGACTCGGACCAGGCAAGATTTTTCCATTCTATTGTCTAATTTTAGTGAGCCTGTGTGAATTGTAGCCTCAGTTTCCTGTTCTTAGATGACACGAGTGGCACCCGGCATGGTCTTCTGCTGCTGTAGCCCATCTGCTTCAACGTTCAATGTGTTGTGCATTCAGAGATTGTATTCTGTATACCTTGGATGTAACGAGTGGTTATTTGAGTTACCGTTGCCTTTCTATCTTCTTGAACAAGTCTGCCTATTCTCCTCGGACATCAACCAGGCATTTTTGTCCACACAACGCCGCTCACTGGATATTTTCTCTTTTTCAGAACATTCTCTGTAAACCCTAGAGATGGTTGTGCGTGAAAAATTCCAGTAGATCTGCAGTTTTTTAAATACTCAGACCAGCCCGTCTGGCACCAACAACCATGCCACGTTCAAAGTCACTTAAGTCCCTTTCTTCCCCATTTTGATGCTCGGTTAATACTTCAGCAAGTCATCTTCACCACGTCTAGATTTCTAAATACATTGAGTTGCTGCCATGTGATTGACTGATTAGCAATTTGTGTTACCTAGCAATTGAACAGGTGTAACTAATAAAACCTGACCGGTCAGCGTAAAATATGAAGACATTTTAAGAAATCCAAAACGCAAACTGTACTTTCATTTGCCATCACTTGTCAAGGTATAACGATTAATGTTTATTCAAGAGAATATATATTACGTGCATTTCAGGAAATTAACATTTTTATGATAATGGTGGACATACTGAAGTGGCTCCAGGAATGTTTCCAAATCTGAAAAAAATGTAAGGTAGAAAACACAGGCACAAATAGGACATCCTAAGATCAACATCAGTTCACATAACATAGGCAAGCTGAACCACTATAAACAGCATGTCTAAAGCAAAGACCAAGACAAGAAAAAGCAGAACCAGCTTAGAAAGAAAGAAAAACCATCTAGCTTCTCTTTATAGCATCTGCCATTGTACTTGATCTCTACACGTGTGCCATTTCTCATCTCACGCTTGCCAATGCATTCTAAAAAACACTGAGAAAAAGTCGACTAGAACACCTGGCAAATCGCCTAAGTTCCCAATGTGTCTTTCAGGAAGGTCTGCTGGTAGAGATGTCTGAAGAAATTCAAAAGAGAAGACTGCCCTTTCTCATTTAATTTGCAATCACAGGGAAGTGTTAAAGTATATACCACAAGAAAAAAAAAGAAAGTTTTTAAATAATGGTGGACTTATTGAGAGGGCTTGAAGGGGTTTTCTAACACCTACAAAAGAAGATGGGGGACAAAAAAAAAAAAAAAAAAAAGCACAGACATGGGACAGAACATTATTAAATCAGACAATAAAAGCAAACTGAAATTCTATACAAATCACAGCTAAAACATAATAAAAAAAATAAAAAGGCAACGATTTAGTAAAATGAAAAAACATTAATCTGACCAGTCATTTTAAACTTTATATTCATATACTAATATGGAAATTATACCTCGACTACATGGTAGGATTACAGCATTATGGTAACTGTCCGAAAGTCAATAGCCTTCTGCAGGGGTGCTGAGAATTTTCAGATAATTCATCTTAAAATTTTGCAAGGATCAGTTGAAATCAATCCAGAAAAATAATCCCGAAAACCCTCAAATGACAACTCATTAAACAGGGCCATTCCATAAAGCATACAATGTTGTGGTCAATTCCTCATCTCACAGTTGCTACTACCGCAGTTTAAATACTTTCCAAGGCATTCTGAAAAATACGGAGAAAAGGAGGACAGAATAGCTGGCAACTCAATAAAAAGGAAAACATTTTTTTTTTATTTCATCTTTTTATTTTTTTAAAAACTGCTGCTAGTAAAGGCATCTGTGAGGAAATCCAAAAAATAGGATTTTTTAAAACAGCTTACCTGTAAAATCCTTTTCTTTCTAAGGACATCACGGGACACAGAGCCACAGTAATTACTGATGGGTTATATAGGTATCACTGGTGATTGGACACTGGCACACCCTATCAGGAAGTTCAACTCCCTATATAATCCCTCCCCCTTGCAGGGATACCTCAGTTTTGTAGCCAAGCAATATAGTGTATTAGAAGAGGGGCGGGACCTCTGTGTCCCGTGATGTCCTTCAAAAGAAAAGGATTTTACAGGTAAGCTGTTTTAAAAAATCCTATTTTCTTTCTCGAACATCACGGGACACAGAGCCACAGTAATTACTGATGGGATGTCCCAGAGCAATGCTACCTGAGGGGGGGGAACCACGACCAAGTAGGGTGCAATCAGACCTGAGGACCCTGTACCGCTGCCTGCAGCACACTACGCCCAAAGGCGATATCCTCATGCCTTCTCACATCCACCTGATAGAATCTGGTGAATGTATGAACTGAAGACCAGGTTGCGGCCTTGCAGATTTGAGCCATAGAGGCCCGGTGATGCACTGCTCAAGAAGCACCAATAGCCCTTGTGGAATGTGCCCTGATCTGAAACGGAGGAATCTTCTGTTTCAAACCGTAAGCTTGAATGATCAACTGTCGAATCCATTTAGAAATGGTAGCTTTTGACGCTGCCTGTCCTCTATTGGGACCCTCTGGCAGCACAAACAAAACATCCGTCTTGCGGATCTGAGCAGTTGCCCCTAGATAGGCCTTAACTGCTCTTACTACATCCAACGAATGTAGAGATCTCTCTTCCGGAGAACAGGGATCTGGAAAAAAGGAAGTCTTGGTTTAAATGAAAATCAGAAACCACCTTCGGTAAAAAACTAGGATGAGGGCGTAGTACCACTCTATCCTTGTGTATAATCAAATAAGGCTCCTTACAGGAAAGAGCTGCTAATTCTGATACTCTTCTAGCAGAAGAGATGGCCACCAGAAAAATTAACTTCCTTGTCAACAAGACCAAAGGAATCTGACTTATTGGTTCAAAAGGCTGTTTCTGTAACACAGCCAGGACCAAGTTCAAGTCCCAGGGGTTTAGGGGCGCTTTAACCAGAGGATTAAGACGCATCACCCCCTGCATAAAGTTTCGGACCAAAGAATGCGAAGCAAGTGGCCGCTGAAATAATACTGATAAAGCAGAGACCTGGCCCTTGATGGTACTCAAGGCCAGCTTCATCTCTAATCCTAATTGTAGAAAATCAAGAATTCTACCTATGACATATTTTCTGGGATGCCAACCTCTGGATTCACACCAGGTTATATAAGCTTTCCAGACTCTATGATAAATCATCCTGGAAGCTGGCTTCCTTGCATTAATCAAGGTAGATATGACAGGACCTGAGAGCCCACGACTCTTCAGAACGTGGGTCTCAATAGCCAAACCGTCAAATTTAGCGTTTGTAAGGCAGGATGGAACACTGGACCTTGAGATAACAGGTCTGGGCGTACCGGTAGTGTCCACGGGGAACCTACCGTCATCCTTACTATTTCTGCGTACCAAGTCCTTCTGGGCCAAGCGGGGGCCACCAGAAGTACCGACTTCCTTTCCTGCCTGATCCTGCGAAGGAGTCGTGGTAATAGCAGAATAGGCGGGAATGCGTAAATCAGTGAGAACCGATGCCACGGAATCACCAACGCATCCGTCCCGCATGCAAGAGGATCTTTTGTCCTTGCCACAAATCTGTCTATCTTTTTGTTGAATCGGGATGCAAAGAGATCTACATCTGGAACCCCCCATCTTTGGCATATGGCCAAAAAGACGTCGGGATGCAGAGACCATTCCCCTGGAAGTAACTGCTGGCGACTTAGATAGTCCGCCTGCCAATTCTCTATTCCCGGGATGAAAACTGCCAATATGCATGGCACATGCATCTCTGCCCAGGCTAAGATCTGGTTCACCTCCTTTTGAGCAGCTCGGCTCCGGGTGCCTCCCTGATGATTGACATAAGCCACTGCTGTGGCATTGTCGGACTGGATCCTGACCGGACAACCATGTAGCCTGATAGTCCAGGCTTTTAGAGCTAGATGTATCGCCCGGATCTCCAGACTGTTGATGGGTAAGGTCCTCTGTTTTGGACCATACCCCTTGGACCGCAGCCTGTTCCAGAACTGCTCCCCAACCTGACAGACTGGCATCTGTTGTTACTACCGTCCAGGTAACCGGTAGAAAGGATTTCCCCTTCTGCAGGTTTTCGGGTATGAGCCACCAATTGAGGCTCTGACGCACCGCATGCGACAGGTGCATCGGAAAGTCTAATGCCTGAACTTTCTTGTTCCAGGTCGACAGAATACTGTGTTGCAGCATTCTTGAGTGAAACTGAGCATAGGGAACTGCTTCGAATGAAGACACCATCTTCCCTAGTAGCCTCATACAAAGGCGGACTGAGGGACCCTTCTTGGTCCTTACTGCCAGAATCAGCTCTCTTAAAGCAGCGGTCTTTGCCTGGGGTAGAAATATTTTCTCCTGGCTTGTATCTATAATCAGACCTAAATACTCCAGTCTTCTTACTGGTTTTAGGAAAGACTTTTCTAAGTTGAGGATCCAACCCAGGTGTTCTAGATACCTGACTGTGGTCCTCAAGTTTCCATTCAAAGAGGCTACCGACCGGTCTATCAAGAGCAGGTCATCTAGGTATGCTATGACAGCTATACCCTGAGCCCTTAATCTGGCCAGAGGAGGAGCCAAGATTTTTGTGAACACTCGAGGTGCAGTGGCTATCCCGAAAGGCAGAGCCACAAACTGGAAATGGCGCCCTCCTACCTCGAAGCGCAGAAACTTCTGATGAGCAGGAAAAATGGGCACATGCAGATATGCATCTCTGATGTCTATTGATGCCAGAAATTCTCCTCCCTGCAGGGTGGGAACTACTGTTCAAATTGATTCCATGCGGAAGGATTGAATCCTTAGGAATCGGTTCAGATCCCTTAAATCCAGAATGGGCCTGACATCCCCATTTGGCTTTTGGACCGTAAAAAGGTTGGAATAGAAGCCCAATCCCTGGTCCTTTGCGGGAACTATCATAATGACCTCCTACGACAAAAGTCGCTCTAACGCTAGAAGGAGCGACTGCTTCTTCTCTGGGTCTCTGGGGACACTTGATCTGAGGAACTGAGGAGAGGGAAATTCCTGAAACTCCAGCTTGTACCCTAAGGTTACCGTGGAGATTACCCATCTGTCCTGGAAATCCTCCTGCCAGAGCTCTGAGAACTGTCACAGTCTTCCCCCCACTCGAGTGAGCGGGGGCGCCCCCTCATGCAGAGGTCTTAGTGTTTTGCCTAGTAGGCTTCTTTCCCCAGGACTTCTTTTGTCCCTGGGGTTGACTCTTGTCTCTGGACCCCGATGGAGGCGGCCGTCGAGACTGCCTGGAGGCTGAAGCCCCCGGCGCTGGGCAAAGAGTCCGTTTGAAAGAGGGACGCTTACTCTTCTTCTTGACAGGTAAGAGAGTGCTTTTCCCACAAGAGATTCTCTTGATATAGTTATCCAAGTCCTCTCCAAACAACCTTGCACCACGAAATGGAAACCCAGCCAGTAGCTTCTTACATGGTGCTTTGGCTGACCAATTTTTCAACCATAGGATTCTACGTATATGCACCAACCCCAGTGAAAGACGGGAGGTTTGCACGATAGAATCTCTAATGGCGTCAACCACAAAGCATAAGGCCGCTGGAAGGTTAGCAAACCCCTGGGCCTGCTGTTCAGGTAATACTTTGATGACCTGCTTAACATGGTCTCTTAAGTATTGACAGACTCCAATCGCTGCTACTGCAGGTTGGGCCACTGATCCTGCTAAGGAGAAAACATCCTTCAATAGGGATTCCATCCTTTTATCTACAGGATCCCTGAGCATCTGAGCATTGTCTATAGGACAAGTCAGGCTATTATTTACGGAGGAAATGGCGGCATCAATAGCCGGTATTCCCCACATTTTAATAAACTTTATTTCATCGGATAAAGTGTTGAAAACTTTCTCGGCGGAAAAAAACATTTGTCTGGGTGATCCCACTCAGAATAAATGAGCTTTTCAAGTAAAGTATGAACAGGAAAAGCATGTGCTGCTTGGAAAGGTTTCAGTGACCCCAAAGCAGAAGAGGATTCTTTAGCGGTTTCAGGTAGGGGCAACTTAAATGTGGAGCGGACCAATCCAGTGAGGATCTGCACTAAGACTTTCTCCTCTTGGGAAGTCGCAGAGGGTCCCTCTCCACCTGATTCCGCCGAAGAGGAATCATCCGTCCCATCCCGATCCTCTGAAAGGGATTCGTCTCCTTTATCCCAGAGCTCCTCTTCCTGAGGGTCTTGGGGAACAGAGGAAAGCCTAGTGCGTTTTCTTCCACTGAGTGAAGACTTAATCACGGCCATTAATCTTTCCTCTAGACCATTAATGGTTGAGGAAAAAACCTCTTGTGTAATATATACAGGGGCTGAAGTGCCAGAAGCAGGTGTAGCCCCTGACCCCGATGGCTCTCCCTGGTTAGCCGTCCCTGGCCCATCTTTAGGGGGGGAGGATGCTGCCGACAGGGGGCCCTCAGAACCTGAACGAGATCCCCTAGTGTCTCTGGTTCCTGGGGTGCTAGAACCTCTTCTACCCATAGTGCAAAGCAACAAGGTGTGAGGTATATAAATGAACACTGCCTGCTGAGCGATGTAGTCTGGCTAAAAGCCTTGCTACCCAATGCTTAGTCTGGTGTTACTTCAGTAAATGCTGCCTAGGAGAATGCCTGTGTCCCACCTTACATGCGACCGTCAGCTCTGTGTCTCTCAGAAGGCTGAGTGCACCTGTACAGAGTGCCTCTAATAGCCTGCAGCTGGCCTGAGTGGGAGTCTAAGCACCTGTGCTGACGTCCCGCCCCCCCCTCTACCGCCCCCCCCCCCGAGTTTTGAAAAAAACTAGCGCTTCCCGCGCTGGCCGACTCTCCTGTCATGCTTCTGGAGGAAGGCTGGGGGCGGGGGAGAGAGAGAGAGAGGCTGGTAGTAAGGTCTGCCTGAACGGCCATAGTCATAGATGGTGGCCTGAGGCCACAGAGCCCGGGTGGTATAACCACTTTCTAGACCCCTGTGGCCCCACTCTAGCCTGGGGGGAACATTCAAACATGAGAAATCCCCCCTTCCATCTTACCTTGCAGCCGGCCTGAGACGCTGAGGAAAAACACCAGCGATGAGTCACTGAGACAGTCAGCTTGTGAAGGTTTGTGCTCTTGGCAGCCCCCGGTGGTCACAATAGGCATAGCATGCATTTACCTTAAAGGAGAAAAGCCACTAGAACTCAAAAATTCTGTGGAATCTCCTCTTACCTTATCCAGCCGCAGGGTGCTGTTTACACAGACCCAATCTTCACCTCTCACGGTGGGCTCCGTTTGAAAAAAACGTCAGAGACTGGGGCCCCCTACGAATAGGGGGATCCAACAGTTCTGGGACCGTAAAGCACCCTGCCAGAAATTAGGAAGTTTAAAGCCATTTTCTGATCTGCGGGGTCCAGCTCTCTAAAAAGAGAAGCGTTACGGGTAAAACCTCGTTTCTTCGGACACGAGGCCCGGGTACCATTCAATTCGGCCATGAAAAGACACTTTGAATGGATCCGGTTCGCCTGGCTTGCCCCAGTATAGGATCTTAGGATATTCCCTTTGGAGCTTCAGCACAGGACATCTTTACACGTCCATCACCTAAGACACTGGCGTAAAAACTGAGGTATCCCTGCAAGGGGGAGGGATTATATAGGGGGTTGAACTTCCTGATAGGGTGTGCCAGTGTCCAATCACCAGTGATACCTATATAACCCATCAGTAATTACTGTGGCTCTGTGTCCCATGATGTTCGAGAAAGAAAGACTGTCCTTTCCCACCCAGAAATTATTACATTTGCCATCACGTGTCAAGGTATTAATGCTTATCCAAGAGAATGTAAAGGTATGTTGCAAGGGTTAAAAAGGTTAAATGTTGGATATACCAGGAGGGCTTCAAATATTTTTGAAAGTCTGAAAAATAAGATGGAACAAGGCATAGCCACAAACAGGACATCCAAAAATCAGACAATATAGGCAAACTGAACTTCTACAAATAGCACGGCTTAAGCATCAAGTAAAGACAGGACCATGTTAGCTAGAAAAGTAAAACATCTACCTGATTTAAAAAAAAACTATTGTATTAAAATAATAGTATTGTACATTTGCTCTACATATGCTTCATTTCTCATTTCATGCATTCAAACAAATTCTGAAAAACACTGGAGGAAGTGGACAAGAATACCTGGTAACTCACCAAAGCTGAAGAACTAAAATTTCCCACCGTTTTTTCCAGGAAAATCTGCTTGTAGAGATATCTGAAAAAATCCAAAGAAAAGAAAACTGTTCTTTCCCACCCAAAACTCATTTCATTTGCCATCAAGTCTAGGAAATGTTGAAGTATATCCCAATGTACATGAGAGAAAACAAATCCTTACAAATGGTGGACATATCGAGATGGCGTGAAGACATGCTCCAACACCTACAAAAGAAGAAAGGTGGGAAAAAAAATGCAGACACAGAAATCGGACATAACACCTTTATCAAAATCACATAAACCGAACTTTATATACATCATGGATAAAACAATGAAAAAAGCAGGAACAATTTAATAAGAAAAACAAAAAACATCCATCTGATCAGTCACACTAAACTACATATTGATATACTAAAATGACAACTATAATTATACACAAATTAAGTTCCCATTATATATGCTATAATTAAAGAAATATGGAGACTGTCCGAGTCTCAGAAGTCTTCTGCAGGGGTGCTGAGATTTTAATGGACAATCCGTTTTACGATCCTCAAGAATCTGTTGAAATCAATCCAGAAAATATTGCAACAACTCCCAAATGACAATTTATTCAAAAGGGTCATTCCATAAAGCATCGGACGTACTTGCGGACTGTGTGTTGTCAGGCCTTCATCTCAGTTTTACTTCTTTCACAGTGCAATCTGATAAAAAAGGGGACAGAGTACCTGGAAACCCAATGCAACTGAAGAACAAACCAGTTCCTTCATAGTCTGAAACCTCTACTAGTGAAGACATCTGCAGAAATTCAAACAGATCTTTTCCCTCTAAAACATTTATTTGCCATCACTTGCTAAGGTAATGAGGTTTATCTCAGGGAATATAAAGGTGCATTACAGGAGATAAAACATTTTGATAGTGGTGGACATACTCAAGGGGCTCCAGGAAGGTTTCTAAAATCTGAAAAAAAGTAAGGTGGAAAAAATGCATAGACAAATAGGACATTTTAAGATTGTCATCACATCAGACAATATAGGCAAACTGAACTGCTATAAGCACCATGACCAGCATCAAGAAAGTTGTACTAAACTACAGATATGCTAAAAAGGCAACTATATTTATATGCAAAGTACCTCCTCAATTACATTTTGGCCATAACAGGTGATCACTATGCCATCGGGGTAGCTTTATATGAAAGAATTGTTGGCACTAACCATGCAAAATATGGAAACTGTCCTAGCATCAGAAGTATTCTGCAGAGGAACAGATTTTCACAGAAAATCCATGTTATAATCAGCAAGAATCTGTTGAAATCAATGTAGAAAAGATTTCCCAACTCCCAAATGACAATTCATTCAGGGCCATTCCATAAACCATCTACTGTTGTACTTGCAGTCTGTGTGTTGTCAGGTATATTTTACTGCAGTTACTATAGTACTTCACAAGGCAATCTGAAAAACACTGGAGAGAAAAGGGGCTAGAATACCTGTAAACTTGCTGCAACTGAAGAAAAAATTGGTTCCCAAATGTTGATCTGAAACTTCTACTAGTGAAGGAATCTGAAGAAATTAAAAAAAAAACAGACCGTCTTATCCCTCCTGAAGGTACTCTCATTTGCCATTACTTATCAAGGTAATATTTATCCAGGGAAACAATATAAAAGGTTCATTACAGCAGAATGCTGTAAAAAGGTTTGTAATTTGGACATATGGAAGGGGCTCCAGGAATGTTTCCAAGTCTGAAAAATATGTAAGGTGCAAAAAAAAAAAAGGCAGACACACAAATAGGACCATCTAAAGAATTAAATTAATGGCTATAAATAGCATGGCTGAAGTATATAAAAAGGCAGTTCTATGGTAAAAAGTAAAACATCTACCGGATTTATTGAAAAAAATTACACAAACTTTAGTATAGCATCTGCCATTGTATATGTGGCTCTACATATGCTTCATTTCTCATTTAGGTTTTTAAACACATTCTGAAAAAAACACTGAAGAAAAAGGGAGACAAAATACCTGACAACTCACCAAAGCCGATTTCCCAGAGTGTTTTTCAGGAATATCTGCTAGTAGAGATATTTGTAAAGCAATTTCAAAAAGAAGACTGTCCTTTAACAACCTAAAACTTATTTCATTTGTCATCACAAGTCTGAGAAATACTTCAACATTTAATGTACAAGAGCAAAAAAGAAAATCCTTACAATAATGGACATATTGAGAGGGCCTAAAGATATTCTTTAACACCTACAAAAGAAGAAAGATAGGAAAAAAAACAAACAGGACACCGCAACATCAAATCAGACAATACAAGCTGATCTTCTCTAAACAATTAAAAAGGCAAGACACATTTAGTAAAAAAAATGATCTAATCTGTCGTGCCAAACTACATATTAATATGCAAAAATGGCAATTATATACAAAGTTCTCATCAATTACATACTGGAATTACAGAAATATGGAGCCTGTCTGAGCCTCGGAGATCTTTTGCAGGGGTGCTGAGATTTTCACAAATAATCTGTCTTACGATCGTCAAGAAATTTGAAATAAATCCAGAAAAATCTTCCAACAACTCCCAAATGACAATCTATTCAACAGGGCCATTCCATAAAGCATCTGCCGCCGTACTTGCGGTTTCTGTGTGTTGTCAGTTCTTCATCTCAGTTTTGCTAATGTATCTAAAAACTCTATGGTAGATTCTGAAAAACACTGAGAAAAAGGGGATAGAATTCCTGGAAACTCACTACAAGGGAAGAAATGTTGGTCTATTTGAAACCTCTACTAGCAACATCTTCGCAAAAAAATCCAAAGCCGACTGTCTTCTCCCTCCAAAAAGAACTTCCATTTGCCATCACTTGTTGAGGTAATATTTATGCGCGGAAACAAAGGCGCATTACAGTAAAACGTTTATAATGTGAACATACGGAAGGGGCTCCAGAAAGGTTTCCAAGTCTGAAAAATAAGGTGGAAAAAAGGCATAGACACAAATACAAAATTCTAAGTCGCCATCACTTATGACAATATAGGCAAACTGAACTGTTATAAAAAACAGTATGACTAAAACATCTGGAAAAAGCAGAACCAAATCAAAAGAAAAAAAAACATCTACCTGATCAGTTAATACATAGGATTTCCTATAGCCATTGTATGTTACGTGTGCTCGGTTTTTCATCTCATGCTTTCCAAAGCATTCTGAAAAACACTGAGTAAAAGTGGACCAGAATACATGTACACTTACCAAAGAGGAACAAAAGTTCCAATGTGTTTTTCAGGAGTATCTGCTATTTAAGAGATCTATAAAAGAAATCCAAAAAAGAAAAAAATGGTCCTTTATCACCCAGATCATCATTTCATCTATCACACGTTGGGGAAATGTCAAAAGTATATCCCAATGTATGCAGGAGCAAAAAGATAAAGTCTTACAAGTTTAATCGCCTAAACAAAGAAAAAAAAAAATGGGAAAAAAAAAAGGCACAAAAACACAGAAATAGGACATTATACAGTCACATAGTTATCAAATCAAAGGAAAACTGAACTCATCTATACATCATAGCTAACAATGAGAAGGCAGGGTCAATTTAATAAAAAGGAAAAACATCCGTTCATTCATACTAAACTATATATTGATGTTAAAATGGCAACTATACCACCTCATCAATTACATGTGTAGTGACATTACAGAAATATAGTGACTGAACCATAAAGATGCCAAGTCTTTAGTGGGGTGCTGAGATTTTTACGGACAATCCATTTTACGATCAAAAATCTGTTGAAATTGATCCAGAAAAGCACCCAAACAACCTCCAAATTACAATTCATTAAACAGGGTTATTCCATAAACCATCTGTTGTGCTTACTCTTGTCTGTGTGGTTAACACCTCATGTCACATTTATTACAACGGCTCGACTACTTCACAAAGCATTCTGAAAAAGGGAGAAAAAAAAAAAAAGACAATACCTGCAAACTCACTCAAACTGAAGAACAAATCGGGAGTCCAACTTATTCAAAACTTCCGCTAGTAAAAACATCTGTAAAGTAATCCAGAAAGCAGACTGTCCTTTCCCCACCCAGAAATGAATTACCATCACTTGCCAATGTATTAACAATGTTTATCCAAGAAAATATACAGATAAGTTGCTGGAGATCAAACATTTTTGGATAATGGTGAATATACTGGAGGGGATTTAAATTTGTTTCTAAACTGAAAAAAAAAACAATTGTGGCATAGAAACAAATAGGGCATCCAAAGACTAATCACTTCAGACAATATAGGCAAACTAAACTGCTATAAACAGCACTGTTAAAGCATCAAGAAAAGACAGGACCACATTAGAAAAGTAAAACATCTACTCGACTACTTGAAAAAACTACATAGAACTTCTCTGTATAGCATCTGCCATTGTACTTGTGCTCTACATATGCTTCATTTCTCATCTCAGGTTAGTGATAATTTCCCTGTTGGATTAATAAAGTATTCTGAATATTTTTAAAACGCATTCTGAAAATGTGGACAAGAATACCTGACAATGCACCAAACAAGAAGCTCCCAATGTGTTTTTTCAGGAACAGCTGCTATAGTGGAGATATCTGAAGAAATCCAAAAAAGGAGACTGTCCTTTTCCACCCAAAATCTAATTTATTTGCCATCAAACGTCTAGGAAATATTAAAGTATATCCCAATGTAGACAAGTGGAAAAAAGAAAATCCTTACATATAATGGACATATTGAGAGGGCTTGATAACATTCTCTAACCCCTACAAAAGAATACTTGGGGAAAGAAAAAAAAAAAAAGAAAAAAAGCCAGACACAGAAATAGGACATATTACCATATCATTAACTACAGACAAACTGAACTTCTATATACAGCATCATGGATAAAATGAAATGAAAAGGCAAGACCAATTTAGTAAAAAAGCATCCATCTGATTAGTCACACTAAACTACAGATTGATATGCTAAAATGGCAACTAGAATTATATATAAAGTATCAATTAAATGCTGGAATTACAGAAATATGGAGATTGTCCGAGCCTCAGAAGTCCTTTGCAGGGGCGCTGAGATTTTCACAGATAATCTGTCTTACGATCCTCAAGAATCTGTTGAAATGAATCCAGAAAAATATCCCAAACACACCCAAACAATTCTTTCATCAAGCTACTCCATAAAGTATCCACCAGTGTACTTGCAGTCTGTGTGCTGTCAATTCTTTTCAGAGTTCTATATTTTACCTTAGATAAACACTTCTCAGTTTTTAAGAATGCGTTGTGAAAAATGGGACAGAATACCTGGAAACTGCAATGCAACTAAACAAACCAACTCCCAAAAGGTTTATCTGAAATTTCTAGTAGCGAAGACATCTGTAAAAAATTCAAACAAGACAGTCTTTTCCCTCCAGCAGGTTCTTTCATTTGCCATCACTTGTCACGGTAATGTTAATATCAGTGAAAATATAAGGAGGTGCATTTCAGAAGATAAAACATTTTATAGATCGATAATGGTGGCTATACAGGAGGGGCTCCAGGAATGATTCTGAAAAAGAAGCAAAAGAAAGAAAAAAAAGAAACAGGACATCCTAAGATCAACATCACTTCAGACAATATTGACTGCTATAAAAAGCATGGCTGAGGCATTAAGAAAAAGCAAAGCAAGCTTTGAAAAGAAAAAAAAAAATCTACCAGCTGCAAAAATAATAATTACATAGGACTATAAAGCATCCGTCATTGTACTTGCATGTTACGCGCGTTCCATTCCCTCTCTCATGCTTTCCCACGCATTCTGAAAAACACTGAAAAAGTGGACCAGAATAACTAGCAAGTCAAAGCTAAAAAGAACAAAGTTCCTAATGTGCCTTTCGGGAAGTACTGCCAGTAGATATATCTGAAAATCCAAAAGACTACCTTTTCACAAATGTTTTTCATTTACAATCACAGGGAAGTGTTGAAGTATATCCCACAAGAAATCTTTACAATTACGGTGGACATATTGGGAGAGCTCTACAAAAGAGGCAAGATGGGAAAAAAGGAACATGCACAGAAATAGCACATATTAAAATCAGACAATACAAACGGATCTTCTGTATACATCATGGGTAAAAAAAAAAAAAAACTATGTAAATTAAATTTTAAAAATCCATCTAATCTATTGCACTAAAACTACTTAATATGCTAAAAGAGGCCATTGTAATTGATGAGAACTTTATATATAATTATATGCTGGAATTAAAGAAATATAGACTTGTCTGAGCCTCAGAAGTATTCTGCAGGAATACTGATATTTTTACTATTGGAGTGCTGAGAAAATCCACCTTCCTACTGGGCAGGGATCTGTTGAAATCAATCCAAAAAAATATTCCAACAGTCAAATGACAATCCTTTCAAACAGGGCCATTCCATAAAGCATCTGCCATTGTACTTGCAGAAGGTAAAACATGATAACTGTGAATATACTGAAGAGGCTCCAGGAACGATTCCGAAGTCTGAAAAAGAAAAAAGGCAGACACAAATCTGACATCCCAAGATCAACATTACTTCAGGCAATATAGGCAAAACTGAACTGCTATAAACAGTATGGCTGAAGCATTAAAGAAAAAAACAGGACCAACATAGTTTTATTTTTCTATCTACCTGCTCAGTTGTAAATAAAAACTACATAGGACTTCTCTATAAAGCATCTTCATTCCGTCTCATGCTTTCCAAGGCATCCCGAAAAACACTGAAAAATTGTACCAGGATATCTAGCAACTCACCAAAGCTGAAGAACAAAAGTTCTCAAAAGCTATCTTTAAGAAACATTTGCTGGTAGAAATATCTTTGAAGCAATATATTAAAAAGAAAAAAGAAGGAGGCCCATCCTTACAATGATGGGCATACTGAAGGTGCTTCCTGAAGGTTTCCAATGTCTATAAACATAGTAAAATTGGATGTGCGATTCCCATGTCTCTGCCTTGTTCCTAAGATTATATGGGAACTCTTCAAGCTTCTTAAGGGGTTATGAGATTTTAATGTATAACCCATCTTGTAGTGGCCAGGTACTGTTGAGATCAAGCAAGAATAAAATATTTTAACAGCCCCCAAATGACAACTCATTCAATACTCAAACTGTCTGCCATTGTACTTGCGCTGTGTGTTGTCCATTCCTCATTTCAATTGAGCTTCAATGCAGTTCAAAAGCTTCTAAAAGCATTCTGAAAAACAGAGAAAAAAAAAGCAGAGAATACCTGGCAGCTGACCAGAAAGTGAAGGTCAAACCAGTTCCCCAACTAGACTTCCAGGAAACTCTAGTGAAGACATCTGAAGAAATCCAAAATGCATACGGTCCTTTTCACACCCAGAAATCATTTAATTTTCCAAAACGTGTCAAGGTATTAAATATTTGTCCAAGGGAACAATATTAAGATATATTGCAGGAGATAATGTTTATGATAAAGGGAGGACACGATGGAAAGCCCCAAGAATTTTTCAAATGTCTGAAAAAGATGCAAGGTGGGAAAAAAGGGCACAAATAGGGTAGCCTGAAATCATTATCACTTCAGACAATATAGACAGACTGAACTGCCGTGAACAGCATTGTTAAAGCATCATGAAAGGGCAGGACCAGCATCAACACCCCTACCTGATCAGTTGTAAAGAAAAAAAATACATAGGGGATTCTCTATAAAGCATCTGCCATTGCACGTCTGCTTTTACGTGTGCTCCACTCCATTGATTGCTGTCTGACGCATTCTGCAAAAACACTGAGGAAAAAAAAAAAGTGGACCAGAATGCCTGGCAACTCACCTAAGCTAAAGAACAAGCAAGTTTCCAAAGCGTCTTTCAGGACTTTCTGCTGGTGTAGATATCTGAAAAAAAAAATCTGAAAAAGGGGGGGGGGGGGGTTGGAGGAGAAACCAAACAAAAAAAAAGTCCTTTCCCAGCCAAAAATAAACTTAATTTGCCATTGCAAGCCAAAAGGAAAAAGATGTTAAAGTATATCCCAAAGGTACATAGTAGAAAGGAAAGATTACTAAAACCACCATATTGAGCGTTAAGAAGTTTTGAACACCTAAAAAGTAGGAGGATAGGAGGATGGGAAAAAAGGAACAAACACAGAAATAGGACATCATAACATTATCAAATCAGACTGTTCTGTCAAACTGAACTTTTGCCTTTTTATTTTATCAAAGAAAATGCAGGACATAAAGGTTTTAAGAAAAAAAAAAATAAAAATCCATCTTACCAGGCCTACTAAACTACATATTGATTTGAAAAAATTAAAAATAATAAAAGTAGCTGCCATGCAATTACATGGTGGTCCTCAAAGGTAATCCCTATGCAATCCTTATAGCTGGAAATAAATGAATTGTTGACACTAACCATTCAAATTTTTTTTGTAATGCCTTGGCTGGAGATACATAGTATAAGGTTGACTTTCCAAACTTCAGAAGTCTTTTGCAGAGGTGCTAAGATTTTCACAATATATCCATCGATCAAGATCTGTTGAAGCAATCACGAAAAATATCCCAACAACCCAACATATGACAATTCATTCAACACCATCATTTAAAAAACAAAGAAAAACCGCATTTACTATTGTACTTGTATCCCATGTGTCTTCCATCATTAATCATCTCAAGTGCTCCCCATTGCATTCTAAAAGCGCAGATAAAAATGGGGACAGGATAATTGGAAACTCACCAAAACTGAACAAAAAAAGGAGTTCCCAACTTGTCTCAGAAAAAAGCACATATTAAAAAACATCTATAAAATCCAAAGTGGACTATCCTTTTCCACTCAAAAATTATTTGATTTCCCCACTTGTCAAGACAATGCTAATGGTTATCCCAGTGAACCATAGAAGGGTGCATTGGAAAAGATAAAATGTATAAAATAGTGGTGGATAATATACTGAAGCAACTTCAAGAATGGTTCAAAAGTCTGAAAGATAAATAAGGTGGAAAAAAATGGAAGACACAGAAATCGGGCATCCTAAGATCATCATTGCATCAAAAAAAAAACAGAAAACTAAACATGGGTAGTAAAAAGAAAATTGTGAGTGGCCTTCTAAAGATGATTTAGATAAATATATAAGGTCAGTTAGAAGTTGAACCATCATCCAGAAATGAAAGGGTTGGGAGCCTGATCCCCAACCAGGTGCTCACCAAGGAACTGGGGGGTGGTTAGACTATCTCGGTACAATGCAATGAAAGTAAATTCCAGTACTTGTGCCCTGTGTGTTGTCCATTCCTCATATCACGGTTGTGCTTCATTGTGGTTCGAATGCTTCCAAAAGCATTCTAAAAAACAGAGGAAATGCAAAGAATACCTGGCAGCTGACAGGAAAGTGAAGGACAAGCCTGTTCCCAACTAGACTTTTAGAACATTCTACAAGTAAAAGAAATCTGAAGAAATCCACAATGCATGCTGTCCTTTTCACCCCAAGAAATTATTTAATTTGCCATCACGTCGAGGTAATATTGTTTATCCAAAGGAATAATATTAAGGTATATTGTAGGAGATGATGTTTATGATAAAAGGACACGCAGTAAGGCCTCAAGAATGTTTATCTGAAAAAGATGGTGGAAAAAAAAGGGCACAACACACATAAGTGATCATGATCTCAGGATACCCTAAGACAATATAGACAAACCAAACTGCTATGAGCAGCATTGTAATAGCAACACCATAGGGCAGGACCAGCTTAGAAAAATATTAAAAAAACAAAAAACTACCTGATCAGTTGTAAAGAAAAAAATACATATGGGCTCTTCATAAAGCATCTGCCATTGCACTTTCGCGTGTGCTTTATTTCTCATTGATTGCTGTCCAATGCATTCTGAAAAACACTGAAAAAAAGTAGCCCAGAATACCTGGCAACTCACCCAAGCTAAAGAACAAGCAAGTTTCCAATGCGTCTTTCAGGAATTTCTGCTAATGTATACCCGTTGCAATGCATACTAGCACATAATGCCTTTACCTTGCAAGGGGAAGATTTTAATTTTGTGTAGTTAAGTGTACGACAGCTTTAAGGGGGGAAAAAAACCCCACACACATCTAAAAACAGTCTTACTAAATTACATAGTGAGGTGATAAAATGGCAACTATAATTATAAACTAGGTACCTCCTCAGCAATTATGTGGTGGCCGTCACAGGTAATCCCTATGCTATCCTTGTAGCTGGAAATAAAGAATTGTTGACACTAATCATTCACTTACTATACATCTTTCGCAAAGGCAGTCAGAAAAAGGTGACTTTCCAGTCTTCAGAAGTCTTCTACAGAGGTGCTGAGGTGCTTTTCATAGAAATCCCATCTTTCAGCCAATATCTGTTGAAGCAACCCAGAAAAGTTCAACCCCCCATATGACAATTTTATTCAGCACCATCATGCCAAAAAAGCATCTGCTTGTGCCCCATGTGTGTCTTATCTCAGATGTCCACCAATGCATTCTGAAAAAAACAGAAAAAAAGAAAAATGGGGACAGAATACTTGGAAACTCACCAAAATCGAACAAAAAGGAGTTCTCAACTTGTCTCAGAAAAAGCTCCAACTGATGTGATACAAAGTATAGGAAGCTATAAGTAGACAGGAATAAACATACAAATATTTGCATGTTACCAGACTCCAGAACAACTTGCAACAAGGGTATCTGGTGTAAGGTGGAGGCCTAGGGTTGGACTGAGTTACAATTATCAACATGTAATCTAGGGAAAAGATCAAGAAAAAGACCTCATTTACATAAACTCCCTAAAATCGTGAATCTGCAGAATTTTTTTTAACACGATCTTTCATATAATAGTAAAAAAACTGGAAATTATAAAATGATTATAAAAAAAAAGGGGGGGGGGGTAAGTCTTTACAACCTACAAAAACACAATCATGCAACGAGTTACATAGCCATTGGATTCTCAACACCCCACAATTGGTTAAAGCGTAGGTCGGTCTCCAAAACTTCATGCTGTAGATCTTCCATGTGATCAGTCCTTTATGATGAAGGTATAGTCCATTTTTTCTCCATAAGTACGTTGATTCAACAAGCAAGAGATCTTCCAAGTATAACACATGATCAGCCATCTTATCGCTCCTGAATAAGAATTCTGCATTCACAGATATTGCTCACAAAATGTAAGCCGATGTGTAAAACCGCAATTTTACAAACTACTATAGATTCTGGACAAAACTATCACCTGTGTAAAGCTGGCCTGGATATTAATGTAGTATTAAAGCCTCTATTCACACTAAAACAGCTGTACTCAGCCTAAAATATTAGATTTCCTACTAAACATCTACAGGCAGTCCCCGAGTTACGAACGACTCCTACTTACAAACGGCCTCAAATGCCGGCCACTTGTGCTCCACACGGGTCCGGGATACCTTTCGAGCACTTCCGAACACATCCCACACTGCGGTACTATGCTCCAGATAACATAAGTGCCCGGAACATCCCACATCCATGCACAGGCAGCAGTTACTTACGAACGCAGTGTTGCGACTTACGAACAAACCTACAGTCCCTATTGTGTTCGTAACTCGGGGACTGCCTGTACAGTGTCCTTTTTCCTGTGCCTTATTTCCTAAATGTACTGTTTATAGAAATAGGACCTCATCATTTACAAATCAGACAATACAGGCAAACTGAACTAAATATACTGAAGTTCCTCTGTAAAGGCATTACAAAAATATGGACACTGTTCAAGTTTCAGAAGTCTTCTGCAGGAGTGCTGAGATTTTCACGGAAAATCCATCTTACGATCAGCAAGAATCTGTTGAAATCAATCCAGAAAAATATCCCAACCCCCAAATGACAACTCATTGCTGTTGTACTTGCAGGGTTTGTGTGTTGTCAGTAGTTCTCAGTTGTATTTTGCCACAGTTGAAATACTTCACAACGCAATCTGAAAAACAATGAGAAAAAGGACAGAATACCTGGAAACTCGCTGCAACTGAAGAACAAATCAGTTCCCAAATTGTCTATCCGAGACTTCTACTACTGAAGGCATCTGTCAAGAAATCCAACAAGCAGACTTTCCCTCCAATGAGTACTTTAATTTGCCGTCACTTATCAAGGTATTATTTATTTAGGCAAATAAAAAAGGTGCATTACAGCAGAACGTTATAACAATGTTTATGTGGACAACATACAGAAGGGGCTCCAGGAATGTTTCCAAGTCTGAAAAATAAGGTGGAAAAAAAAAAGGCATAGACACAAAGAAGATCCTACGATCAACATCACTTCAGACAGTACAATATAGGCAAACTTAACTGCCATAAAACAGTATGGCTAAAGCATCAAGAAAAAGCAGGACCAAATAAAAACCTCTAATGGATAAGTAAAAAAAAATACATAGGACTTCTCTATATAGCACATGCCATTGTACTTTATGTGTTCTCCATTTCTAATCTTGTGCTTTCCAACGCATTCTGAAAAACAGAGAAAAAGTGGACCAGAATACATGTCAACTCACCAGAGCTGACCAGAGAAGTTCCCATGTGTTTTTCAGGAGCATCTGCTATTCAAGACATCTGTAAAGAACTTCAAAAAGAAAAAAAAAGGGTCCTCTCCCACACAAACATAATTTCATCTGCCATCACATGTTGGGGAAATGTTGAAGTATATCCCAATGTACACAGGAGTAAAAATTCTTACAATAATAGTGGAATATTGAGAGGGCTTTAAGAAGTTTTCAATTGCCTAAAAAAATATTAATATTGGGACAAAAAGCACAAAACACAGAAATACAACATTATACAGTAACATTGTTCTCAAATCAGACAATATAGGCAAACAGAACTTCTCTATACATCTTGGCTAAAATATAATGAAAAAGCAGGACCAATTTAGCAAAGGAAAGAACATCCACCTGATCAGTTGTGCCAAAATGGCAACTCTAATTATGAACAAAGTATCATCTCATCAATTACATTGTGGTCATAACGTGAGATCACTTTGCTTTCCGAGTAAAGGTTTATGAAAAATTGACTGTATAGCCAAAAATATGTTAACTGTCCAAGTTTCAGAAGTGTTTTACAGGGGTGCAGAGATTTTCTTGGATAATCCATTTTATGACTGGCAAGGATCTGCTGAAATCAATCTAGAAAAATATCTCAACTCCAAAATGACAAGTCATCTAAACCGGGCCAATCTAGAAGGCATCTGCCATTGTACATTCAATCTCTGTGCGTTGTCAGCTCTTCATCTCACAGTTTACTTTTTTACTGCAGCTAAAATACTTTACACTGCATTCTGAAAAACACTGAGAAAAAAGGGAGGCAGAATACCTGGAAACTCACTGTAACTGAAGAACCAACCAGCTCCCAAATGGTCTATCCCAAACTTCTACTGGTGAAGACATCTGAAATCCAAAACTGGCTTTTCCCTCCCAAAAGTACTCATTGGCGATCACTTGTCCAGATAATATAATTAATGAAGAATATAAAAATGGTGCATTTCAGGAGATAAACATTTTTATAATAAGGATGGACATACTAAAGCGGCTCTAGGAATGTTTCTAAAACTGAAAAAAGTAAGCTAAAAAACACAGGCACAATTAGAACACCCCAACATCAAATTCACGTCAGACAATATAGGCAAACTGAACTGCTATAAACCGCATGTCTAAAGCATCAAGAAAAAAAAAGCAGGACCAACCAAGAAAAGAAAAAACATCTCCGAGATCAATTGTAAAAAAAACACTATATAGGACTTCTCTATATAGCATCTGACATTGTACTTGCACTCCTACGCACCTCCAAATGACAATTAAACAGGGCCATTCCATAAACCATCTGCGGTTGTACCTCTGCCCAGTGCGTGTGGTTAATGCCTCATCTCAATTACCACAACTCAAATACTTCACAAGCTATTCTGAAAAACACTGAGAAAAAAATGGGGACAGAAAACCTGGAAATGCACTGAAACTGAAGAACAACCCTGTTCCCAAATTGTCTTTCAGAAACTTCTGCTAGTAGAGACATCTGTAAAGAAATCCAAAAAGCAGACAGTCCTTTCCCACCCAGAAATAATTTCCATTTGTCATCATTTGGCAATGTATTAATGTTTATCAAAGAAAATACTAACGCGAGTTACTGGGGATAAGAAACGTTTAGGATAATGGTGGATATACTGGGGAAGCTTCATATATGTTTCTAAAGTCTGAAAAATAAGTAGGTGGGGAAAAAAGAAAAAAAAAAAAAAAAAATACACACAGAGCACATCCAAAAATTATCAACACTGCAGACAATATAGGTAAACTGAACTGCTATAAACATGGCTAAAATGTCACGAAAAGGCAGGACCACGTTAGAAACGTTAAAACTACCTGATTAATTGAAGAAATTACATGAGACTTCTCTATATAGAATCTGCCATTGTACTTGTGCATACATAAGAGAAAAGAAAGTCCTTACAAATTATGGTGGACATATCAAGAGGGCTTGAAGATATTCTCCAACACCTACAAAAGAAGAAAGGTGGGAAAAAGACAGACACAGAAATAGGACATCATAACATCAAATCAGACAATACAGACAAACTGAACTTCTGTATACATCATGGGTAAAACATAATGAACAAGAAGGAACAATTAAGAATAAAAAATTACATCTGATCAGTCGTACTAAACTACATATTGATATGCTAAAATAATTATATTCAAAGTAAGTTTTCATCAACTACATGCTGGAATCACAGAAATAGAGACTGTCCAAGCCTCAGAAGTTTTCTGCAGGAGTGCTGAGATTCACGGATAATCAATCTTAGGTTTGTCAAGAATCTGTTAAAATCAATCCAGAAAAATATCCCAACTCCCAAATGACAATCCATTCAACAGGGCCATTCCTTAAAAGCATCTGTCATTGTACTTGCGGTCTCTGTGTCTTGTCAGTTCTTCATCTCAGTTGTTTGTCTACTGCATCTAAAACACTCCACAGTGCATTCTGAAACACAGAAAAACGGGACAAAGTACCTGGAAACTCACTGCTACTGAAGAACAAACCAACTTCCAAATGGGTTTATCCAAAGCTTCAACTAGTGAAGACATCTGTGAAGAAATACAAAAAACAGACTTTCTTCTCTCAAAGGTACATTTGCCATCACTTGCCAAGGTAATAATGTATATCCCAGGGAATATAAAGGTGCAATACTGGAGATAAAAAAAATATTGATGCTGGTGGACATACCGAAGGGGCTCAAAGAATGTTTCTAAAAATCTGAAAAATAAGATGGAAAAAATGCATAGACACAAATAGGACATCCTAAGATCATCACTTCAAACAATATAGGCAAACTGAACTGCTATAAGGATCATGGCTACAACATCAAGAAAAAGCATCAAGTTGTACTAAACTACATAATGAAATGCTAAAATGGCAAATATAATTATAAACATAGTACCTCCTCATCAATTACATTGTGGTCGTAACGGGTGATCACTATACTATCCAGGTAGCTTTGAATGAAAAAGAATTGTTGGTACTAACCATACAAATACATTGTATGTCGTCTGTGAAGGCATTGCAAGAAAATGGGAACTGTCCACACTTCAGAAGTCTTCTGCAGGAAAACTAACATTTTCACTGAGAATTCATCTTATGATCAGCAAAAATCTTTTGAAAGCAACAGAAAAAAAACACCCCAACTCCTCGCAAATGACAACCAATTTAAAATGGGTATTCTTTAAACCATCTGCTGTTGTACTTGCGGTCTGTCTGTGTTGTCAGTTCTTTGTCCTTTCTACAACAGCTAAAATACTTCACACTGCATTCTGAAAGACGGAGGAAAGGGGACAGAATACCTGGAAATTCACTGTAACTGAAGAACAAACCAACTCCCAAATGGTTTATACAAAATTTCTATTAGTAAAGACATCTTGAAGAAATTCAAACAGACTTTTTCCCCTCCCAATGGTACATTTGCCATCACTTGCCAAGGTAATAAGGTTATCCCAGGGAATATAAAAGGTGCATTACAGAAGATAAATATTTTTGATAGCGGTGGACATACTGAAGGGGATACAGGAAGGTTTCTGAAAAAATAAGGTGGAAAAAATACATAGACAAAAATAGGACATCGAAAGATCAACATCACTTTGGACAATATAGGCAAATTGAACTGCTATAAGCACCATGCCTAAAGCATCAAAACGTGGGACCAATTTTGCAAATGAAAAGATCCACCTGATGAGTTGTACTAAACTACATAATATGCGAACATGGCAATTCTAAACAAAGTACGTCCTCATCAATTACACTGAGGCATAATGGTTGATTGCTATACTGTTCGGGTAGCTTTACATTAAAAACTGTTGGCACTAACCATACAAACTATGCCCTCTGAGGGCATTACAAAACTATGGAAAATATTTCATGGATAATCCATCTTACAATCAGCAAGAATCTGTTAAAATCAATCCAGAAAAATATTCCAACTCCAAAAATGACAACTCATTTAAAATGGGAATTCCATAAACCATATGCTGTTGTACTTGCGGTCTCTGTGTGTTGTCAGTTCGTCTCAGTTGTATTTTACTGCAGTTACCATATTTCACAACGCAATCTGAAAAACACTAAGAAAAAGGGGATAGAATACCTGAAAACTCGCTGCAACTGAAGAACAAATCAGTTCCCAAATGGTCTATCCAAAACTTCTACTAATGAAGACATCTGTGAAGAAATCCAAAAAGAAGACTGTCTATTCCCTCCCAAAATCACTTTGCCATCACTTATCAAGGTAATATTGAGGTTAATCCAAGAGAATATAAAAGGCACATTTCAGGAGATAAAAATTGTTATGATAATGAGGGATATACTGAAGAGGCTCCAGGAATGTTTTTAAATCTGAAAAAAATGTAAGGTAGAAGACAGGCACAAATAGGACATCTTATGATAAAATTCACGTCAAACAATATAAGTAAACAACTGCTATAAACAGCACGGCTAAAGCGTCAAAAAAAAAAAAAAAAAAAAACAACTACATATGACTTCTCTATATAGCATCTGTCATTGTACTTGATCCTGGCATGTGCTCCAATTTCTCCTCTTACACTTCCCAATGCATTAAAAAAACATTGAAAAAAGCAAAAGCTAGAATACCTGGCAAATTACTGAAGCGGAAGAACAAACAAGTTCCCAATGCGTTTTTCAGGAAGGTCTGCTAGTAGAGATATCGATAAAGAAATTTAAAAAAGTAAACTGCCCCTTTCCCACTGAAAAGTTATTTCATTTACAATCACAGGCAAGTGTTGACACATATCCCACAAGAAAAAAAAGTCCTTACAATTACAGTGGACAGATAGAGAGGGTTTAAAGATTATTTCTACCACCTACAAAAGTAGTAATATGGAGGGAAAAAAAAAAGGAACAAGCACAGAAATAGGACATCATAACATTTTCAAATCAGACAATACAGGCAAACTACATAATGGCTAAAGAATAAAAAGACAAGTTTAGTAAAAAGTAAAAACCTCCATCAGTCCCACAAATTATATATCGATATGCTAATATGATAACTATACCTCATGGTGTCATTACAAAAATATGGTGATGATCCAAACTTTAAAAGTCTTAAGCGGGGATGCTGATATTTCTATGGATAATCCATCTTACAATTGCAAGATCTGTTGAAATCAATCCCAAAATGTATCCCAACCTCCAAATTACAATTTATTAAACGGGGCCATTCCATAAACAATTTGCTGTTGTACTTACACCCTGTATGTAGTTAATGCCTCATCTCAGTTATTACCGCAACTCAAATACTTCACAAGGTATTCTGAAAAACAATGAGAAAAGGGGGACAGAATACCTGGAAAACACGCTGAAACTGAACAAACCAGTTCCCAAATGGTCTTTCAGAAACTTTTGCTAGCAAATACATCTGTAAAGAAATCCAAAAAGCAGGCTGTCCTTTCCCACCCAGAAATCATTTAATTTGTCATCACTTGTCAATGTATTAAGGTTTATCCAAGAGAATATTAACACGCGTTACCATGATGGTGGATATACCAGAGGAGCTTAAAATAAGTTTCTAAAGTCTGAAAAATAAGTAGGTGGAAAAAAAAAACAGACACAAAATAGGACATCGAAAGATCAACATCACTTTACACAATATAGGCAAACAACTTATATAAACATCACAAAAAGGCAGGACCAAGTGAGAAAAGTTAAAACTACCACCAGATTAATTGAAAATAATGACATAGAAGACTTGTCTATATACTAGCATCTGTCATTGTACATGTGTTCTACAATATGCTTCATTTTCTCATTTCATGCTTTCAAACATCCTCTGAAAAACAGAGAAAAAGCAGACAAGAATACCTGGCAACTCACCAAAGCTGAAGAACTAAAAACTTTGTGTTTTTCAGGAGCATCTGCTAGTAGAGATATCTGTGAAGAAATCCAAAAGAGAAGACTGTCCTTTCCCACCCAAAACTCATTTAATTTGCCATCACAAGTCTAGGAAATGTTGAAGTATATTCCAATGTACACAAGAGAAAAGTTCTTACAAAAAAGGTGGACATATTGTACTTGCGGTCTCTGTGTGCCGTCAGTTTTCCATCAGTCATTTTTCTACTGCATCTCAAACACTTCATGGTACACTCTGAAAAACACTGAGGAAAAAAAGGGGACAGAGTACCTGGAAACTCACTGCAACTGAAGAACAAACCAATTCCCAAATGGTCTATCTGAATTTTCTACCAGTAAAGACATGTGTGAAGAAATTAAAACAAAAAAAAAAAAAAAAAAGATCTTTTCTCTCCAAAAGAACATTTGACTTCACTTGCCAAGGTAATAATGGTGTTCACCTCAGGGAATATAAAGCTGCATTACAAAAAATGTTGATAGTGGTGGGCATCTGGAAGGGGCTCCAGGAGTTTCTAACATCTGAAAAATAAGTAAAGTGGAAAAAATGCATAGACACAAATAAGACATCCTAAGATAGTCATCAGTTCAGACAATATAGGCAAACAAATGCTATAAGCACCATAAATATAGTATCAAGAAAGATGTACTAAACTACATATTGATATGCTAAAAAGGTACCTATAATTATATACAAAGTACCTCCTCCTCAGTTACGCTTTGGCCATAACAGGTGATCACTTTGCTATCAGGGTAGCTTTATGTGAAAGAATTGTTGGCACTAACCATGCAAAATACGGAAACGTCCTAGCATCAGAAGTCTTCTGCAGAGGAACTGAGATTTTCACAGAAAATCCATCTTACGATCAGCAAGAAGCTGTTGAAATCAATGAAGAAAAAAATTCCCAACTCCCAAAATGACAATTCATTCAGGGCCATTCAATAAACCACCTACTGTTGTACTTGCAGTCTGTATGTTGTCAATTATATTTTACTGCTGTTACAATACTTCACCAGGCAATCTGAAAAATACTGAGAAAAATGGGATAGAATACCTGGAAACTTGCTGCAACTGAAGAAAAAAATAGATTCCCAAATGTTGGTCTAAAATTTCTACTAGTGAAGGCATCTGTGAAGAAATTAAAAAAACCAAAACAGACCGTCTTAGCCCTCCTGAAGGTACTTTCATTTGACATCACTTATCAAGGTGATCATATTTATCCAGGGAAACAATATAAAGGTGCATTACAGCAGAACATTGTAAAAAGGTTTATAATTTGGACATACGGAAGGGGCTCCAGGAATGTTTCCAAGTCTGAAAAATAAGTAAGGTGAACAAAAAAAAAAAGCAGAGACACAAATAGGACATCCTAATATCACCATTACAATGTAGGGAAAATGAACGGCAAATAGCATGGCTAAAGTATTATAAAAAGGCAGGACCATGGTAAAAGGTACAACATCCATCTGATTTATTGAAAAAATTACACAGAACTTATCAGTATATTATCTGAGATTGTACGTGTGCTCAACATATGCTTCATTTCTCATCTCATGTTTTTAAACATATTCTGAAAAACACTGGAGAGAAAATGTAAAAAAGAATACCTGGCAACTCACCAAAGCTGATCAGAAATTTTGCCCAGAGTTTTTAGGAATATCTGCTAGTAGAGAGATCTGTGAAGAAATTTCAAAGAGAAGACTTTCCTTTCCCACCAAAAACTGATTTCATTTGTCATCACACTTTTAGGAAATGTTGAAGTACATCCCAAGAGCAAAAAAGAAAAGCCTTACACAGTAATGGTGGACATATTGAGAGGGCTTGAAGACATTCTCTAACACCTACAAAAGAAGAAAGGTGGGAAAAAAAAAGTACAGACACAGAAATAGGACATATCAAAGCAGACAATACAGACAAACTGAACTTTATCAGTATACAACATGGATAAAAGATTGAAAAGACCAGACCAATTTAGTAAAAAACAAAACCACAACATCCATCTCATCAGTCATAATAAATTACATATTGATTTGCTAAAATAGCAAGTATAATTATATACAAAGTTCTCAACTACATGCTGGAATTGCAGAAATATGGAGACTGGCCGAGCCTCAGAAGTCTTCTACAGGAGTGCTGAGATTTTTTACGGATAATCCATTTTATGGTTCTCAATCTGTTGAAATCAATCCAAAAAAATATTCCAACAATTCCCAAATGACAATTTATTCAACATGACCATTCTATGAAGCATCTGCCATCGTACCTTAGGTCTCTTGTCAATTTTTCATCTCAGTCGTTTTTTTACAGCAGCTAAAAATAAACTTCACACTGAATTCTGAAAAACACTGAGAAAAAAGGGGACAAAGTACCTGAAAACTCACTGCACCTGAAGAACAAACCAGCTCCCAGATGGATTATCCAAAACTTCTTTTCCCTCCCAAAGTTAAGGTTATTTTCTATCACTTGCCAAGGTAATAATAAGGTTTATCCCAGGGAACAATGTAAAGGTGCATTACAGGAGATTAGGATAGTGGTGTACATACTGAAGGAGTTCCAGGAAGGTTTTTAAAATCTGGAAAATAAGGTGGAAAAAAAAAAAAAAAAACAGACACAAATAGGACATCCTAAGATCAGCATCACTTCTGACAACGTGGGCAAGACTAAATTTCTATAACTTGCATGGCTAAAGTATCTAGAAAAAGCAGGATCAATTTAGTAAATGAAAACCTCCATCTGATCATTTGTACTAAACATCATATTGATATGCTAAAATGGCAACTATAAACAAAGTGCCACCTCATCAATTACATTGTGGCATAAACAGGTGATCACTATACTATCCGGGTAGCTTTATATGAAAAAGAATTGTTGGCACTAACCATACAAATACACTATGTCCTATGGACACGCAAGACTTTTGCAGGGGTGCTGAGATTTTTATGGATAATCCTTTTTACGATCAGCAAGAATCTGTTGAAATCAATCAAGAAAAATACCCCAACAACCTCCAAATGACAACTCATTTAATATGGCCATTCCATAAACCAACTTTTGTACTTGCGGTCTTCTGTGTGTTGTCAGTTCTTCATCTCAGTTGTATTTTACCACAGTTACAATGCTTCACAACACAATTTGAAAAACACTGAGAAAAGGGGGATAGAACACCTGGAAACTTGCCGCAACTGAAGATAAATCTGTTCCAAAATGATCAATCTGAAACTTCTATTAGTGAAGACATCTGAAGAAATCCAAAAAAGCAGACTGTCTCTTGCATCCCAAAAGTACCTTCATTTGCCATCAATTGTCGAGGTAATACTATTTATTCAGGGAAACCTTGCAAAGGTGCATTACAGCAGATAAAAATGTGTATAATGTGGACATACAGAAGGGGGCTTCTGTAATGATTTTAAGTGTTAAAAATAAGGTAGGAAAAAAGGCATAGACACAAATAGAACATTCTAAGGTCACCATCATTTCAGACAATATAGGCAAAATTAACTGCTATAAAAAAACAATATGGCTAAAGCACCTGGAAAAAGCTGAACCAACCAAAAAGGAAAACATCTACCAGATCAGTTATTAAAAAAATACATAAGGACTTCTTTATATATCGCCATTGTACTTTACATGTGCTTGGTTTCTCGTCTCACGCTTTCCGATGCATTCTGAAAAACTGAGAAAAAGTGGACCAGAATACGTGTACACTCACCAAAGCTGAACAAAAGTTCACATGTGTTTTTCAGGAGAATCTGATATTTAAGAAATCTGTAAAAAAAAAAAAAAAAAAACAAAAAAACAAAACAAAAAAACAAACAACAAAACACGGTTCTTTCCCACCCAGATATAATTTCATCTGCTATCACACGGCTAAAATGTTGAAGTATATCCCAATGTACACAGGAGTAAAGAAAATAATGGTGGACTATTGAGAGGGCTTCAAGAAGTTTTCTATCGCCTAAAAAATAATTGCATTTGGAAAAAAAGGCACAAACACAGAAATAGGACATTATACAGTAACCTCATTCTCAAATCAGACAATACAGGCAAACTGAACATCTCTATACATCATGGCTAAAACAATGAAAAGGCAGGACCAGTTTAGTAAAGGAAAAATCATCAATCTGATCAGTTGTGCCAAAATGGCAACTAATTATAAACAAAGTACCAATTAATTACATTGTGGCAATAACAGGAGATCAATTTGCTATTTGGGTAACTGTATAAGAATGAATTGACATTAACCATACTGTTGAAAGGAAAGAGTACCCGCGCAATGGAATACGTGCTATAGAGATTAGAAAAAAATTGTTGGAAGTGCTGCCGCTACCAATTACTTCCACTAGGTGGAGTATAATGTTGAGAAAGGAAAAAAAAGAGTAGATATGGCGCCATTCCAGACCTGATGGATTCAGGTGTGTGCTGCTCCCTTGAATAAGAGGAAGGTATTAAGGTGGGGAAGAGAAATAATGTAGGTAGTTGCTATTGAATGGGCGTCTTCTAGTCAAAACCAACTGCGCAGTAAACTGTGCACATTAATGTGAAACCATATTATAAACTCCTGAGTGTGAATGAGTGTCTAGCGGTTTGCCTGACACAATTAAAGTGCAATGTGTAAGACACCAACTTGTTTCATAAATAAAAATAAAGTGCAATATTCCTAATCGTTACTATGCTAGTACAATAACAATATATACCAAGTAGAATCAATAGTGCAAAATAAAGTGCTGTTGTGAATAAACAGGTGAACATCTAATTGATATATGCAATTGAATTATTAGGTGCTATTGTGCCGGTGAAGGGATCCGTTTAGAGTCTGTTGGACTTTTCAATGAATAAACACTCGGTGCGTGCCTTATTCGTGTTCTTATAGTGACTGCACCCATCAGATCCTTCACCCCCTCCTGGGGTCTCACACATCCACAGTATATGCCACTGTGGATCCATGAGGTATAAAGTACAAAGGAGACATTGTTGGAAGTAGTAGCAGAGGAGTCTACATTAAGGACGGAGTTATCCTGCATTGCTACACAGTGGCATATACTGTGGATGTGTGAGACCCCAGGAGGGGGTGAAGGATCTGGTGAGTGCAGTCACTATAAGAGCACGAATAAGGCACTCACCGAGTGTTTATTCATTTAAAAGTCCACCAGAATCTAAATGGATCCCTTCACCGGCACAATAGTACCTAATAATTCAATTGCATATATCAATTAGGTGTTCACCTGTTTATTCACAACAGCACTTTATTTTGCACTATTGATTCTACTTGGTATATATTGTTTATATGGTTATTGTACATGCATAGTAACGATTAGGAATATTGCACTTTATTTTTTATTTATTTATGTAACAAGTTGGTGTCTTACACATTGCACTTTTATTGTGTCAGGCAAACAGCTAGACACTCATTCACACTCAGGAGTTTATAATATGGTTTCACATTAATGTGCACAGTTTACTGTGCAGTTGGTTTTGACTAGAAGACACCCATTCAATAGCAACTACCTACATTATTTCTCTTCCCCACCTTAATACCTTCCTCCCATTCAAGGGAACAGCACACACCTGAATCCATCAGGTCTGGAACGGCGCCATATCTACTCTTTTTTCCTTTCTCAACATTAACCATACTGTATATCCAAAAATATGGAAAATGTCCAAGTTTCCAAAGTCTTCTGCAGGGGTGCTGAGATTTTGTTGGATAATCCATTTTATGATTGGCAAGGATCTGTTAAAATCAATCCAGAAAAAAATACCCCAATTCCCCCCAAATGACAATTCATTCAAACAGGGCCAATCTAGAAGGCATCTGCCATTGTACTTGCAGTCTGTGTGGTCAGTTCTCCATCTCCGCTGTATTTTTTTACTGCAGCTAAAATACTTCAGTGCATTTTGAAAACCACTGGAGAAAAAAAGGAGACAAAATACCTGACAACTCACCAAAGATGAACAGAAAATTTTCCAGAGTGATTTTGAGGAATATCTGCGACTGCCAGTGGAGACATCTGTGAAGAAATTTCAAAAAGATGGTCCTTTCCCACCCAAAACTCATTTCATTTGACATCACAAGTCTAGGAAATGTTGAAGTATATCCTAATGAACAGAAGCGCAAAAAAGAAAATCCTTACCACTAAATGGTGGACATACTGAGAGGGCTTGAAGACATTCTTGAACACCTACAAAAGAAGATGGGAAAAAGACAAACACAGAACTAGGACATAACATCAAATCTGACAATATAGACGAACTGATCTTCTGTATATATCAAACATAATTAAAAAGGCAAGACACA
Source organism: Aquarana catesbeiana (assembly GCF_042186555.1). Lineage (NCBI taxonomy): Eukaryota > Metazoa > Chordata > Amphibia > Anura > Ranidae > Aquarana > Aquarana catesbeiana. Next base: position 34,999,622 of record NC_133327.1, read on the forward strand.
TTTAGTAAAAAAAAAAATCCATCTGATCAGTCGTACTAAACTACATATTGATATTCTAAAATGGCAACTATAAAATTGAATACAAAGTTCTCATCAATTACATGCTAGAATTATAGTATGGAGACTGTCCGAGTCTCAGAAGTCTTCAGCAGGAGTGCTGAGATTATCACAGAAAATCCGTCTTACGATCATCATGAATCTGTTAAATCAACGCAGAAAAATATCCCAATTCCCAAATGACGATCTATTCAACAGGACCATTCCATAAAGCATCCGTCATTGTACTTGCAGTGTGTGTGCTGTCAGTTTTTCATCAGTCGTTGTTCTACTGCATCTAAAACACTTCACAGTGCATTCTGAAAAACACCAAGAAAAAGGGGACCGAATACCTGGAAACTCACTGCAACTGAAGAACAAACCAACTCCCAGATGTTTCATCTGAAATTTCTATTAGTGAAGATATCTATGAAGAAATTCAAGGAACAGTCTTTTCTCTCCCAACATTTGTAATCACTTGCCATGGTAATAATGAGGTTTATCCTAGGGAACATCATAAAAGGTGCATTACAGGAGCTAACCTTTTGATAATGGTGGCCATACTAACTGAAGGGGCTCCAGGAATGTTTCTAAAAGCTGAAAAAGATGAGAAAAAAAGGCAGATACACAAACAGGACATCCTAAAAGCATCACAATTTTAGGCAATATAGACAACTGACCTGCTATAAGCACCACAGCTAAAGGATCAAGAAATTTGTACTAAACTACATAGTGATCTACTAAAATGTCAACTCCTTATCAAAATTACATTGTGGCCATAATTGTGGCGATTACTATACTATCCCAGTAGCTTTATATGAAAAAAAAACAAACAAAATGGCACCAACTATGCAGATATATATATATATATATATAAGCATTACTAAAATAAGGAAATTGTCCAAACTCCTGAAGTCTTCTGCAGGGAACCAAGATTTTCACAGAAAATCCATCTTACGAATGTCAATCTGTTAAAATCAATCTAGAAAAATATCCCAACTCTTCCCAAACGACAACTCATTTAAAATGGGTATTTCATAAACCTTCTGCTGTTGTACTTGCGGTTTGGGTGTTGTCATTTTTTTGTCCTATCTTTCTTTGTTCTATTTTACCATAGTTACAACACTTCACAAGGCAATCTGAGAAAAAAAGGGGTAGGATACCTGTAAACTCGCTGCAACTTAGCAATTGGGTTCCGAAATTGTGTATCCGAAACGTTTACTAGTGAAGACATCTGTAAAGAAATTCAAAGAACAGACTGTCTTTTCCCTCCCAACATTTGCCAAGGTAATAATTAGGTTTATCCCAAGGAACAATATAAAAAAGGTGAAATACAGGAGAAAACCTTTTGACAATGGTGGACATAGGGAAGAGGCTCCAGGAATGTTTCTCAAATCTGAAAAATAAGGTGAAGAAAAGGCATAGACACAAATAGGACATTCTGAAGATCATCACAATTTTAGATAATATAGGCAAACTGAACTGATATAAGCACCATGACTAAAGCATCAAGAACTTTGTACTAAACATACTTGTATACTAAAATGGCAACTATATTTACAAAGCACTAACTATGCAAATATACTGTATATCCTTTATGAAGGCATTACTAAACTATGAAAACTGTCCAAACTTCAGAAGTCTTCTGCAGGGGAACTGACATTTTCACAGAAAATCCATCTTACGATCGTCAAGAATCTGTTGAAATCAATTCAGAAAAATATCCCAACTCCTCCCAAATGACAGCTCATTTAAAATGGGTATTCCATAAACCATCTGCTGTTGTACTTGCGGTTTGGTTTCTGAGTGTGATCTGTACCCGTCTCATAGTTCTATTTTACTGCAGTTACACTTCACAACGCAATCTGAAAAACACTGAGAAAAAAAAAAGACAGAATACCTGGAAACTCACTGGAACTGAAGATCAAATCGGTTCCCAAATGGTGTATCCAAATCTTCTACTAGTGAAGACATCCAAAAACCAGACGGTCTTTTCCCTCCCCAATGTACTTTCATTTGCCATCACTTGTCAAGGTACTCTTAATGTTTATTCAGAGAATTATAAAAGTGCATTACAATAATGTAATGTTAATGATAGACATACGGAAGGGGCTACAGGAATGTTTAGAAGTCCGAAAAATAAGTGAGGAAAAAAGGCGAAGACACATAGGATATCCCAAGAAAATATAGTAACTCCTGGCGCAAAGACAACGTATACGTGAATATTACTATAATAGGGCACATTCAAGACAGAAAATAGTCCATAAGCAATACTAATGAAACTTAAAGTCCATATATTAAAATAATGGTGGCAGCTGTCCTCAGAGAAAGCCAGCTCTGTGGCATGAAGCAAAGTAGAGAGGGATAGGAAGCACCACCTTGAGTGGAGTGGTGCTATTAAATGATTTAATAGCAAAGACTCAAAACACTCACAGGAAGTAGGCTAAAACAAGCTCATCTGTAGTAAAAGGTCACTCAGGTCTCTCCAGGCCGCAAACACTGCACTGGATAGGCTACACGCTCGGATTATCAGCTCCTCCTACTGGCCTAAGGCTCTTGTAGTCCCACGGCCAGCACATCTACATTAATGGACCAGTAGAGACATTTATCCTTAGAACAGTAGAAGGAGCTGATGCTCCAAGCATGTAGCCTATCCAGTGCAGGGTTCCCGGCCATCTCCCCACTTCCGGTGACATCATTTCTGTGAATTCCATACTGGTTTTGTTGGACTTCCTGGTGGTCACAGGACATGCTACAGACCTCTCTACCCCAGCAGCCCATGGATAGAGTGTGAGGACGTCAGCAGAGACTTAAGTGACACATTACTACAGATGAGCATATTTTAAGTTACTTTTTGTGAGTGTTTTGTATCTTTGCTATTAAATCGTTTACACTAATACTACACTCAGGTGGCACTTCCTGTCCTTTCCTCCTTTGATACATATAGGATATCCATAGATCAACATCACTTCAAACAATATATGCAAACTGAACTGCTATAAAAAAAGCAGGACCAGCATCTACCCGATCAGTTGTAAAAAAAGACCTACACAGGACATAACTATAAAGCATCTGTCTTAGTACTGGTAATGGTGGACATATTGAGAGGGCTTAAAGACAATTCTTTAACACCTACAATAGAAGAAAGGTGGAAAAAAGGCAGATACACAGAAATAATCATTGCATCTTTATCAAATCAGAAACTGTATAAAACTTTGTTTGCATCATGGATTAAACATAATGGAAAGACAGGAACAATTTAGTAAGAAAAAAAAAGACCAGTCACACTAAACTACATATTGATAAGTATGTACAAAGTTCTAATCAATTAGATGCTAGAATTAGAGATGTGGAGACTGTCTGAGCCTCAGAAGTCTTCTGCAAGGGTGCCAAGATTTTCATGGATAAGCCATCGTACGATCCTCAGGAATCTGTTGAAATCAAGCCAGAAAATATCCCAACAACTCCCAAATGACAATTTATTCAACAGGGCCATTCTAGAAGGAATCTGCTGTTGTACTTGCGGTCTCTGTGTTGTCAGTTCTTCATCAATTGTTTTTTCTTCTGCATCTAAAACACTCCATGGTACATTCTGAAAAATACTGGAGAAACTCACTGCAACTGCAGAACAAACCAGTTCCTGAATGAAACTTCTACTAGTGAAGACATCTGTGAAGAAATTCATAAAACAATCTTTGCCCTCCAAAACAACATTTGCCATCACTTGTCAAGGTAATACTGAGGTCTTAGATAAAAATATACAACGGAGCATTACAGGAGATAACTATTTTTGATAGTGGTGGACATAGTGAAGGTGCTCCAAGGAGGTTTCTAAAATCTGAAAAATAAGGTAGAAAAATGCATAGACACAAATGGGACAGCCCAAGATGATCATCACTTCAGACAATATAGGCAAACTGAAATGCTAATAAGCACAATGGCTAAATCATCTAGAAAGTTTTACTAAACTACATATTGATATGCCAAGCTAAAAGGCAACTATAATTATAAAGTACCTCCTTATCAATTAGATTATGGCCATAACTGGTGACCACTTTGCTATCTAGGTAGCTTTATATGAAAAAATTGTTGGCACTAACCATGCAAATATAGAATATATCCTCTGAAGGCATTAAAATATGGAAATTCTTCAAACTCCAGAAGTCTTCTACAGGGGAACTGAGATTTGTACAGAAAATCTTACGATCAGAAAGAATCTGTTGAAATCAATACAGAAAAATATCCCAACAACTCCAAAATGACAACTCCAAAATGACAATTTGTTCTTGTACTTGCGGTCTCTGTTGTCAGTTCTTTGCCTCACAGTTGTATTTTGCTGCAGTTGAACTTTACAACGCATTCTGAAAAACTGAGAAAAAGGGGATAGAATACCTGGAAACTTGCTGCAACAGAACAAATTGGTTCCCAAATATTCTATCCGAAACTTCTACTAGTGAAGACATCTGTGAAGAAATCCAAAAAGAAGACTGTCTTTTCCCTTTTGCGGGTACTTTCATTTGCTACCCTTATCAAGGTAATATTAATATTTATCCAGGAAAGCAAATATAAAAGGTGCATTACAGCAGAACGTTGTAAAAAGGTTTATAATGTGGACATACGGATAGGCTCCTGGGAGTATTCAAAGTCTGAAAAAAGTGGAAAACCGGCATAGACACAAATAGAACATTGTAAGGTCACCATCACTTCACACAATATAGGCAAAATGAACGGCTATAAAACAGTACGGCTAAAGCATCAGGAAAAAAGCAGAACCAACCAAAACATCTACCTGATCAGTTGTTAAATTACATAGGACTTCTCTATATAGCACATGCTATTGTACTTTACATGTGTATGCTCCATTTCACACCTCATGCTTTCCAACGCATTCTGCAAAACATGGAGAAAAAGTGGACCAGAATATGCATACACTCAAAGCTGAACAAAGGTTCCCATGTGTGTTTTTTAAAAGCATCTGCTATTTAAGATATCTGTAAAGAAAGTAAAAAAACGGTCCTTTCCCACCCAGATATCATTTCATCTCATATCACATGTTGGAGAAATGTTCGAAGTATATCCCAAAGTACACTGGAGTAAAAAGAAAATAATTACAATAATGGTGGCATATTGGGAGGATTTCAAAAAGTTTTCTGTCGCCTAAAAAAGAATATTGGGGAGAAAAGGCACAAACAGAACATAAATTGTTGGCACCAACCATGCAAAATATGGAAACTGTCCTAGCATCAGAAGTCTTCTGTAGGGGAACTGCGATTTTCACAGAAAATCCATCTTACGATCAGCAAAAATCTGTTGAAATCAACGCAGAAAGGTTTTCCCAACTCCCAAAATGACGATTCATTCAGGGCCATTCCATAAACCATTTGCTGTTGTACTTGTCTGTGTTGTCAGTTATGTTTTACCGCTGTTACAATACTTCACCAGGCAATCTGAAAAACACTGAGAAAAAGGGGATAGAATACCTGGAAACTTGCTGCAACTGAAGAACAAATCGGTTCCCAAATGTTGGTCTATCTAAAACTTCTACTAGTGAAGGTATCTGTGAAGAAATTACAAAACCGAAACGTACTGTCTTTTCCCTCCTGAAGGTACTCTCATTTGCCATCAAGGTAATCATATTTATCCAGGGAAACCATATAAAGGTGCATTACAACAGAACGTTGCAAAAATATTTATAATTTTGACATATGGAAGGGGCTCCTAGAATGTTTCCAAGTCTGAAAAATAAGGTGGAAAAAAGGCAGACACAAATAGGAAATCCTAATATTAAAATATAGGCAAAATGAACGGTAAATAGCATGGCTAAACTATTAAAAAAGGCAAGATCATGGTAAAAAGGTAAAACATCCATCTGAATTATAGAAAAAATTACAGTTCTTAGTATAGCATCTGCCATTGTACGTGTGCTCAACATATGCTTCATTTCTCATCTCATGTTATTAAACATAAACTGAAAAAACACTGGAGAAAAAGTGGACAAGAATACCTGGCAACTCACCAAAGCTGAAGAACAGAAACTTTCCCAGAGTGTTTTTCAGGAATATCTTCTAGTAGAGAGATCTGTGAAGAAATTTCAAAGAAGACTGTTCTTTCCCACCCAAAACTAATTTCATTTGTCATCATAAGTCTAGGAAATATTGAAGTACATCCCAAGAGCAAAAAAGAAAAGCCTTACAGTAATGGTGGACATATTGAGAGGGCTTGAAGACACATTCTTTAACACCTACAAAAGAAGAAAGGTGGGGGCAAAAAATGCAGACAGAAATAGGACATATCAAATCAGAAAAAAACAAACTGAACTTTATCAGTATACATCATGGATAAAAAGATAATGAAAAGACCAGACCAATTTAGTTAAACAAAACCAACACATCGATCGTACTAAATTACATACTGATTTGCTAAAATAGCATCAAACTGTATAAAATGTTGTATACATCATGGATTAAACAAAGAAAAGGCAGGAACAATTTAGTAAGAAAAAAAAAAAGTCACCTGACCAGTCGCACTAAACTACATATTTTATATGCTAGAATTAGAGATGTGGAGACTGTCCGAGCCTCAGAAGTCTTCTGAAATGGTGTCAAGATTTTCACGGATAAGCCATCATACGATCCTCAAGAATCTGTTGAAATCAAGCCATAAAATATCCCAGCAACTCTCCCAAATGACAATTTATTCAACAGGGCCATTCTAGAAGGAATCTGCTGTTGTACTTGCGGTCTGTGTTGTCAGTTCTTCATCTGCATTGTTTTTTCTTCTGCATCTAAAAAACACTCCATGATACATTCTGAAAAACACTGGCGAAAAAGGGGACAGAGTACCTGGAAACTCACTGCAACTGCAGAACAAACCAGCTCCTGAATGATTCTTCCACTAGTGAAGACATCTGTGAAGAAATTCTTAATCTTTGCCCTCCAAAACATTTGCCTTCAATTGTCAAGGTAATAAAGAGGTCTTGGGGAAAAAAAATAAAAGGAGCGTTACAGGAGATGGTGGTGGACATAGTGAAGGTGCTCCAAGAAGGTTTCTAAAACTTGAAAAATAAGGTGGAAAAATGCAGACACACATATGGGACAGCCCAAGATGATCATCACTTCAGACAATATAGGCAAACTGAACTGCTATAAGCACAATGGCTAAAGCATCAAGAAAGTTGTACTAAACTACATATTGATATGCTAAAACGGCAACTATAAACAAAGTACCTCCTTATCAATTAGATTGTGGCCATAACTGGTGACCACTTTGCTATCCAGGTAGCTTTATATGAAAAAGAATTGTTGGCACTAACCAAATAAAGAATGTCCCCTGTGAAGGCATTAAAATATGGAAACTCTTCAAACTCCAGAAGTCTTCTATAGGGGAACTGAGATTTTCACAGAAAAATCTATTTTACGATTACCAAGAATCAGTTGAAATCAATCCAGAAAAATATCCTGACAACTCCCAAATGACAACTCATTTAAAAAGGGCCATTCCATAAACCATTTGTTCTTGTACTTGTGGTCTCAGTGTTGTCAGTTCTTCGCCTCACAGTTGTATTTAGCCACAGTTAAACTTTACAACGCGTTCTGAAAAAGTGAGAAAAAGGGGATAGAATACCTGGAAACTCACTGCAACTGAACAAATTGGTTCCCAAATGATCTATCCAAAACTTCTACTAGTGAAGACATCTGAAGAAATCCAAAAAGAAGACTGTTTTTTCCCTCCTGAGGGTACTTTCATTTGCTATCACTTATCAAGGTAATATTAATATTGATCCAGGAAAGCAAATATAAAGGTGCATTACAGCAAAACGTTGTAAAAAAGGTTTATAATGTGGACATATGGATAGGCTCCAGGAGAGTTTTTCAAGTCTGAAAAAGGTGGAAAACAGGCATAGACACAAATAGAACATTCTAAGGTCACCATCACTTCAGACAATATAGGCAAAATGAACGGCTATAAAAAAAACAGTACGGCTAAAGCATCAGGAAAAAAAAAGAACGAAACAAAACATCTACCTGATCAGTTAAATTATATAGGACTTCTCTATATAGCACATACCATTGTACTTTAAGTGTGTATGCTCTATTTCACACCTCATGCTTTCCATTGAATTCTGAAAAACACTGAGAAAAAGTGGACCAGAATACGCATACACTCACCAAAGCTGAACAAAGAAGTTTCCATGTGTGTTTTTCAAGAGCATCTGCTATTTAACATATCTGTAAAGAAATCCAAAAAAGAAAAATGGTCCTTTCCCACCCAGATATCATTTCATCTCATATCACACAATGGAGGAATGTTAGAAGTATATCCCAATGTACACAGGAGTAAAAAGAAAAAATTCTTACAATAGTGGTGGCATATTGGGAGGACTTCAAGAAGTTTTCTGTTCCCTAAGAATATTGGGGAAAAAAGTCACACACACAGAAATAGGACACTATAAAGCAACATAGTTATCAAATCAGACAATATAGGCAAACAACTTCTACAAACAGCACGGCTTAAGCATCAAGTAAAGACAGGACCATGTTAGTTAGAAAAGTAAAACATCTACCTGATTAAAAAAAAAACTACTTCAGACTTCTCTATATAGTATTGTACATGTGCTCTACATATGCTTCATTTCTCATTTCATGAATTCAAACACATTTTGAAAAACACTGGAGGAAGTGGACAAGAATACCTGGCAACTCACCAAAGCTGAAGAACTAAAACTTCCCACCGTGTTTTCCAGGAAAATCTGCTTGTAGAGATATCTGAAAAAATCCAAAGAAAAGAAAACTGTTCTTTCCCACACAAAACTCATTTCATTTGCCATCAAGTCTAGGAAATGTTGAAGTACGGTATATATCCCAATGTACATGACAGAAAACAAATCCTTACAAATGGCGGGCATATCGAGAGGGCGTGAAGACATACTCCAACACCTACAAAAGAAGAAAGGTGGGAAAAAACGCAGACACAAATGGGACATAACATCTTTATCAAAATCACACAAACTTTGTATAGATCATGGATAAAACATAATGAAAAAGCAGGAACAATATAATAAGAAAAACAAAAAATCCATCTTATCAGTCGCACTAAACTACATATTGAAATGCTAAAATGACAACTATAATTATACACAAATTAAGTTCCCATTATATATGCTATAATTACAGAAATATGGAAACTGTCCGAGCCTCAGAAGTTTTCTGCAGGGGTGCTGAGATTTTAATGGACAATCCGTTTTACGATCCTCAAGAATCTGTTGAAATCAATCCAGAAAATATTGCAACAACTCCAAAATGACAATTTAGTCAAAAGGGTCATTCCATAAAGCATCGGACGTACTTGCGGACTGTGTTAGGTCCTCATCTCAGTTGTTTTACTTCTTTCATAGTGCAATCTGAAAAACTTAAAAAAAAAAAAAACCCAATGCAAGTGGAGAACAAACCAGTTCCTTCATGGTCTGAAACCTCTACTAGGTGAAGATATCTGAAGAAATTCTAAAACAGATCTTTTCCCTACAAAACATTTATTTGCCATCACTTGCTAAGGTAATGAGGTTTATCTCAGGGAATATAAAAGGTGCATTACAGGAGATATAACATTTTGATAGTGGTGGACATACTCAAGGGGCTTCAGGAAGGTTTCTAAAATCTGAAAAAAAAAGTAAGGTGGAAAAAATGCATAGACAAATAGGACATTTTAAGATTGTCATCACTTCAGACAATATAGGCAAACTGAACTGCTATAAGCACCATGACCAGCATCAAGAAAGTTGTACTAAACTACAGATATGCTAAAAAGGCAAGTATAATTATATGCAAAGTACTTCCTCAATTACATTTTGCCATAACAGGTGATCACTATGCTATTGGGGTAGCTTTATATGAGAGAATTGTTGGCACTAACCATGCAAAATATGGAAACTGTCCTAGCATCAGAAGTATTCTGCAGGGGAACTGAGATTTTCACAGAAAATCCATCTTACAATCAGCAAGAATCTGTTGAAATGTAGAAAAAAGTTTCCCAAAATACAATTCATTCAGGGCCATTCCATAAACCATCTACTGTTGTACTTACAGTCTGTGTTGTCAGTTATATTTTACTGCAGCTACTATAGTACTTCACAAGGCAATCTGAGAAACACTGGAGAAAAAAGGGGCTAGAATAACTGTAAACTTGCTGCAAATGAAGAAAAAAATGGTCCATCTTAAACTACTATGAAAGGATCTGAAGAAATTAAAAAAAACAAAAAAACAAACAGACTGCCTTTTCCCTCCTGAAAGTACTCTCATTTGCAATTACTTATCAAGGTAATATTTATCCAGGGAAACAATATAAAAGGTTCATTACAGCAGAATGCTGTAAAAAGGTTTGGAATTTGGTCATATGGAAGGGGCTCCAGGGATGTTTCCAAGTCTGAAAAATATGTAAGGTGGAAAAAAAAGGCAGACACAAATAGGACCATCTGAAAATAATTAAATTAACTACTATAAATAGCATGGCTAAGGTATTATATAAAAAGGCAGTTCCATGTTAAAAAGTAAAACATCTACCGGATTTATTGAAAAAAAAAATTACACAGAAACTTCAGTATAGCATCTGCCAATGTACCTGTGCGCTACATATGCTTCATTTGTCATTTAGGTTTTTAAACACATTCTGAAAAAAAACTCTGAAGAAAAAGGGGAGACAATACCTGACAACTCACCAAAGCCAATTAACAGAAATTTTCCCAGAGTGTTTTTCAGGAATATCTACTAGTAGAGATATTTGTAAAGCAATTTCAAAAAGAAGACTGTCCTTTAACAACCCAAAAATTATTTCATTTGTCATCACAAGTCTGAGAAATACTTCAACATTTTTTAATGTACAATAGCAAAAAAGAAAATCCTTACAATAATGGACATATTGAGAGTCCCTGAAGATATTCTCTAACCTAACCTACAAAAGAAGAAAGATAGGAAAAAACAGAAACAGGACACCGCAACATCAAATCAGACAATACAAGCTGATCTTTCCTATACAAAACAATTAAAAAGGCAAGACACATTTAGTAAAAAAACATCTAATCTGTCGTGCCAAACTACATAATATGCAAAAATGGCAATTATATACAAAGTTCTCATTATTTTCATACTGGAATTACAGAAATATGGAGCTTGTCTGAGCCTCGGAGATCTTTTTCAAGGGTGCTGAGATTTTCACAAATCTGTTTTACGATCGTCAAGAAACTTGAAATAAATCCAGAAAAATCTCCCAACAACTCCCAAATGACAATCTATTCAACAGGGCCATTCCATAAAGCATCTGCCGCCATACTTGCGGTTTCTGTGTGTTGTCAGCTCTCCATCTCAGTTTTGCTAATGTAGCTAAAAACTCTACGGTAGATTCTGAAAAACACTGAGAAAAAGGGGATAGAATACCTGGAAACTCACTACAAGGGATGAAATGTTGGTCTATTTGAAACCCCTACTAGCAAAAGACATCTTCGCAAAAAAAATCCAAAGCAGACTGTCTTTTCCCTCCAAAAAGAACTTCCATTTGCTATCACTTGTTGAGGTAATATTTATACGCGGAAACAAAGGCGCATTACAGTAAAATGTGTATAATGTGAACATATGGAAAGGGCTCCAGAAAGGTTTCCAAGTCTGAAAAATAAGGTGGAAAAAAGCATAGACACAAATACAAAATTCTAAGTCACCATCACTTCTGACAATATAGGCAAACCGAACTGCTATAAAAAAAAAACAGTATGACTAACACATCTGCAAAAAGCAAGACCAATCAAAAGAAAAAACATCTACCTGATCAGTTAATACACAGGATTTCCTATAGCCATTGTACGTTACGCGTGCTCGGTTTTTCATCTCATGCTTTCCAACGCATTCTGAAAAACACTTAGTAAAAGTGGTCCAGAATACATGTACACTTACCAAAGAGGAACAAAAGTTCCAATGTGTTTTTCAGGAGTATCTGCTATTTAAGAGATCTATAAAAGAAATCCAAAAAAGAAAAAAAAACGGTCCTTTCCCACCCAGATCATCATTTCATCTATCACACGTTGGGGAAATGTCGAAGTATATCCCAATGTATGCAGGAGCAGAAAGAAAAAAAATCTTACAAGTTTAATAGCCTAAAAAAAAAGAAAAAAATTGGGGAAAAAAAAAAAAGGCACAAAACACAGAAATAGGACATTATACAGTCACATAGTTATCAAATCAAATAAAGGAAAACTGAACTGATCCATACAGCATGGCTAACAATGAGAAGGCATGGGCAATTTAAAAAAGGAAAAACATCCGTTCATTCATACTAAACTATATATTGATGTTAAAATGGCAACTATACCACCTCATCAATTACATGTGTAGTGACATTACAGAAATATAGTGACTGAACCATAAAGATGCCAAGTCTTTAGCGGGGTGCTGAGATTTTTACGAACAATACATTTTACGATCAAAAATCTGTTGAAAATGATCCAGAAAAGCACCCAAACAACCTCCAAATTACAATTCATTAAACAGAGCTATTCCATAAACCATCTTTTGTGCTTACTCTTGTCTGTGTGGTTAATGCCTCATGTAACATTTATTACAATGGCTTGAATACTTCACAAGGCATTCTGGAAAAAAAAAAAAAAAAAAAAAAAAAAAAAAAAGGGACAATACCTGCAAACTCACTCAAACTGAAGAGCAAATCAGGAGTCCAACTCATTCAAAAACTTCAGGTAGTAAAGACATCTAAAGAAATCCAGAAAGCAGTCTGTTCTTTCCCCACCCAGAAATTAATTTGCCATCACTTGCCAATGTATTAACAATGTTAATCCAAGAGAATATACAGATATGTTGCTGGAGATCAAACATTTTACGATAATGGTGAATATACCGTAGGGGGTTTAAATTTGTTTCTAAACTCTGAAAAAAAAAAAAAAAGCGGCATAGAAACAAAATAGGACATCCAAAGACTAATCACTTCAGACAATGTAGGCAAACCAAACTGCTATAAACAGCACCGTTAAAGCATCAAGAAAAGACAGGACCACATTAGAAAAGTAAAACATCTACCCGACTACTTGAAAAAACTACATAGAACTTCTCTATATAGCATCTGCCATTGTACTTGTGCTCTACATATGCTTCATTTCTCATCTCATGTTTGTGATAATTTCCCTGTTGGATTATTAAAGTATTCTGAATATTTTTAAAAAGCATTCTGAAAATGTGGACAAGAATACCTGACAATGCACCAAACAAGAAACTTCCCAATGTGTTTTTTCAGGAACAGCTGCTATAGCAGAGATATCTGAAGAAATCCAAAACTTAGAGACTGTCCTTTTCCACCTAAAATCTAATTTAATTTGCCATCAAAAGTCTAGGAAATGTTAAAGCATATCCCAATGTAGACAAGTGGGAAAAGAAAATCCTTACATATAATGGACATATTGAGAGGGCTTGATAACTTTCTCTAACCCCCCCAAAAAAAAGAAAGATTGGGAAAAAAAAAAAAAAAGGCATATACACAGAAATAGGACATATCATTACCAAATCTTTTAATACAAACTGAACTTCTGTATACAGCATCATGGATAAAACAAAATGAAAAGGCAAGAGCAATTTAGTAAAAAAATCCATCTGATTAGTCATACTAAACTACATGCTAAAACTAGGAGAGAGAGAGAGAGAGAGAGAGAGAGAGAGAGAGAGAGAGAGAGAGAGAGAGAGAATATTTAAATGCTGTAATTACAGAAATGTAGAGATTCTCTGAGCCTCAGAAGTCCTCTGCAGGGGTGCTGAGATTTTCATGGATAATCTGGCTTACAATCAAGAATCTGTTGAAATGAAAAATATCCCCAAAACTCCCAAAATATAATTTCATCCAGCTACTTGGCTTACAATCAAGAATCTGTTGAAATGAAACATATCCCAAAAACTCCCAAAATAGAATTTCATCCAGCTACTTGGTTTACAATCAAGAATCTGTTGAAATGAAAAATATCCCAAAAACTCCCAAAATAGAATTTCATCCAGCTACTCAAAGCATCTGCCAGTGTACTTGCAGTCTGTGTGCTGTCAATTCTTCTCAGTTTTTTTTTTTTTTTACTGTAGCTAAAACACTTCACAATGCATTCTGAAAAACTGAGAAAAATAGAACAGAATACCTGGAAACTGCAGTGCAACTAAACAAACCAACTCCCAAATGGTTTATCTGAAATTTCTAGTAGCAAAGACATCGGAAAGAATTCAAACAAGACCGTCTTTGCAGGTTCTTTCATTTGCCATCACTTGTCAAGGTAATGTTTATATCAGTGAAAATATGAGGTGCATTTCAGAAGATTAAACATTTTATAGATAGATAACGATGGATATATAGAAGGGGCTCCAGGAATGATTCTGAAAAAGCAGCAAGCTAGAAGAAAAAAAAAAAAAAAAAAAAAAAAAGAAAAGGGACACAAACAAGACATCCTAAGATCAACATCTCTTTGGAGAATATTGACTGCTATAAACAGCATGGCTGAGGCATTAAGAAAAAGCAGGACAAGCTTCAAAAAGAAAAACATCCTCCTGATCAGTTGCAAAAATAATTACATAGGACTGTTCTATAAAGCATTGGTCATTGTACTTGCATGTTACGCGCATTCCATGCCCTCCACATGCTTTCCAACGCATTCTGAAAAAGTGGACCAGAATATCTAGCAACTCAAAGCTGAAGAACAACAAAGTTCCTAATGTGCCTTTCGGGAAGTACTGCCAGTAGAGATATCTGACAAAATCCAAAAGACTGCCTTTTTACAAATGTTTTTTTATTTACAATCACAGGGAAGTGTTGAAGTATATCCCACAAGAAATCCTTACAATTACGGTGGACATATTGGGAGGGCTTGAAGGACTTTTTTAACACCTACAAAAGAGGCAAGATGGGAAAAAAGGAACATGCACAGAAATTGGACATCATATTATTAAATCAGACAATACAAACTGATCTTCTGTATACATCATGGGTAAAAAACTATGTAAATGAAATTTTAAAAATTCATCTAATCCCATGCACTAAACTACTTAATATGCAAAAACAGCAATTCTAATTATATATAAAGTTCTCATCAATTACATGGTGAAATTACAGAAATATGGACTGTGAGCCTCAGAAGTATTCTGCAGGAATACTGAGATTTTCACTAATGGGGTGCTGAGAAAATCCATCTTCCTACTGGGCAGGGATCTGTTGAAAAGAATACAAAAAAATATCCCAACAACATCCCAGCCCTCTCCTCCTGCGCTTGCGGCCGGAAAGGACGCCATGCGCCGACCCGAAGTACTGCCCCTTCCTATACAGGATGCGGCCGAGGCTCTCCTCAGCCACCAGACCAATGGCAGCTCCGGTCTCCTCGCTTATCCTGCGATGCAGGCATCAGCAGGAAACAAAAACAGCCCGTCTGAAGAAAAAAGGGGGGCAGCACTGCCAGTCCGTACAGGCTCTCCCCGAGCACAGAAGAGGGAGAGGATGCCCACGGGACCGTCCAACAGGAGGCAAGTTAGAGGATCACTCTCCCAGAAAAAAAGATTGACAGGGTGAGAACCTCTTGTCTCCCAGGAAAGCTCTGAGAGATCATGGTTCCCACCAGAGGTGTTCCTCCAGCTAGAGGAAACACAAAAAACTGATGGAAGCAATGTGGAGGCCTCCTATTAAAGATTTAATTGATGAGGTGTTTCCTGTGGGAGGAGGAGCCATGATCTGTCAGGTGCTGTCCTGAAAGACATTTTGGAAATAACCATTTCTTGTTACCATTTTGACAATGTTGTGTTTGATAATGTTTTTAATGATATATTTTGCAGCTGAACTTCAGACAAGAAAAAATTAAATCAACGCAGCATTGCATGCATCAATACAATCTTACATGTATTTTTGTCTAAAGAATCTGACTAAAATCAGACCTGTCAACATTGTGCAGTCCCAGGACAGCAGAGCTCAGCCTGAGGGAGAAAGCAGCCCAAGGAGCCAATTAGTTGTGCTGCAGCACAAGAAACATGCCAAAAGGGGGAGAGTGCAGTGTAAGAGAAACTAAAGTCTGCTGCTTCTCTCCCTGGCTAGGGGAGACCTTTAAATGTTAGAATTGCAGAGGAGAAAAATCAGGTCTTCTCTGCTATCAGGCAGGGCTATGTAAAGAGAAAGAGTTGTATAAATTTAAAGACTGGACAGACAAATGCAATCCTTTGGCAGGCAAAAGAGGCCCCCAACACGTATATCTGCACAAGACCTAAGGCCAAAGTGGGACTTTATATGAGGCAATAATAACATATACCTCCATCCCCAATGCGTTTGAGCAAAAAAAAGGAGAAATTAATGGTGGGACTTTATATGAAGCACATAACCAAGTCAGACGAGCCAATCCATGTAAAACAGTAATTACAAAGGGTGTACATACACATATAAGGTAATAGAAGTAATAATGTAATATAATATTGAATCTCATTGGATAAATAGCATTCCTAGATAGTTCATGATAAAACAAATGTCTCAACATAATGTGCATAGTAATAGTATGGTAGTAGATTTCAGTATAAAAAACCTGAACAATACATAATATAAAGCACTTGTCTCGACATCTTGGTACATGATAGTAGACTTATGGTATGTAAACTACAATTGTAATGGTAGCATATAGGTATAGTAACAGTAAAGAATTGGTTCGTTCTTATAGACTTCAATATGGTAGATATTGGGCCTAGAAACTGACGTAGCATCATAAAAAAAGCTACGCGTTTTGTGGTTACATTACCACTCGTCAGGAGCAGATGCATGGTTTTAGGGGTATCTATAATAAAAAAATGCCAAAGGGAAATATATAAGAAATAGTAATAAAAAGTAAAGCAAAAAAGAGAAAGAGGGGAAACATAAATGTCCCAAACACTCTCACCTATCTATAACATATGGGTACGACTGGTGATGATATTAATGGTAGAAGGCACTGCAGGAGACGCTGTTCCCAGAAGCTGAGACTGTACCACTTTGTAATAAGTTACTATGTTTTACATGGATTGGCTTGTCTGACTTAGTTATGTGCTTCATATAAAGTCCCACCATACATTTCTCCTTTTTTTTGCTCAAACGTATATCTGCACGTTTAAATGGTTTGTCTGGAGTTCAGCTTTAACTAAATTTGCTATTTAGTCAGTTATACTACACACATTGCAATTGGTTTCATAAGCATCAGTTTTTGATAAATATTTATATCACATTTTCATTTCAGAATTACTGTAATGATCCAAGTCATGTTTTTTGTTGTAGATTTCCATTATTTTTTTTTTTAATGTGTAAGAAGACCCTCTTTGTCCCGTGTATAAATTAGTTCACTAACAAAAGCGATCACATTTTTGTCAAGGTACACATAATTTTAGACAGCCTTCCCTACTGTTTTTGTATCCATTTGCACACAAGAGCTGAGGTGAAACTAACCAATGTTCCTATAGCAGGATCTCTCATATATGCATGCTGTACATTGGGGTCATCATATTACAATTATAACCTAGGTTTATTTTATTTATGAAGGTTTTCATCCAAGGTTAACACTTATTAATTGGGATGTGTGAAGCCTGAAGTGGAAAGACCCCTTATGACTTAAAATGTACAGTTTTAAAAATGACTGAGCTTACTCTTAATGAACATTTCGAATCCTTACGCTGCTAGCATTAGTAAATGGATAGGAAAGAATATTCCAAGATCTGGGACAGATGGTTGGAGGATGGAGAAACCTGTGTATAATGGTTTCATACCCAGTGCAATGTTCCCCTGCACCTATGGCACACATTGTTTATAGGTTGGATTAAATTGCCAACTGAATCACTGAACCTGCGAATATGTGTATACACACCCTGTAATATTTTTGCATATTTGATTTCGCTGTCATAATATGTAACTGACCTTCTATGGCTATATGTACCCAAATGGCTTGTAAAATGTGCTTAATATCAAAGCTGTTTTTATCCCAAGTAAAAAAAAAAAAATGGATAGGAAAGTATCTCATATGCTTGTTGATTTTTATTTTTTACATTTGTCCAGTTACTTCCTGGTTTCCATGCCTAGGCAAATTATGTTAGACATCCCAGAAGTCTTCAGGTGGGGAGGAGGGGTTTTCACCTAAGCACAACCTCTCCTGCTTACGTGCCTGAGCCAAGGACAGGTGGATTCCAGGAAGTAAATGCTACATGAATCATCTGCCCTTACTCAAGATGGCCACAGCCAGAAATGCTAAAAGAGTGTTTTTCAAAGTGATTTCTCAACAAAATAAAGTATGGAGACATGGATGGGTGAGTTTACTTGGAATATTAAAAAGGAATTAAGTCACATTTTTGGTTTATGGTGCTCAGATGAAGTGCAGTTCCACTTTAAGTAGAGTCCTGTCTAAATGCAAGTTCACAGGAAACCGGCTTATAATTTGCCAGAAAAACTTAAGCCACATGCCGACATGGACTCAAATCTATATAACCCATTAGGGATTAACAAAAAGCTGGTTTATAATTAAGAGATTGTTTAAGGTTTATCTGCATACTAATCTATACATTGACAGGTTAGCCCTTCCTCCATTGGGTCTGCATTGTTTTTTTACTGTGGCCAGTTCTAGTAGCAGGAAAGGGCTTAGTGCAATAGACAGCCTGCTACAATGTTATCAATGCATGTTACACCTAAATCCCTCTACAGCATGAAGTAATTTTGCATTCAGAAGTTGTTATATATTGTAATCTGGCTTTGATGGGGTTTCCCCCCTACTTTGGAGGTACTTACATACATTGGACTTTCCATGAACAAACTGGAAATCTTGTTTGCTATGTTTGAGACAGCTTTTCCAACTCCAAGCAACCCAGCAGGAAGGCTACTTAGAAGTATCATCACTTTGGGTAAACTGAAATGTAAAGAGTAGACTGACTAAACATTAGGCTGAACTGCCCAGTTACATTGCTTGCAACAGTAGGCAACATCTAAAAAAATGGAACACCAACAAGAAGGCACTACAAGTAGGAAAATCCCCAACATGCATTAAAACCGAGTTCCTTCAAAATAGTCTTCACAATAAAAGCAAATGATTTTGTTCTATTTGGTTTTTGAAAAGTTGCAGTCTAGAAATGATTGGTGCATAGGCTTAATTTTGTAACACAACCATGGCAGTAGAGTCAATACATGGGAGGTATATGCCTAATCAGCCTCCATTACAATGCACTCCCTTCACCATAGGGTCCGCTTCCCCAAGGAACATTGAGAAAGGATGTCTGAAATTACATCCCCAATTAGAAATTCTCTAAATACCCTTTTTTCTTGGCCGGAAAGTGTTCTGCCCTCCCACTTCAGTGCTGTATATTGCCATAGACCTTCAACACTCTTAGCATTGCTGAGTAATGGGGGTCTGACCGGGTCAGTTGACAGGCACTGGTCTGCTGGCTTAGTACATATTGGATGGTGCAGTCTTATCTTTAGACACTGCAAACATGAAAATAGAGGTGACACAATGAAAATGGACACTTTGCAGTGTCTGAATTATTTGTAATTTCATTTGTGTGAAACCAATATACCAAAGTTGGTGTAATGTTGCCGTGTAATTGAACAAAGTTTATAGTGGTGTCAGTGTTGATTTACCTGTTGATCTTGCCAGTTTCAGGTGACACCACTATCCCAGCAGCCCCCAATGCTGCAGGAGCATGATCTCCTTTCTATGCGAAGATCAGGAAGTGGTGATCCATCCAGTGATGCTGTGCTGATTTCCTGACAGCTGATCTGACCAACTACCTAGACTGGGCCATCTTGCTTCAGTAAAGTCATCGAAATCCTCAAGCAGCTTCTCCCCTCACGCAACCCCAGAGGGCAGGGGTGGTATTACTAATAGCAAGTAAAAAGCGATTTTTATTTTTCATTACAAAACCAGAAGAGTAATTGGTGTGTTGTTTACTCATCCCCCACACAAACTATTCTTACATTCGAGGTGTTAATTTCCCACCATCTTAGTGTCTAGTCAGGCATGAATTACTACATTAGGAGCTGAAAAGCACACATGCCGTTGTACATCAGGATCATAAGTGCCAGATCCACAAACAAGTTACAATTTCCAGATACGTTGTATTTTTAATTACTTTATGTTGAATTTCCTCTGAGGCAGTGTGATTTGATTTACTGAATCATTTAATTCACTCAGTGGTGAAGAATTGATTCGGTTTGTGATCTTACAACCAACACTAAATAGTATACCACATGCAGTGAGTTTGCTATAAATTCTCCAGAGGATGAAAGACGCAAGATAAAAAGTGTTCACACACATTACCATTACATTACTGTTTGCAGAAGTCTTTGAGACAGTTATGTTTGTTGATCTTTTAGTACTCATCTGCCAGAGAAGCTGATAATACCCTTGTTCTCTTCTCCTTGAGATTGAGTAACCTGTCCTACAAAATGAAACCAGAAGTTTTCACAAGTAAACATCCTCACTTTGAGGAAATAGAATATTGAGTAAAGTCTGTCCACAAAAGCAAAGTTCACAATTTTGTTGTTAAGTTTGTTATTATAAATGAAACCAACACTACTTAACAAAACCTTTTTCAGAATACAGTACTCTGGAACACTCTGCAGTTTTTTCCGGCCCACTTCAATGTCTGACACACACCTATGAGCAAAATGCAATGACCTTTAACAAAGATGTTGAAACAAGACATTCATCTGTAAAAATTTTAATTCAGAAAAAAGTATTTGTACAATCACATAATATAGCAAGATGATGAATCATATGGGTTACAAATTACAAAAACAGCAAGGAAAGATCTTACTTGAAAACCTCTCAAAGCATTTTCTGAAGAGGCATCAGAAAACCACACAGATAAATGCCTAGAAAGAAACTTAAAGTGGAGTTCCACCCACTTTTGCAACTCTTCAGCATCCCTCACTAAACTGTGCATTGTAAACGAATTGGATATTTAAAAAAAAAAATTTCTCAGCACCTACTGTATATCTGCTGTATTCATTTTTCACTTCCTCCTCCCTGGCCGCGGCCCATCGCATCATTTCCTGTTTGCAATGCCTTCTGGAAAGGGGCGGCAACTTCCTGACACTGCCGTTGCTATGGAAACCTGACCTGAAACCTATTACACTGCTTGTGCTGCACTGAGCATGTGCGAGATCTGCAAGGATGAGATCCAGGAAGAAATACAGTCTGGCTTCAGATGCCCACACTTAAGATGGCCACAGCCTGCTGTAAGTTTATAAAATAACAAACTACTGCTATAAACTAACAAAACAGACCTTAGTTTACAGACTAACTTTACTAGAATACATTAAGCTTATAGGGGTATTTTTATTTAAAAAGTATAATTTCGGCCGGAACACCACTTTAAAAGAAAATCCAAATGGATTTGACTGAAGAATTAAGCAGCTTAGAAGGATTTAAAAGGTTCACTAGTGGGTGGTAACAATACAAGTTAACTAGTGACCCAGGCAAATAAAGCAACGCTGAGTTAAGGATACCATTCACTGATCACTTGGAAAGTCTACAGGTTATATAATCTAGAATAGTGCCCAGCACATAAATAAAATGTATCACATTTCTTAAGGGCAGTTCTTGTTGACATAGCACATTATGAGGTTAACTTCCTGCAGGAACATTAAGACTAATGGCTATCAGTCCTGCAATCCTTTTTAACTTGGATTTACTACATAATATATATATATATATATATATATATATATATATATATATATATATATATATATATATATATAACTTCCAAAAATATAGTTCAATGTTATATTGAATTACAGAGCACTGAGGATTTACACTGAGATTCTATATTAGATACTTAATATATAGTGGGCAGTTGCTTTTTCATTTTTTTTGCAAGGGAGGCACTCCAGTATTCTTACCAGATAGAGAATGCTTGGCTATTTCTTGACACCCAAAAAACTCTGAGATCGCTCTCCTGCTTACCAAAAAGCTGTGCCTGGCCATTTAAGAGTGCAGTATCTTCCCCAGGATGCGATACGAAATATAGGAAGCTATAAGTTGACAGGAATAAACATACAAATATTTGCATGTTACCAGACTCCAGAACAACTTGCAACAAGGGTATCTGGTGTAAGGTGGAGGCCTAGGGTTGGACTAGTTACAATCTTGAACATGTAATCTAGGGAAAAAATCATGAAAAATACCTCATTTACATAAACTCCCTAAAATCAACAATTAACACGATCTTTCATATATTAATAGTAAAAAACAGGAAATTATAAAATGATTATAAAAAAAAAAAAAGAAAAAAAGAAGGGGGGATAAGTCTTTACAACCTACAAAAGCACAATCATGCAACAAGTTACATAGCCATTGGATTCTCAACACCCCACAATTGGTTAAAGCGTAGGTTGGTCTCCAAAACTTCATGCTGTAGATCTTCCATGTGATCAGTCCTTTATGATGACGATATAGTCCATTTTTTCTCTATAAGTACGTTGATTCAACAAGCAATAGATCTCGCAAGTATAACACATGATCAGCCATCTTATCGCTCCTGAATAAGAATTCTGCATTCACAGATATTGCTCACAAAATGTAAGCTGATGTGTAAAACCGCAATTTTACAAACTACTATAGATTCTGGACAAAACTATCACCTGTGTAAAGCTGGCCTGGATATTAACATAGTATTAAAGCCTCTTTACACTAAAATGGCTGTACTCAGCCTAAAATATTAGATTTCCTACTAAACATCTACAGGCAGTCCCCGAGTTACGAACGACTCCTACTTACAAACGGCCTCAATTGCCGGCCACTTGTGCTCCACGCGGGTCCTGGACAAACTTTCGAGCACTTCCGAACACATCCCACACTGCGGTACTATGCTTCAGATAACATAAGTGCCTGGAACATCCCACATCCATGCACAGGCAGCAGTTACACTTACGAACGCAGTGTTGCGACTTACGAACAAACCTACAGTCCTAATTGTGTTCGTAACTCGGGGACTGCCTGTACAGTGTCCTTTTTCCTGTGCCTTATTTCCTAAATGTACTGTTTATAGAAATAGGACTTCATCATTTACAAATCAGACAATACAGGCAAACTGAACTAAATATACTGTAGTTCCTCATTACAAAAATATGGACACTGCTCAAGTTTCAGAAGTCTTCTGCAGGAGTGCTGAGATTTTCACGGAAAATCCATCTTACGATCAGCAAGAATCTGTTGAAATCAATCCAGAAAAATATCCCAACCCCCAAATGACAACTCATTGCTGTTGTACTTGCGGGGTTTGTGTGTTGTCAGTAGTTCTCGGTTGTATTTTGCCACAGTTGAAATACTTCACAACGCAATCTGAAAAACAATGAGAAAAAGGACAGAATACCTGGAAACTCGCTGCAACTGAAGAACAAATCAGTTCCCAAATTGTCTATCCGAGACTTCTACTGCTGAAGGTATCTGTCAAGAAATCCAACAAGCAGACTTTCCCTCCAATGAGTACTTTAATTTGCCATCACTTATCAAGGTATTATTTATTTAGGCAAATAAAAAAGGTGCATTACAGCAGAACGTTGTAACAATGTTTATGTGGACAACATACAGAAGGGGCTCCAGGAATGTTTCCAAGTCTGAAAAATAAGGTGGAAAAAAAAAAAAAGGCATAGATACAAAGAAGATCCTACGATCAACATCACTTCAGACAGTACAATATAGGCAAACTTAACTGCCATAAAACAGTATGGCTAAAGCATCAAGAAAAAGCAGGACCAAATAAAAACCTCTAATGGATAAGTAAAAAAAAAAAATACATAGGACTTCTCTATTAGGGCTGGGAAAAAAAATCGATTTAAATCTTGAATCGAGTTGAGAGGTCAAATCGATTCAAAATTTAAGCAAATCGATTTTTTTTAATTTTTTTTTTTTTTCACCGCGCCGGTCCCGAGGCGCTGCGGGCATGAGTTTTTAGGCGAGGCCGCGGCCTCGGCCTAGTCCGCGGCTAAGGCCGGACGTCGCGGACTAGGCCGAAGCCGCGGTTTACAAAAAAAACTCGATGAATCGAGTTTTTTTTAAGAGAATTGAAGATTTTTTTTCTAAAGAAAATCTCCCAGCCCTATTCTCTATATAGCACATGCCATTGTACTTTATGTGTTCTCCATTTCTCATCTTGTGCTTTCCAACGCATTCTGAAAAACAGAGAAAAAGGGGACCAGAATACATGTCAACTCACCAGAGCTGACCAGAGAAGTTCCCATGTGTTTTTCAGGAGCATCTGCTATTCAAGACATCTGTAAAGAACTTCAAAAAGAAAAAAAAAGGTCCTTTCCCACACAAACATAATTTCATCTGCCATCACATGTTGGGGAAATATTGAAGTATATCCCAATGTACACAGGAGTAAAAATTCTTACAATAATAGTGGAATATTGAGAGGGCTTTAAGTTGTTTTCAATTGCCTAAAAAAATATTAATATTGGGACAAAAAGCACAAAACACAGAAATACAACATTATACAGTAACATTGTTCTCAAATCAGACAATCTAGGCAAACAGAACTTCTCTATACATCTTGGCTAAAATATAATGAAAAAGCAGGACCAATTTAGCAAAGGAAAGAACATCCACCTGATCAGTTGTGCCAAAATGGCAACTCTAATTATGAAAAAAGTATTATCTCATCAATTACATTGTGGTCATAATGGGAGATCACTTTGCTTTCCGAGTAAAGGTTTATGAAAAATTGACTGTATAGCCAAAAATATGTTAACTGTCCAAGTTTCAGAAGTGTTTTACAGGGGTGCAGAGATTTTCTTGGATAATCCATTTTATGACTGGCAAGGATCTGCTGAAATCAATCCAGAAAAATATCTCAACTCCAAAATGACAAGTGATCTAAACCGGGCCAATCTAGAAGGCATCTGCCATTGTACATTCGATCTCTGTGCGTTGTCAGCTCTTCATCTCAGTTTATTATTTACTGCAGCTAAAATACTTTACACTGCATTCTGAAAAACACTGAGAAAAAAGGGAGGCAGAATACCTGGAAACTCACTGCAACTGAAGAACTAACCAGCTCTCAAATGGTCTATCCCAAACCTCTACTGGTGAAGACATCTGAAATCCAAAACTGACTTTTCCCTCCCAGAAGTACTCTCATTGGCGATCACTTGTCCAGATAATATATTAATGAAGAATATAAAAAGGGTGCATTTCAGGAGATAAACATTTTTATAATAAGGATGGACATACTAAAGCGGCTCTAGGAATGTTTCTAAAATTGAAAAAAGCTAGCTAGAAAACACAGGCACAATTAGAACACCCCAACATCAAATTCACGTCAGACAATATAGGCAAACTGAACTGCTATAAACAGCGTGTTTAAAGCATCAAGAAAAAAAAGCAGGACCAACCAAGAAAAGAAAAACATCTCCGAGATCAATTGTAAAAAAACACTACATAGGACTTCTCTATATAGCATCTGACATTGTACTTGCACTCCTACGCACCTCCAAATGACAATTAAACAGGGCCATTCCATACACCATCTGCGATTGTACTTCTGCCCAGTGTGTGTGTGGTTAATGCCTCATCTCAATTACCACAACTCAAATACTTCACAAGGTATTCTGAAAAACACTGAGAAAAAATGGGGACAGAATACCTGGAAATGCACTGAAACTGAAGAACAAACCTGTTCCTAAATTGTCTTTCAGAAACTTCTGCTAGTAAAGACATCTGTAAAGAAATCCAAAAAGCAGACAGTCCTTTCCCACCCAGAAATAATTTCCATTTGTCATCATTTGGCAATGTATATCCAAGAAAATACTAACGCGAGTTACTGGGGATAAGAAAGGTTTAGGATAATGGTGGATACACTGGGGAAGCTTCATATAAGTTTCTAAAGTCTGAAAAATAAGTAGGTGGGAAAAAAAAAGGGACACACACAGCACATCCAAAAATTATCAACACTTCAGACAATATAGGTAAACTGAACTGCTATAAACATGGCTAAAACGTCACAAAAAGGCAGGACTACGTTAGAAACGTTAAAACTACCTGATTAATTGAAGAAATTACATAGGACTTCTCTATATAGAATCTGCCATTGTACTTGTGCATACACAAGAGAAAAGAAAGTCCTTACAAATTATGGTGGATATATCGAGGGGGCTTGAAGATATTCTCCAACACCTACAAAAGAAGAAAGGTGGGGAAAAAGACAGACACAGAAATAGGACAAACAACTTCTGTATACATCATGGGTAAAACATAATGAACAAGAAGGAACAATTAAGTAAGAATAAAAAATTACATCTGATCAGTCGTACTAAACTACATATTGATATGCAAAAATAATTATATTCAAAGTAAGTTTTCATCAACTACATGCTGGAATCACAGAAATAGAGACTGTCCGAGCCTCAGAAGTCTTCTGCAGGAGTGCTGAGATTCATGGATAATCAATCTTAGGTTTGTCAAGAATCTGTTAAAATCAATCCAGAAAAATATCCCAACAACTCCCAAATGACAATCCATTCAACAGGGTCATTCCATAAAAGCATCTGTCATTGTACTTGCGGTCTCTGTCTTGTCAGTTCTTCATCTCAGTTGATTGTCTACTGCATCTAAAACACTCTACAGTGCATTCTGAAAAACACAGAAAAACAGGACAAAGTACCTGGAAACTTACTGCTACTGAAGAACAAACCAACTCCCAAATGGGTTTATCCAAAGCTTCAACTAGTGAAGACATCTGAAGAAATACAAAAAACAGACTTTCTTCTCCCAAAGGTACATTTGTCATCACTTGCCAAGGTAATAATGAATATCCCAGGGAATATAAAGGTGCAATACTGGAGATAAAAAAAATATTGATGCTGGTGGACATACCGAAGGGGATCAAGGAATGTTTCTAAAAATCTGAAAAATAAGATGGAAAAAATGCATAGACACAAATAGGACATCCCAAGATCATCACTTCAGACAATATAGGCAAACTGAACTGCTATAAGGATCATGGCTACAACATCAAGAAAAAGCATCAAGTTGTACTAAACTACATAATGAAATGCTAAAATGGCAACTATAATTATAAACATAGTACCTCCTCGTCAATTACACTGTGGTCGTAACGGGTGATCACTATACTATCCAGGTAGCTTTGAATGAAAAAGAATTGTTGGTACTAACCATACAAATACATTGTATGTCCTCTGTGAATGCATTGCAACAATATGGAAACTGTCCAAACTTCAGAAGTCTTCTGCAGGAAAACTAACATTTTCACTGAGAATTCATCTTATGATCAGCAAAAATCTTTTGAAAGCAACAGAAAAAAACATCCCAACTCCTCGCAAATGACAATTTAAAATGGGTATTCTGTAAACCATCTGCTGTTGTACTTGCGGTCTGTCTGTGTTGTCAGTTCTTTGTCCTTTCTACAAAAGCTAAAATACTTCACACTGCATTCTGAAAGACACAGAGGAAAGGGGACAGAATACCTGGAAATTCACTGTAACTGAAGAACAAACCAACTCCCAAATGGTTTATACAAAATTTCTATTAGTAAAGACATCTTGAAGAAATTCAAACAGACTTTTTTCCCCTCCCAATGGTACATTTGCCATTACTTGCCAAGGTAATAAGGTTATCCCAGAAAAGGTGCATTACAGAAGATAAATATTTTTGATAGCGGTGGACATACTGAAGGGGATACAGGAAGGTTTCTGAAAAAATAAGGTGGAAAAAATACAGAGACAAAAATAGGACATTGAAAGATCAACATCACTTTAGACAATATAGGCAAACTGAACTGCTATAAGCACCATGCCTAAAGCATCAAAAGGCGGGACCAATTTTGCAAATGAAAACATCCACCTGATGAGTTGTACTAAACTACATAATATGTGAACATGTCAATTCTAAACAAAGTACCTCCTCATCAATTACACTGAGGCATAATGGTTGATTGCTATACTATTCGGGTAGCTTTACATTAAAAACTGTTGGCACTAACCATACAAACTATGTCCTCTGAGGGCATTACAAAACTATGGAAAATATTTCATGGATAATCCATCTTACAATCAGCAAGAGTCTGTTGAAATCAATCCAGAAAAATATCCCAACTCCAAAAATGCTAATTCATTTAAAAATGGGAATTCCATAAACCATCTGCTGTTGTACTTGCGGTCTCTTGTCAGTTCATCTCAGTTGTATTTTACTGCAGTTACCATATTTCACAACGCAATCTGAAAAACACTGAGAAAAAGGGGATAGAATACCTGAAAACTGAAGAACAAATCAGTTCCCAAATGGTCTATCCAAAACTTCTACTAATGAAGACATCTGTGAAGAAATCCAAAAAGAAGACTGTCTATTCCCTCCCAAAATTACTTTGCCATCACTTATCAAAGTAATATTGAGGTTTATCCAAGAGAATATAAAAGGCACATTTCAGGAGATAAAAATTGTTATGATAATGGAGGATATACTGAAGAGGCTCCAGGAACGTTTTTAAATCTGAAAAAAATGTAAGGTAGAAGACAGGCACAAATAGGACATCCTATGATCAAATTCACGTCAAACAATATAAGCAAACAACTGCTATAAACAGCACAGCTAAAGCGTAAAAAAAAAAAAAAAAAAAAAACTACATATGACTTCTCTATATAGCATCTGTCATTGTACTTGATCCCGGCATGTGCTCCATTTCTCCTCTTACACTTCCCAATGCATTCAAAAAACATTGAAAAAAGCAAAAACTAGAATACCTGGCGAATTACTGAAGCGGAAGAACAAACAAGTTCCCAATGTATTTTTCAGGAAGGTCTGCTAGTAGAGATATCTATAAAGAAATGTAAAAAAGTAAACTGCCCCTTTCCCACTGAAAAGTTATTTCATTTACAAATCACAGGCAATTGTTGACGCATATCCCACAAGAAAAAAAAATCCTTACAATTACAGTGGACAGATAGAGAGGGTTTAAAGATTAT
Source organism: Aquarana catesbeiana (assembly GCF_042186555.1). NCBI lineage: Eukaryota > Metazoa > Chordata > Amphibia > Anura > Ranidae > Aquarana > Aquarana catesbeiana. The sequence continues at coordinate 35,028,638 of NC_133327.1, forward strand.
TTCTACCACCTACAAAAGTAGTAATATGGAGGGAAAAAAAAAAAAAGGAACAAGCACAGAAATAGGACATCATAACATTTTCAAATCAGACAATACAGGCAAACTACATAATGGCTAAAGAATAAAAAGACAAGTTTAGTAAAAAGGAAAAACCTCCATCTTATCAGTCCCACAAATTATATATCGATATGCTAATACGATAACTATACCTCATGGTGTCATTACAAAAATATGGTGATGATCCAAACTTTAAAAGTCTTAAGCAGGGGTGCTGATATTTGTATGGATAATCCATCTTACAATTGCAAGATCTGTTGAAATCAATCCCAAAATGTATCCCAACAACCTCCAAATTACAATTTATTAAACAGGGCCATTCCATAAACAATTTGCTGTTGTACTTACACCCTGTATGCAGTTAATGCCTCATCTCAGTTATTACCGCAACTCAAATACTTCACAAGGTATTGTGAAGAACAATGAGAAAAGGGGGACAGAATTCCTGGAAAACGTGCTGAAACTGAACAAACCGATTCCCAAATGGTCTTTCAGAAACTTTTGCTAGCAAATACATCTGTAAAGAAATCCAAAAAGCAGGCTGTCCTTTCCCACACAGAAATCATTTAATTTGTCATCACTTGTCAATGTATTAAGGTTTATCCAAGAGAATATTAACATGCGTTACCACGATGGTGGATATACCAGAGGAGCTTAAAATAAGTTTCTAAAGTCTGAAAAATAAGTAGGTGGAAAAAAAACAGACACAAAATAGGACATCGTAAGATCAACATCACTTTACACAATATAGGCAAACAACTTCTATAAACATCACAAAAAGGCAGGACCACGTTAGAAAAGTTAAAACTACCACAAGATTAATTGAAAATAACGACATAGAAGACTTGTCTATATACTAGCATCTGTCATTGTACATGTGTTCTACAATATGCTTATTTTCTCATTTCATGCTTTCAAACATCCTCTGAAAAACACAGAGAAAAAGCAAACAAGAATACCTGGCAACTCACCAAAGCTGAAGAACTAAAAACGTTGCGTTTTTCAGGAGCATCTGCTAGTAGAGATATCTGTGAAGAAATCCAAAAGAGAAGACTGTCCTTTCCCACCACAAGTCTAGGAAATGTTGAAGTATATCCCAATGTACACAAGAGAAAAGAAAGTTCTTACAAAAAAGGTGGACATATTGTACTTGCGGTCTCTGTGTGCCATCAGTTTTCCATCAATCATTTTTCTACTACATCTAAAGCACTTCATGGTACACTCTGAAAAACATGGAGGAAAAAAAGAGTACCTGGAAACTCACTGCAACTGAAGAACAAACCAGTTCCCAAATGGTCTGAATTTTCTACCAGTAAAGACATCTGTAAAGAAATTAAAAACAAAAAAACCCCCTAAAACCCCCCCCCCCAAAAAAAGAGCTTTTCTCTCTAAAAGAACATTTGACTTCACTTGCCAAGGTAATAATGGTGTTCATCTCAGGGAACAATATAAAGCTGCGTTACAAAAAATGTTGATAGTGGTGGACATCTGGAAGGGGCTCCAGGAAAGTTTCTAAAATCTGAAAAATAAGTAAAGTGGAAAAAATGCATAGACACAAATAAGACATCCTAAGATAGTCATCAGTTCAGACAATATAGGCAAACAAATGCTATAAGTAAAATAAATATAGTATCAAGAAAGATGTACTAAACTACATATTGATGTGCTAAAAAGGTACCTATAATTATATACAAAGTACCTCCTCCAACAGGTGATCACTTTGCTATCAGGGTAGCTTTATGTGAAAGAATTGTTGGCACTAACCATGCAAAATATGGAAACTGTCCTAGCATCAGAAGTCTTCTGCAGAGGAACTGAGATTTTCACAGAAAATACATCTTACGATCAGCAAGAAGCTGTTGAAATCAATGCAGAAAAAAATTCCCAACTCCCAAAATGACAATTCTTTCAGGGCCATTCCATAATCCATCTACTGTTGTACTTGCTACAATACTTCACCAGGCAATCTGAAAAATACTGAGAAAAATGGGATAGAATACCTGGAAACTCGCTGCAACTGAAGACTCCAGGAATGTTTCCAAGTCTGAAAAATAAGTAAGGTGAAAAAAAGGCATAGACACAAATAGGACATCCTAATATCACCATTACAATGTAGGGAAAATGAACGGCAAATAGCATGGCTAAAGTATTATAAAAAGGCAGGACCATGGTAAAAAGGTAAAACATCCATCTGATTTATTGAAAAAAATTACACAGAACTTATCAGTATTTTATCTGAGATTGTACGTGTGCTCAACATATGCTTCATTTCTCATCTCATGTTTTTAAACATATTCTGAAAAACACTGGAGAAAAAGTGGACAAGAATACCTGGCAACTCACCAAAGCTGATCAGAAATTTTCCCCAGAGTTTTTAGGAATATCTGCTAGAGAGATCTGTGAAGAAATTTCAAAGAGAAGACTGTCTTTTCCCACCAAAAACTGATTTCATTTGTCATCACACTTTCAGGAAATGTTGAAGTGTATCCCAAGAGCAAAAAAGAAAAGCCTTATGCCCCGTACACACGGTCGGACATTGATCGGACATTCCAACAAAATCCTAGGATTTTTTCCTACGGATTTTGGCTCAAACTTGTCTTGCATACACACGGTCACACAAAGTTGTCGGAAAATCCGATCATTCTGAACACGGTGACGTAAAACACGTACGTCGGGACTATAAACGGGGCAGTAGCCAATAGCTTTCATCTCTATTTATTCTGAGCATGCGTGGCACTTTGTGCGTCGGATTTGTGTACACACGATCGGAAATTCTGACAACGGATTTTGTTGTCGGAAAATTTTATAGCCTGCTCTCAAACTGTGTCGGAAAATCCGATGGAAAATGTGTGATGGAGCCTACACACGGTCGGAATTTCAGACAACAAGGTCCTATCACACATTTTCCGTCTGAAAATCTGACCGTGTGTACAGGGCATTACACAGTAATGGTGGACATATTGAGAGGGCTTGAAGACATTCTCTAACACCTACAAAAGAAGAAAGGTGGGGAAAAGAAAAGTACAGACACAGAAATAGGACATATCAAAGCAGACAATACAAACTGAACTTTATCAGTATACATCATGGATAAAAGATTGAAAAGACCAGACCAATTTAGTAAAAAACAAAACCACAACATCCATCTCATCAGTCATAATAAATTACATATTGATTTGCTAAAATAGCAACTATAATTATATACAAAGTTCTCAACTACATGCTGGAATTGCAGAAATCTGGAGACTGGCCGAGCCGCAGAAGTCTTCTAGAGGAGTGCTGAGATTTTTTACGGATAATCCATTTTATGGTTCTCAATCTGTTGAAATCAATCCAAAAAATATTCCAACAATTCCCAAATGACAATTTATTAAACATGACCATTCTATGAAGCATCTGCCATCGTACCTTAGGTCTCTTGTCAATTTTTCATCTCAGTCGTTTTTTTACAGCAGCTAAAAATAAACTTCACACTGAATTCTGAAAAACACTGAGAAAAAAAGGGGACAAAGTACCTGGAAACTCACTGCACCTGAAGAACAAACCAGCTCCCAGACCGATTATCCAAAACTTCTTTTCCCTCCCAAAGTTAAGGTTATTTTCCATCACTTGCCAAGGTAATAAGGTTTATGCCAGAGAACAATGTAAAGGTGCATTACAAGAGATTAGGATAGTGGTGTACATACTGAAGAGTTCCAGGAAGGTTTTTAAAATCTGGAGAAAAAAAAAAAACAGATACAAATAGGACATCCTAAGATCAGCATCACTTCTGACAACATGGGCAAGACTAAATTTCTATAACTTGCATGACTAAAGTATCTAGAAAAAGCAGGACCAATTTAGTAAATGAAAACCTCAATTTGATCATTTGTACTAAACATCATATTGATATGCTAAAATGGCAACTATTAACAAAGTGCCACCTGACAATTACATTGTGGCATAAACAGGTGATCACTATACTATCCGGGTAGCTATATATGAAAAAGAATTGTTGGCACTAACCATACAAATACACTATGTCCTATGGACACGCAAGATTTCTGCAGGGGTGCCGAGATTTTTATGGATAATCCTTTTTACGATCAGCAAGAATCTGTTGAAATCAATCAAGAAAAATACCCCAACAACCTCCAAATGACAACTCATTTAATATGGCCATTCCACAAACCATCTTCTGTTGTATTTGCGGTGTCTGTGTGTTGTCAGTTCTTCATCTCAGTTGTATTTTACCACAGTTACAATGCTTCACAACACAATCTGAAAAACACTGAGAAAAAGGGGATAGAATACCTGGAAACTTGCCGCAACTGAAGATAAATCTGTTCCAAAATGATCAATCTGAAACTTCTATTAGTGAAGATATCTGAAGAAATCCAAAAAAGCAGACCGTCTCTTCCATCCCAAAAGTACCTTCATTTGCCATCACTTGTCGAGGTAATACTATTTATTTAGGGAAACCTAGCAAAGGTGCATTACAGCAGATAAAAATGTGTATAATGTGGACATACAGAAGGGGGCTTCCGGAATGATTCCAAGTGTGAAAAATAAGGTAGGAAAAAAGGCATAGACACAAATAGAACATTCTAAGGTCACCATCATTTCAGACAATATAGGCAAAATTAACTGCTATAAAAAGATACGGCTAAAGCATCTGGAAAAAGCTGAACCAACCAAAAGGAAAACATCTACCAGATCAGTTATTAAAAAAATACATAAGGACTGGACTTCTTTATATAGCGTCATTGTACTTTACGTGTGCTTGGTTTCGCATCTCACGCTTTCCGATGCATTCCGAAAAAGTGGACCAGAATACATGTACACTCACCAAAGCTGAACAAAAGTTCACATGTGTTCTTCAGGAGAATCTGATATTTAAGAAATCTGTAAAAAAAAAAAAAAAAAAAAAAAAAAAAAAACACGGTTCTTTCCCACCCAGATATAAATTCATCTGCTATCACACGGTTAAAATGTTGAAGTATATCCTAATGTACACAGGAATAAAGAAAATAATGGTGGACTATTGAGAGGGCTTCAAGAAGTTTTCTATCGCCTAAAAAATAATTACATTTTGGAAAAAAAGGCACAAACACAGAAATAGGACATTATACAGTAAACTCGTTCTCAAATCAGACAATACAGGCAAACTGAACATCTCTATACATCATGGCTAAAACAATGAAAAGGCAAGACCAGTTTAGTAAAGGAAAAAACATCAATCTGATCAGTTGTGCCAAAATAGCAACTAATTATAAACAAAGTACCAATTATTTACATTGTGGCAATAACAGGAGATCAATTTGCTATTTGGGTAACTGTATAAGAATGAATTGACATTAACCATACTGTAAAGGAAAGAGTACACGCGCAATGGAATACGTGCTATAGAGATTAGAAAATATTTGTTGGAACTGCTGCCGCTACCAATTGCTTCCACTAGGTGGAGTATAATGTTGAGAAAGGAAAAAAGAGCAGATATGGCGCCATTCCAGACCTGATGGATTCAGGTGTGTGCTGCTCCTTTGAATGGGAAGAAGGTATTAAGGTGGGGAAGAGAAATAATGTAGGTAGTTGCTATTAAATGGGTGTCTTCTAGTCAAAAACAACTGCACAGTAAACTGTGCACATTCATGTGAAACCATATTATAAACTCCTGAGTGTGATTGAGTGTCTAGCTGTTTGCCTGACACAATAAAAGTGCAATGTGTAAGACACCAACTTGTTTCATAAAGAAATAAAAATAAAGTGCAATATTCCTAATCGTTACTATGCTAGTACAATAACAATATAAACAATATATACCAAGTAGAATCAATAGTGCAAAATAAAGTGCTGTTGTGAATAAACAGGTGAACATCTAATTGATATATGCAATTGAATTATTAGGTGCTATTGTGCCGGTGAAGGGATCCGTTTAGATTCTGGTGGACTTTTCAGTGAACACTCGGTGCGTGCCTTATTCGTGCTCTTATAGTGACTGCACTCACCAGATCCTTCACCCCCCTCCTGGGGTCTCACACATTCACAGTATATGCCACTGTGGATCCATGAGGTATAAAGTACAAAGGAGACATTGTTGGAAGAAGTAGCAGAGGAGTCTACATTAAGGACGGAGTTATCTTGCATTGCTACACAGTGGCATATATTGCGGATGTGTGAGACCCCAGGAGGGGGTGAAGGATCTGGTGAGTGCAGTCACTATAAGAGCACGAATAAGGCACGCACCGAGTGTTTATTCACTGAAAAGTCCACCAGAATCTAAACGGATCCCTTCACCGGCACAATAGCACCTAATAATCCAATTGCATATATCAATTAGATGTTCACCTGTTTATTCACACCAGCACTTTATTTTGCACTATTGATTCTACTTGGTATATATTGTTTATATGGTTATTGTACATGCATAGTAACGATTAGTTATATTGCACTTTATTTTTATTTTTTATTTATGAAACAAGTTGGTGTCTTACACATTGCACTTTATTGTGTCAGGCAAACCGCTAGACACTCATTCACACTCAGGTTTTTATAATATGGTTTCACATTAATGTGCAGTTTACTGTGCAGTTGGTTTTGACCAGAAGACACCCATGCAATAGCAACTACCTACATTATTTCTCTTCCCCACCTTAATACCTTCCTCCCATTCAAGGGAGCAGCACACACCTGAATCCATCAGGTCTGGAACGGCGCCATATCTACTCTTTTTTCCTTTCTCAACATTAACCATACTGTATATCCAAAAATATGGAAAGTGTCTAAGTTTCCGAAGTATTCTGCAGGGGTGCTGAGATTTTGTTGGATAATCCATTTTATGATTGGCAAGGATCTGTTGAAATCAATCCAGAAAAAAATACCCCAACTCCCCCCAAATGACAATTCATTCAAACAGGGGCAATCTAGAAGGCATCTGCCATTGTACTTGCAATCTGTGTGTGGTCAGTTCTCCATCTCCGTTGTATTTTTTACTGCAGCTAAAATACTTCAGTGCATTTTGAAAACCACTGGAGAAAAAAAAGGGAGACAAAATACCTGACAACTCACCAAAGATGAACAGAAAATTTCCCAGAGTGATTTTCAGGAATATCTGTGACTGCCAGTAGAGACATCTGTGAAAAAATTTCAAAAAGATGGTCCTTTCCCACCCTAAACTCATTTCATTTGACATCACAAGTCTAGGAAATGTTGAAGTATATCCTAATGAACAGAAGCGCAAAAAAAGAAAATCCTTACAACTAAATGGTGGACATACTGAGAGGGTTTGAAGACATTCTCGAACACCTACAAAAGAAGAAAGATGGGAAAAAGACAAACACAGAACTAGGACATAACATCAAATCTGACAAAATAGACGAACTGATCTTCTGTATACATCAAACATAATTAAAAAGGCAAGACACATTTAGTAAAAAAAGAACATCCATCTGATCAGTCGTACTAAACTACATATTGATATTCTTAAATGGCAACTATAAAATTGAATACAAAGTTCTCATCAATTACATGCTGGAATTATAGTATGGAGACTGTCCGAGTCTCAGAAGTCTTCTGCAGGAGTGTTGAGATTATCACAGAAAATCCGTCTTACGATCATCATGAATCTGTTAAATCAACGCAGAAAAATATCCCAATTCCCAAATGACGATCTAGTCAACAGGACCATTCCATAAAGCATCCGTCATTGTACTTGCAGTCTGTGTGCTGTCAGTTTTTCATCAGTCGTTTTTCTACTGCATCTAAAACACTTCACAGTGCATTCTGAAAAACACCAAGAAAAAGGGGACCGAATACCTGGAAACTCACTGCAACTGAAGAACAAACCAACTCCCAGATGGTTCATCTGAAATTTCTACTAGTGAAGACATCTATGAAGAAATTCAAGGAACAGTCTTCTCTCCCAACATTTGTAATCACTTGCCATGGTAATAATGAGGTTTATCCCAGGGAACATCATAAAGGTGCATTACAGGAGCTAACCTTTTGATAATGGTGGCCATACTGACTGAAGGGGCTCCAGGAATGCTTCTAAAAGCTGAAAAAGATGGGAAAAAAAGGCAGATACACAAACAGGACATCCTAAAAGCATCACAATTTTAGACAATATAGACAAACTGACCTGCTATAAGCACCACAGCTAAAGGATCAAGTTGAATTAAACTACATACTGATCTACTAAAATGTCAACCATTTACAAAGTACCTCATCAATTTAATTGTGGCCATAATGGGTGATTACTATACTATCCCAGTAGCTTTATGCAAAAAAGACTTGGCACTAACTATGCAAATATATTGTATGTCCTCTGTGAGAGCATTACTAAAATAAGGAAACTGTCCAAACTCAAGAAGTCTTCTTGATTCCCTGCAGATTTTCACAGAAAATCCATCTTACGATAGTCAAGAATCTGTTGAAATCAATCCAGAAAAATATCCCAACTCTTCCCAAACGACAACTCATTTAAAATGGGTATTTCATAAACCTTCTGTGTTGTATTTGTGGTTTGGGTGTTATTTCTTTGTCTTATAGTTCTATTTTACCATAGTTACAACACTTCACAACGCAATCTGAAAAACACTGAGGAAAAAAAGGGGTAGGATACCTGTAAACACGCTGCAACTTTAGAACAATTGGGTTCCCAAATTGTGTATCCGAAACATCTACTAGTGAAGACATCTGTAAAGAAATTCAAATAGCAGACTGTCTTTTCCCTCCCAACATTTGCCATCACTTGCCAAGGTAATAATTATTTTTATCCCAAAGAACAATTTAAAAAATATGCATTACAGGAGATAACCTTTTGATAATGGTGGACATAGTGAAGAGGCTTCAGGAACGTTTCTAAAATCTGAAAAATAAGTTTAAGAAAAGGCATAGACACAAATAAGACATTCTGAAGATCACCACAATTTTAAATATAGGCAAACTGAACTGATATAAGCACCATGACTAAAGCATCAAGAACTTTGTATTAAACATACTTGTATACTAAAATGGCAACTATATTTACAAAGCACTAACTATGCAAATATACTGTATATCCTCTATGAAGGTATTACTAAAATATGGAAACTGTCCAAACTTCAGAAGTCTTCTGCAGGGAAACCGAGATTTTCACAGAAAATCCATCTTACGATCGTCAAGAATCAGTTGAAATCAATTCAGAAAAATATCCCAACTCCTCCCAAATGACAGCTCATTCAAAATGGGTATTCCATAAACCATCTGCTGTTGTACTTGCTGTTTCTGTGTATGTTCTGTACCCCATCTCATAGTTTTATTTTACTGCAGTTAAACATCACAACGCAATCTGAAAAATACTGAGAAAAAAAAAAAAAAAGGACAGAATACCTGGAAACTCACTGGAACTAAAGATCAAATCGGTTCCCAAATGGTGTATCCATATCTTCTACTAGTGAAGACATCTGTGAAGACATCCGAAAACCAGACTCTTTTCCCTCCCTATATACTTTCATTTGCCATCACTTGTCAAGGTAATATTAATGTTTATTCAGAGAACTATAAAGGTGCATTACAATAGATAATGTTAATGATAGACATACGGAAGGGGCTACAGGAATGTTTCGAATCTGAAAAATAAGTGAGGAAAAAAGGCATAGACAACGTATACGTGAATATTACTATAATAGGGCACATTCAAGACAGAAAATAGTCCATAAGCAATACTAATGAAACTTAAAGTCCATATATTAAAATAATGGTGGCAGCTGTCCTCAGCGCCAGCTCTGTGGCATGAAGCAAATGAAAGAGGGATAGGAAGCACCACCTTGAGTGGAGTGGTGCTATTAAATGATTTAATAGCAAAGACTCAAAACACTCACAGGAAGTAGGTTAAAATATGTTCATCTGTAGTAAAGGGTCACTCATGTCTCTCCAGGCCGCAAACACTGCACTGGATAGGCTACGTGCTCGGATTATCAGCTCCTTCTACTGGCCTAAGGCTCTTGTAGTCCCACAGCCAGCACATCTACATTAATGGACCTGTAGAGACATTTATCCTTGGACCAGTAGAAGGAGCTGATGCTCCAAGCATGTAGCCTATCCAGTGCAGTGTTCCCGGCCATCTCCCCGCTTCCGGTGACATCATTTCTGTGCATTCCACACTGGTTTTGTTGGACTTCCTAGTGGTCACAGGACATGCTACAGACCTCTCTACCCCAGCAGCCCATGGATAGAGTGTGAGGACGTCAGCAGAGACTTGAGTGACATTACTACAGATGAGCATTTTTTAGGTTACTTCCTGTGAGTGTTTTGTATCTTTGCTATTAAATCGTTTACACTAATACTACACTCAGGTGGCGCTTCCTGTCCTTTCCTCCTTTGATACATATAGGATATCCAAAGATCAACATCACTTCAAACAATATGTGCAAACTGAAGAAAAAGCAGGACCAGCATCTACCTAAGATGTAAAAAAACAAAAAAACAAAAAGACCTACACAGGACATAACTATAAAGCATCTGTCTTAGCACTGGTAATGGTGGACATATTGAGAGGGCTTAAAGACAATTCTTTAATACCTACAAAAGAAGAAAGATGGAAAAAAGGCAGAGATACAGAAATAGTCATTGCATCTTTATCAAATCAAACAAACTGTATAAAACTTTGTTTACATCATGGATTAAACATAATGGAAAGACAGGAACAATTTAGTAAGAAAAAAAAGACCAGTCACACTAAACTACATATTGATAAGTGTATACAAAGTTCTAATCAATTATATGCTAGAATTAGAGATGTGGAGACTGTCTGAGCCTCAGAAGTCTTCTGCAAGGGTGCCAAGATTTTCATGGATAAGCCATCGTACGATCCTCAGGAATCTGTTGAAATCAAGCCAGAAAATATCCCAACAACTCCCAAATGACAATTTATTCAACAGGGCCATTCTAGAAGGAATCTGCTGTTGTACTTGCGGTCTCTGTGTTGTCAGTTCTTCAATTGTTTTTTCTAATGCATCTAAAACATTCCATGGTACGTTCTGAAAAACACTGGCGAAAAAAGGGACAGAGTACCTGCAAACTCACTGCAACTGCAGTGCAAACCAGTTCCTGAATGAAACTTCTACTAGTGAAGACATCTGTGAAGAAATTCATAAAACAATATTTTCCCTCCAAAACAACATTTGCCATCACTTGTCAAGGTAATAATGAGGTCTTAGGGAAAAATATAAAAAGGAGCATTACAGGAGATAACTAATTTTGATAGTGGCGGACATAGTGAAGGTGCTCCAAGAAGGTTTCTAAAATCTGAAAAATAAGGTGGAAAAATGCATAGACACAAATGGGACAGCCCAAGATGATCACTTCAGACAATATAGGCAAACTGAACTGCTAATAAGCACAATGGCTAAATCATCTAGAAAGTTTTACTAAACTACATATTGATATGCCAAGCTAAAAAGGCAACTATAATTATAAAGTACCTCGTTATCAATTCGATTGTGGCCATAACTGGTGATCACTTTGCTATCCAGGTAGCTTTATACGAAAAAGAATTGTTGGCACTAACCATGCAAATATAGAATGTGTCCTCTGAAGGCATTAAGATATGGAAATTCTTCAAACTCCAGAAGTCTTCTGCAGGGGAACTGAGATTTGCACAGAAAAATCTTACGATCAGAAAGAATCTGTTGAAATCAATCCAGAAAAATATCCCAAAACAACTCCCAAATGATAACTCATTTAAAAGGGGCCATTTCATAAACCATTTGTTCTTGTACTTGTGGTCTCTGTGTTGTCAGTTTTTCGCCTCACAGTTGTATTTTGCCGCAGTTGAACTTTACAACGCATTCTGAAAAACTGAGAAAAAGGGGATAGAATACCAGGAAACTCGCTGCAACAGAACAAATTGGTTCCCAAATGATCTATCCGAAACTTCTACTAGTGAAGACATCTGTGATAAATCCAAAACGAAGACTGTTTTTTCCCTTTTAAGGGTACTTTCATTTGCTACCCCTTATCAAGGTAATATTAATATGTATCCAGGAAAGCAAATATAAAAGGTGCATTACAGCAGAACGTTGTAAAAAGGTTTATAATGTGGACATACGGCTAGGCTCCTGAGAGTTTTCCCAAGTCTGAAAAAGGTGGAAAACCGGCATAGACACAAATAGAACATTGTAAGGTCACCATCACTTCAGACAATATAGGCAAAATGAACGGCTATAAAACAGTACGGCTAAAGCATCAGGAAAAAAGCAGAACCAACCAAAACATTAACTGATCAGTTGTTAAATTACATAGGACTTCTCTATATAGCACATGCCATTGTACTTTACGTGTGTATGCTCCATTTCCCACCTCATGCTTTCCATTGCATTCTGCAAAACATGGAGAAAAAGTGGACCAGAATACGCATACACTCAAAGCTGAACAAAGGTTCCCATTTGTGGTTTTTAAAAGCATCTGCTATTTAAGATATCTGTAAAGAAAACGGTCCTTTTCCACCCAGATATCGTTTCATCTCATATCACACATTGGAGAAATGTTGGAAGTATATCTCAAAGTACACAGGAGTAAAAAGAAAACTCTTACAATAATGGTGGCATATTGGGAGGACTTCAAAAAGTTTTCTGTCACCTAAAAAAGAATATTGGGGAGAAAAGGCACAAACACAAAACAAATTGTTGGCACCAACCATGCAAAAAATGGAAACTGTACTAGCATCAGAATTCTTCTTCAGGGGAACTGCGATTTTCACAGAAAATCCATCTTACGATCGGCAAGAATCTGTTGAAATCAACGCAGAAAAGTTTTCCCAACTCCCAAAATGACGATTCATTCAGGGCCATTCCATAAACCATCTGCTGTTGTACTTGTCTGTGTTGTCAGTTATGCTTTACCGCTGTTACAATACTTCACCAGGCAATCTAAAAAACACTGAGAAAAAGGTGATATTATACCTGGAAACTTGCTGCAACTGAAGAACAAATCGGTTCCCAAATGTTGGTCTATCTAAAACTTCTACTAGTGAAGGTATCTGAAGAAATTACAAAACCGAAACGTACTGTCTTTTCCCTCCTGAAGGTACTCTCATTTGCCATCAAGGTAATCATACTTATCCAGGGAAACCATATAAAGGTGAATTACAACAGAACGTTGCAAAAATGTTTATAATTTTGACATATGGAAGGGGCTCCTAGAATGTTTCCAAGTCGGAAAAATAAGGTGGAAAAAAGGCATAGACACAAGTAGGAAATCCTAATATTAAAATATAGGCAAAATGAACGGTAAATAGCATGGCTAAACTATTAAAAAAGGCAGGACCATGGTAAAACATCCATCTGAATTATAGAAAAAAATTACACAGAACTTCTTAGTATAGCATCTGCCATTGTACGTGTGCATAACATATGCTTCATTTCTCATATCATGTTATTAAACATATGCTGAAAAAACACTGGAGAAAAAGTGGACAAGAATACCTGGCAACTCAAAGCTGAAGAACAGAAACTTTCCCAGTGTTTTTCGGGAAAATCTTCTAGTAGCGAGATCTGTGAAGAAATTTCAAAGAGAAGACTGTTCTTTTTCACCCAAAACTAATTTCATTTGTCATCATAAGTCTAGGAAATATTGAAGTACATCCCAAGAGCAAAAAAGAAAAGCCTTACAGTAATGGACATATTGAGAGGGCTTGAAGACACATTCTTTAACACCTACAAAAGAAGAAAGGTGGGGGCAAAAAATGCAGACAGAAATAGGACATATCAAATCAGAAAAAAACAGACAAACTGAACTTTATCAGTATACATCATGGATAAAAAGATAATGAAAAGACCAGACCAATTTAGTTAAACAAAACCAACACATCAATCGTACTAAATTACATACTGATTTGCTAAAATAGCGTCAAACTGTATAAAATGTTGCATACATCATGGATTAAACAAAGAAAAGGCAGGAACAATTTAGTAAGAAAAAAAAAAAAAAGTCATCTGACCAGTCGCACTAAACTACATATTTTATATGTTAGAATTAGAGATGTGGAGACTGTCCGAGCCTCAGAAGTCTTCTGAAATGGTGTCAAGATTTTCACGGATAAGCCATCATCTGTTGAAATCAAGCCATAAAATATCCCAGCAACTCTCCCAAAGTAAAATTTATTCAACAGGGCCATTCTAGAAGGAATCTGCTGTTGTACTTGCAGTCTCTGTGTTGTCAGTTCTTCATCTCAATTGTTTTTTTCTTCTGCATCTAAAAAACACTCCATGATACATTCTAAAAAACACTGGAGAAAAAGGGGACAGAGTACCTGGAAACTCACTGCAACTGCAGAACAAACCAGCTCCTGAATGATTCTTCTACTAGTGAAGACATCTGTGAAGAAATTCTTAACAATCTTTGCCCTCCAAAACATTTGCCTTCAATTGTCAAGGTAATAAAGAGGTCTTGGGGAAAAAAATAAAAGGAGCGTTACAGGAGATGGTGGTGGACATAGTGAAGGTGCTCCAAGAAGGTTTCTAAAATTTGAAAAATAAGGTGGAAAAATGCAGACACACATATGGGACAGCCCAAGATGATCATCACTTCAGACAATATAGGCAAACTGAACTGCTATAAGCACAATGGCTAAAGCATCAAGAAAGTTGTACTAAACTACATATTGATATGCTAAAACGGCAACTATAAACAAAGTACCTCCTTATCAATTAGATTGTGGCCATAACTGGTGACCACTTTGCTATCCAGGTAGCTTTATATGAAAAAGAATTGTTGGCACTAACTAAATAAAGAATGTCCTCTGTGAAGGCATTAAAATATGGAAACTCTTCAAACTCTAGAAGTCTTCTATAGGGGTACTAAGATTTTCACAGAAAAATCTATTTTACGATTACCAAGAATCTGTTGAAATCAATCCAGAAAAATATCCTGACAACTCCCAAATGACAACTCATTTAAAAAGGGCCATTCCATAAACCATTTGTACTTGTGGTCTCTGTTGTCAGTTCTTCGCCTCACAGTTGTATTTAGCCACAGTTAAACTTTACAACGCGTTCTGAAAAAGTGAGAAAAAGGGGATAGAATACCTGGAAACTCACTGCAACTGAACAAATTGGTTCCCAAATGATCTATCCAAAACTTCTACTAGTGAAGACATCTGAAGAAATCCAAAAAGAAGACTGTCTTTTCCCTCCTGAGGGTACTTTCATTTGCTATCACTTATCAAGGTAATATTAATATTGATCCAGGAAAGCAAATATAAAGGTGCATTACAGCAAAACGTTGTAAAAAAGGTTTATAATGTGGACATACGGATAGGCTCCAGGAGAGTTTTTCAAGTCTGAAAAAGGTGGAAAACAGGCATAGACACAAATAGAACATTCTAAGGTCACCATCACTTCAGACAATATAGGCAAAATGAACGGCTATAAAAAACAGTACGGCTAAAGCATCAGAAAAAAAAAAGAACGAAACAAAACATATACCTGATCAGTTAAATTATATAGGACTTCTCTATATAGCACATACCATTGTACTTTAAGTGTGTATGCTCCATTTCACACCTCATGCTTTCCATCAAATTCTGAAAAACACTGAGAAAAAGTGGACCAGAATACGCATACACTCAAAGCTGAACAAAGAAGTTCCCATGTGCGTTTTTCAAGAGCATCTGCTATTTAAGATATCTGTAAAGAAATCCAAAAAAGAAAAATGGTCCTTTCCCACCCAGATATCATTTCATCTCATATCACATGTTGTAGGAATGTTAGAAGTATATCCCAGTGTACACAGGCGTAAAAAGAAAAAAATTCTTACAATAGTGGTGGCATATTGGGAGGACTTCAAGAAGTTTTCTGTCCCCTAAGAATATTGGGGAAAAAAGACACACAGAAATAGGACACTATAAAGCAACATAGTTATCAAATCAGACAATATAGGCAAACTGAACTTCTACAAACAGCACGGCTTAAGCATCAAGTAAAGACAGAACCATGTTAGAAAAGTAAAACATCTACCCGATTAAAAAAAAACTACTTCAGACTTCTGTGTGCTCTACATATGCTTCATTTCTCATTTCATGAATTCAAACACATTTTGAAAAACACTGGAGGAAGTGGACAAGAATACCTGGCAACTCACCAAAGCTGAAGAACTAAAACTTCCCACCGTGTTTTCCAGGAAAATCTGCTTGTAGAGATATCTGAAAAAATCCAAAGAAAAGAAAACTGTTCTTTCCCACACAAAACTCATTTCATTTGCCTTTAAGGCTAGAAAATGTTGAAGTACGATATATCCCAATGTACATGAGAGAAAACAAATCCTTACAAATGGCGGACATATTGAGAGGGCGTGAAGACATACTCCAACACCTACAAAAGAAGAAAGGTGGGAAAAAATGCAGACACAAATCGGACATAACATAACATCTTTATCAAAATCACACAAACCGAACTTTGTATAGATCATGGATAAAACATAATGAAGAAGCAGGTACAATTTAATAAGAAAAACAAAAAATCCATCTAATCAGTCGCACTAAACTACATATTGAAATGCTAAAATGACAACTATATGCTATAATTACAGAAATATGGAAACTGTCCGAGCCTCAGAAGTCTTCTGCAGGGGTGCTGAGATTTTAATGGACAATCCGTTTTACGATCCTCAAGAATCTGTTGAAATCAATCCAGAAAATATTGCAACAACTCCCAAATGACAATTTATTCAAAAGGGTCATTCCATAAAGCATCAGACGTACTTGCGGACTGTGTTAGGTCTTCATCACAGTTGTTTTACTTCTTTCATAGTGCAATCTGAAAAAAAAAAAAAAGGGGACAGAGTACCTGGAAACCCAATGCAACTGAACAACAAACCAGTTCCTTCATGGTCTGAAACCTCTACTAGTGAAGATATCTGAAGAAATTCTAAAACAGATCTTTTCCCTACAAAACATTTGCCATCACTTGCTAAGGTAATGAGGTTTATCTCAGGGAATATAAAGGTGCATTACAGGAGATAAAACATTTTGATAGTGGTGGACATACTCAAGGGGCTTCAGGAAGGTTTCTAAAATCTGAAAAAAAAAGTAAGGTGGAAAAAATGCATAGACAAATAGGACATTTTAAGATTGTCATCACTTCAGACAATATAGGCAAACTGAACTGCTATAAGCACCATGACCAGCATCAAGAAAGTTGTACTAAACTACAGATATGCTAAAAAGGCAACTATAATTATATGCAAAGTACCTCCTCAATTACATTTTGGCCACAACAGGTGATCACTATGCTATTGGGGTAGCTTTATATGAAAGAATTGTTGGCACTAACCATGCAAAATATGGAAACCATCTTAGCATCAGAAGTATTCTGCAGGGGAACTGAGATTTTCACAGAAAATCCATCTTACGATCAGCAAGAATCTGTTGAAATGTAGAAAAAAGTTTCCCAACTCCCAAAATACAATTCATTCAGGGCCATTCCATAAACCATCTACTGTTGTACTTGCAGTCTGTTTTGTCAGTTATATTTTACTGCAGTTACTATAGTACTTCACAAGGCAATCTGAGAAACACTGGAGAAAAAAGGGTCTAGAATACCTGTAAACTTGCTGCAAATGAAGAAAAAAAATGGTCCATCTTAAACTACTATGAAGGGATCTGAAGAAATTAAAAAAAACAAAAACAGACTGTCTTTTCCCTTCTGAAAGTACTCTCATTTGCAATTACTTATCAAGGTAATATTTATCCAGGGAAACAATATAAAAGGTTCATTACAGCAGAATGCTGTAAAAAGGTTTGGAATTTGGTCATATGGAAGGGGCTCCAGGAATGTTTCCAAGTTTGAAAAATATGTAAGGTGGAAAAAAAAAGGCAGACACAAATAGGTCCATCTGAAAATAATTAAATTAACTACTATAAATAGCATGGCTAAAGTATTATATAAAAAGGCAGTTCCATGTTAAAAAGTAAAACATCTACCAGATTTATTGTAAAAATATTACACAGAAACTTCAGTATAGCATCTGCCAATGTACCTGCGCTCTACATATTCTTCATTTCTCATTTAGGTTTTTAAACACATTCTGAAAAAAACACTGAAGAAAAAAGGGAGACAAAATACAGGGGGTCCCCGACTTACGAACATCCGACTTACGAACGACCCCTACTTACGAACGGGGCCCGAATGACGTCACTGCTGGCCGAATCTTCCTCTCCTGAGCCTTTCCTCCGTTCCTGGCTTGGCTGCGGGTCCCCTTCGTCCTCCTGCCTGCCCATCCACAGGCCTGGTATGGTCCGGTGGCTTGCCAGGCCGCTGAAACTGCCCGTCGTGGCCGAGGCCTTGTGCGGCCTATGAAGCCTCCACGATCCCCGGTCTTTCCTACGCCGCTGCCCCGCGATGGTGCACCGCGGCCGGCCGCCCGGCCGGCCAGCCTGCCTGGCCTCTGATGGCTGCTTTCACCATCCATCTCCCTGCTGTGCCATAAAGTGTACCTCTCTGCTGTACACAATAGTGAGAGGGGAGAGCTGTGCTCAGCTGCAATTCTGGACTCCTGTTTTGGAAGTGACAGGGTCAATAAAGAGAACCTGTCACCTCCAATTGCTATCACACAGGGAATTGTTTCCTCCTGTGTGATAGCAATAAAGTTAAGTGAAAAAAAAATTGATAAAAAAAATAAAAATAAGAAATACAGTAATAATTAAATTAATAAAATAAAATAAATAATTAAAAAATGTAAAGAATAAGAAAAATAATATTAAAAATAAGAAAATTATACAAAAATAAAAAAAAAGTAAACGACAAGCTACAAATAAATACAAATAAAAGAAAGTGTTTAAAAAGTAAAAAAATAAAAGAAACAAAACATATTTGAACTAACCATGCCGCCCCTGCCATCCGGTTGCCTTTCTCTGTTGATTTGGGTTTACATCCTGTCTCTGAGACTAGATTTGCACTTAAAAAAGGTACTGTTCCGACTTACAAACAAATTCGACTTAAGAACAAACCTACAGTCCCTATCCTGTTCGTAACCCGGGGACCCCCTGTACCTGGCAACTCACCAAAGCTGATTAACAGAAAATTTCCCAGAGTGTTTTTCAGGAATATCTGCTAGTAGAGATATTTGTAAAGCAATTTCAAAAAGAAGACTGTCCTTTAACAACCTAAAACTTATTTCATTTGTCATCATAAGTCTGAGAAATACTTCAACATTTAATGTACAAGAGCAAAAAAGAAAATCCTTACAATAATTGACATACTGAGATGGCCTGAAGATATTCTTTAACACCTACAAAAGAAGAAAGATAGAAAAAAAACAGAAACAGGACACCGCAACATCAAATCAGACAATACAAGCTGATCTTCTCTAAACAATTAAAAAGGCAAGACACATTTAGTAAAAAAACATGCATCTAATCTGTCGTGCCAAACTACATATTAATATGCAAAAATGGCAATTATATACAAAGTTCTCAATTACATACTGCAATTACAGAAATATGGAGCCTGTCTGAGCCTCGGAGATCTTTTGCAGGGGTGCTGAGATTTTCACTAATAATCTGTCTTACGAACATCAAGAAACTTGAAATAAATCCAGAAAAATCTCCCAACTCCCAAATGACAATCTATTCAACAGGGCCATTCCATAAAGCATCTGCCGCCGTACTTGCGGTTTGTGTTGTCAGTTCATCTCAGTTTTGCTAAAGTATCTAAAAACTCTATGGCAGAATCTGAAAAACACTGAGAAAAAAGGGATAGAATTCCTGGAAACTCACTACAAGGGAAGAAATGTTGGTCTATTTGAAACCTCTACTAGCAAAGACATCTTCGCAAAAAAATCCAAAGCAGACTGTCTTTTCCCTCCAAAAAGAACTTCCATTTGCTATCACTTGTTGAGGTAATATTTATGCGCGGAAACAAAGGCGCATTACAGTAAAATGTGTATAATGTGAACATACGGAAGGGGCTCCAGAAAGGTTTCCAAGTCTGAAAAATAAGGTGGAAAAAAGCATAGACACAAATACAAAATTCTAAGTCACCATCACTTCTGACAATATAGGCAAACTGAACTGTTATAAAACAGTAGGACTAAAACATCTGGAAAAAGCAGGACCAGTCAAAACATCTACCTGATCAGTTAATACATAGGATTTCCTATAGCCATTGTACGTTACATGTGCTCTGTATTCATTTCATGCTTTCCAAGGCATTCTGAAAAACACTGAGTAAAAGTGGACCAGAATACATGTACACTTACCAAAGAGGAACAAAAGTTCCAATGTGTTTTTCAGGAGTATCTGCTATTTAAGAGATCTATAAAAGAAATCCAAAAAAGAAAAAAAAAAACTGTCCTTTCCCACCCAGATCATCATTTCATCTATCACACGTTGGGGAAATGTCAAAGTATATCCCAATGTATGCAGGAGCAAAAAGAAAAAAAAAAAAAAAGTCTTACAAGTTTAATCGCCTAAGAAAAAAATTGGGAAAAGAAGGCACAAAACACAGAAATAGGACATTATACAGTCACATAGTTATCAAATCAAATAAAGGAAAACTGAACTGATCTACACATCATAGCTAACAATGAGAAGGCAGGGTCAATTTAATAAAAAGGAAAAACATCCGTTCATTCATACTAAACTATATATTGATGTTAAAATGGCAACTATACCACCTCATCAATTACATGCGTAGTGACATTACAGAATTATAGTGACTGAACCATAAAGATGCCAAGTCTTTAGCGGGGTGCTGAGATTTTTACGGACAATACATTTTACGATCAAAAATCTGTTGAAATTGATACAAAAAAGGGCCCAAACCTCCAAATGACAATTCATTAAACAGGGTTATTACATAAACCATCTGTTGTGCTTACTCTTGTCTGTGTGGTTAATGCCTCATGTCACATTTATTACAATGGCTTGAATACTTCACAAGGCATTCTGAAAAATATGGAGAATTTAAAAAAAAAATACCTGCAAACTCACTTAAACTGAAGAGCAAATCAGGAGTCCAGCTTATTCAAAAACTTCCGCTAGTAAAGACATCTGTAAAGTAATCCAGAAAGCAGTCTGTCCTTTCCCCACCCAGAAATTAATTTGCCATCACTTGCCAATGTATTAACAATGTTTATCCAAGAGAACAATATACAGATATGTTGCTGGAGATCAAACATTTTACGATAATGGTGAATATACCGGAGGGGGTTTAAATTTGTTTCTAAACTCTGAAAAATAATATAAGGCGGCATAGAAACAAATAGGACATCCAAAGACTAATCACTTCAGACAATATAGGCAAACTAAACTGCTAATACAGCACCGTTAAAGCATCAAGAAAAGACAGGACCATATTAGAAAAGTAAAACATCTACCCGACTACTTGAAAAAAAACTACATAGAACTTCTCTATATAGCATCCGCCATTGTACTTGTGCTCTACGTATGCTTCATTTCTCATCTCATGTTTGTGATAATTTCCCTTTTGAATTATTACAGTATTTTGAATATTTTTAAAACACATTCTGAAAATGTGGACAATACCTGACAATGCACCGACCAAGAAACTTCCCAATGTGTTTTTTCAGGAACAGCTGCTATAGCGGAGATATCTGAAGAAATCCAAAAAAGAAGAGACTGTCCTTTTCCACCCAAAATCTAATTTAATTTGCCATCAAAAATCTAGGAAATGTTGAAGTATATCCCAATGTAGACAAGTGGAAAAAGAAAATCCTTACATATAATGGACATATTGAGAGGGCTTGAAGACATTCTCTAACCCCTACAAAAGAAAGATGGGAGAAAAAAAAAAAGGCAGACAGAAATAGGACACATTACCAAATCATTAATTACAAACTGAACTTCTGTATACAGCATCATGGATAAAACAAAATGAAAAGGCAAGACCAATTTAGTAAAAAAAAAAAAATCCATCTGATTAGTCATACTAAACTACATATTGATATGCTAAAATGGCAAATAGATATATATATATATAAAATGTATTAATATATTAATATATATCAATTAAATGCTGGAATTACAGAAATCTGGAGATTGTCCCAGCATCAGAAGTCCCCTGCAGGGGTGCTGAGATTTTCATGGATAATCTGTCCTATGATCCTCAAGAATCTGTTGAAATGAATCCAGAAAAACATCCCAAAAACTCCCAAACAATTCTTTCATCCAGGCTATTCCATAAAGCATCTGCCAGTGTACTTGCAGTCTGTGTGCTGTCAATTCTTCTCAGTTTTTTTATTGTAGCTAAAAAACACTTCGCAATGCATGCAGAAAAACTGAGAAAAATGAGACAGAATACCTGGAAACTGCAATGCAACTAAACAAACCAACTCCCAAATGGTTTATCTGAAATTCCTAGTAGCAAACACATCTGCAAAAAAAAAAAATCCAACAAGACCGTCTTTTCCCTCCTGCAGGTTTATTCATTTGCCATCACTTGTCAAGGTAATGTTTATTTCAGTGAAAATTTAAGGAGGTGAATTTCAGAAGATAAAACATTTTATAGATCGATAATGGTGGGTGTATTACAGAAGGGGCTCCAGATTCCAGATTCTGAAAAAGCAGCAAGGTAGAAAAAAAAAGACAAACAGGACATCCTAAGATCAACATCACTTCAGACAATATTGACTGCTATAAACAGCATGGCTGAGGCATAAAGAAAAAGCAAAATAAGCTTCGAAAAGAAAAACATCTACCTTGATCAGTTGCAAAAATAAATACACAGGACTATAAAGCATCAGTCATTGTACTTGCATGTTACGTGCGTTCCATTCCCCGTCTCATGCGTTCCAACGCATTCTGAAAAACATTAAAAAAGTGGACCAGAATATCTAGCAACTCAAAGCTAAAAGAATAAAGTTCCTAATGTGCCTTTTGGGAAGTACTGCCAGTAGAGATATCTGAAAATCCAAAAGACTGCCTTTTCACAAATGTTTTTCATTTACAATCACAGGGAAGTGTTGAAGTATATCCCACAAGAAATCCTTACAATTACGGTGGATATATTGTGAGGGCTTGAAGACCTTTTTTTTTTTATTTTTTTTTTTTAACACCTACAAAAGAGGCAAGATGTGAAAAAGGAACATGCACAGAAATAGGACATATTAATAAATCAGACAATACAAACAGATCTTCTGTATACATCATGGGTAAGAAACTATAACTATGTAAAGTAAATTTTAAAAATCCATTGCACAAAACAACTTAATAGGCTAAAACGGCCATTGTAATTAATGAGAACTTTATATATATTTATATGCTGGAATTACAGAAATATGGACTGTATTCTGCAGGAATACAGAGATTTTCACTATTGGGGTGCTGAGAAAATCCATCTTCCTACTGGGCAGGGATCTGTTGAAAGCAATCCAAAAAAAATCCCAACAACATTCAAATGACAATCCTTTCAAACAGGGCCATTCCATAAAGCATCTGCCATTGTACTTAAGGTCTTCTGTGTGCTGTCAGCGCTTCATCTCACACTTGCTTTTCTACTGCAATATATTTCACAATGCATTCTGAAAAACACTGGAGAAAAAAAGGGGAGAGCATACTGGGAAACTACAATGCAATTGAACAAAACCAGCTCCCAAATGAGTTATCAAACTTCCACCAATGAAGACCTCTGAAGAAATGTTAAAAAAAAAAAAAAAAAAAAAAAAAAAAGGTCCTGAAGGTATTTTCATTTTCCATCACTTGTCAAGATAATAAAGTTTATAATGGTGACCTAAAAAAAAAAAAAAGGTGCATTTCAGGAGATTAAACATTTTTATGATAATGGTAGATATACTGAGGGGGCTCCAGGAATGATTCAAAAGACTGAAAAAGGAAAGAAAGAGGCTGACATAAATCGGAAATTCTAAGATCAACATCACTTCAGGCAATATAGGCAAAACTGAACTGCTATAAACAGTATGGCTGAAGCAGCAAAAAATAAAAACAGGACCAACATAGAAAAAAAAACAAAAACTATCTACCTGCTCAGTTGTAAAAACTACATAGGACTTCTCTATAAAGCATCTTCATTCCGTCTCATGCTTTCCAAGGCATCCTGAAAAACACTGAAATATTGGACCAGGATATCTAGCAACTCACCAAAGCTGAAGAACAAATGTTCTTTCTCAAAGGCTATCTTTTAGGAATATTTGTTGATAGAAATATCTGTGAAGCAATATACAAAAAAAAAAAAAAAAAAAAAAAAAAAGGACCATCCTTACAATGATGCACTCAATGAAGGTGCTTCGTGAAGGTTTCCAACGTCTATAAACATTGTAAAATAGGAACAAGACAGACATCAAAGATTATATGGTGACTCAAGCTTCTTAAGGGGTTATGAGATTTTCATGTATAACCCATCTTATAGTGGCCAGGTACTGTTGAGATCAAGAAAAAAATTACAACAACCCCCAAATGACAACTCATTCAATACTCCATAAACTATCTGCCATTGTACTTGCGCCTTATGTGTTGTCCATTCCTCATTACAGTTGAGCTTCATTGCAGTTCAAAAGCTTCTAAAAGCATTCTGAAAAACACTGAGAAAAAAAAAAGCAGAGACTACCTGGTAGCTGACCAGAAAGTAAAGGTCAAACCAGTTTCCCAACTAGACTTCCAGGAAACTCTGGTGAAGACATCTTAAGTAATACAAACTAACCTTTTCACACCCAGAAATCATTTAATTTGCCATCACGTGTCAAGGTATTAAATATTTAATCAAGGGAACAATATTAAGATATATTGCAGGAGATAATGTTTATGATAAAGGGAGGACACACTGGAAAGCCCTAAGAATGTTTCAAATTTCTGAAAAAGATGCAAGGTGGAAATAAGGGCACAAATAGGATAGCCTGAGATCACTTCAGACAATATAGACAGACTGAACTGTCATGAACAGCATTGTTAAAGCATCATGAAAGGGCAGGACCAGCATAAACACCCCTACCTGATCAGTTGTATAGAAAAACAAATACAGACGGGGAATCTCTATAAAGCATCTGAGATTGCACTTCTGCTTTTACGTGTGCTCCACTGCTCATTGATTGCTGCTGACGTATTCTGAAAAAACACTGAGAAAAAAAGTAGACCAGAATGCCTGGCAACTAACCTAAGCTAAAGAACAAGCAAGTTTCCAATGTGTCTTTCAGGAATTTCTGCTAGTGTAGATATCTGAAATTATCTATAAAAAAAAAAAAAAAAAAAAAAAGGTGGGGGGGGGACCATGCAAAATAAAGTCATTTCCCACCCCAAAATTATTTAATTTGCCATCACAAGCCAAAGGAAAAAGGAAAAAATGGACATAGAGCTTTAATAAGTTTTTGGTCACCTAAAAAAAAAAAACAGACAGCACAGAAATAGGACACAAGCACATAAATAAGAGACAAAATTATTATCAAAGCATCATCTTTGATAAAATGAAAAGGCAAAACCTATAAAAAGGTAAAAAAAAAAAAAAATCCATCTGAACAGGCCTACTAAACTACATATGGATAAAATTACAAATATAATAAAGTAGCTCCCATGCAATTACATGGTGGTCCTAAAAAGATAATTCCTATGCAATCCTTATAGCTGGAAATAAATGAATTGACACTAACCATACAATTTTTTTGTAATGCCTTGGCTGGAGATATATAGTATAAGGTGACTTTCCAAATTTCAGAAGTCTTTTGCAGAGGTGCTAAGATTTTCACAATATAGCCATCTATCGGCCAAGATCTGTTGAAGCAATCCAGAAAAATATCCCAACAACCCAACATATGACAATTCATTCAACACCATCATTCAAAAAACAAAAAAAAACAAAAGCATCATTGTACTTGTATCCCATGTGTCTTCCCATTAATCATCTCAACTGCTCCCCAATGCATTCTAGGATAATACAGAATAATTGGAAACTCAACAAAACTGAACAAAAAGGAGTTCCCAACTTGTCTCAGAAAAAAGTGCATATTAAAAAACATCTATAAAATAAATCCAACGTGGACTATCCTTTTCCACCCAAAATTTATTTGATTTCCCCACTTGTCAAGACAATGCTAATGGTTATCTCAGTGAATAGGAGGGTGCATTGGAAAAGATAAAATGTATAAAATAGTGGTGGATAATATACTGAAGCGACATTAAGAATGGTTCAAAAGTCTGAAAGATAAATAAGGTGGGAAAAAAAAAATGGAAGACATAGAAATCGGGCCATCCTAAGATCATCATTGCATCAAAAAAAAAATATAGGGAAAACTAAACATGGGTAGTAAAAAGAATTGTGAGTGGCCTCTAAAGACAATATTGATAAATATATAAGGTCAGCTAGAAGTTGTACCATCATCCAGAAATTTTTAGAAATAAAAGGGTTGGGAGCCTGAGCCTGGGGGGGGGGGGGGGGGGGGTGTTAGACTATCTCGGTATAATGCAATGGAAGTAAATTCCATTGCATTATACAAATCTACCTGATCGGTTGTAAAGAAAAAACTACATATGGGTTCTCCATAAAACATCTGCCATTGCACTTTCGCGTGTGCTCCATTTCTCATAGATTGTCCGATGCATTCTGAAAAACACTGAAAAAAAGTAGCCCAGAATACCTGGCAACTCACCCAAGCTAAAGAACAAGCAAGTTTCCAATGCGTCTTTCAGGAATTTCCGCTAATTTATACCTGTTGCAAATGCATACTAGAACATAATGCCTTTACCTTGCAAGGGGAAGATTTTAATTTTTTGTAGTTAAGTGTACGACAGCTTTAAGGGGGAACCCCCCACATCTAAAAACAGTCTTACTAAATTACATAGCGAGGTGATAAAATGGCAATTATAAACTGAGTACCTCAGCAATTACGTGGTGGCCTTCACAGGTAATCCCTATGCTATCCTTGTAGCTAGAAATAAATTGACACTAATCATTCACATACTAGATATCTTTGGCAAAGGCATTCGAAAAAAGGTGACTTTCCAGTCTTCAGAAGTCTTCTATAGAGGTGCTGAGATTTTCATAGCAATCCCATCTATCGGTCAATATCTGTTGAGGCAATCCAGAAAAGTTCAACCCATATGACAATTTATTCAGCACCATCATGCCAAAAAAGCATCTGCTTGTGCCCCATGTCCGTCTTCAATCATCTCAGATGCCCACCAATGCTTTCTGAAAAAACAGAAAAATAAAAGAAAAAAAAGGTGGACCGAATACTTGGAAACTCACCAAAACTGAACAAAAAGGAGTTCCCAACTTGTCTCAGAAAAAGCTCCAACTGTCCTTTCCCACCCAAAAATGTATTTCCCTTCACTGGTAAAGACAATGCGAATGGTTATCCCAGTGAATATAAGGCTGTATTGCAAGAGATAAAATGTTTAAAATAATGGATATACTGAACTAACTTCAAGAATGTTTTTAAAGTCTGAAAGATAAATGAGGTGGAAAAAAAAAATAGGACAGAAATGGGGCCTCCTAAGATAGTCACATTAAAATATATAGGAAAACGGAACATGAGAAACATCATGGATAAAAGGTAAAAAGTCAGAACCAACTTAGAAAAATAAAACATCTGATCAGTTGTACAAAAAAGTACATTGGAATAGAATAGGAACTATAGTTTTAAAAATGACTCCCTGATCAACTACAATGTTGGCATCCACAGGTGATATTTAGGCAGCTGTATATGAAGGAAGGATAATTGACATGAACCATGCAGATATACTGTTTATCTTCTGTGGGTGTTATAAGTGGGCAGACTGCTCAAGCTTCAGAAGTCTTCTGCAGGGGTGCTATGTCATGAACTGTTGAAATCCATACAGAAAAATATCCCAACAACTTCCACATACCAAATCATTAAAAATTATTTTTATAAAACACCTGCTGTCACACTCCATTTCTCATCTCATGTTTTCCAGCACATTCTGAAAAACATTGAGATATATTGAACCAGAATACCCAAGCTGAAGAACAACAAAGAAGTTCTCAACTTATCTTTCAGGAACTTTTGCTAGTTGAGATATCTTCAAGTAATCTAGAAAACAAGTCTTTCCTTTTCCCACCCAGAATTTCACTGGCCACCACAAGTCAAGGAAAATTGAAGAATAACCGATTGTACAGAAGAGAAATAAGAAAATCCTTATGATAATGAACATACTGGACGGGTATCAGGTTATTTTTTTTAGACATTCAAAACATTTCCAATAAAATGGGGAAAGACAGAACAAGGACATCCAAATGTATGGGGACTGTCCAAGCTTCAAAAGTCTTCTGCAAGGGTACTGAGATTTTCATGGGTAAGCCATCTTGATAGTGGCCAGGTACTGTTGAGACATAAGAAAAATATTCCAACAGTTCCCAAATGAAAATATATTCAATCTAGCCTAAACCATCTACCATCGTACTTGCACCCTGTGTGTCTTGTCCATTCCTCATCTCACAGTTGTTTCACTGTGGTGGAGATGCTTCCTGAATCTCTGAAGACATCCAAACAGTAGATGTAGTCAAGTAGATGGTCCTTTCCCACCTAGAAATCATTTCAGTTGTCAAGGTAATATTGTTTATCCTAGTGAACAAAATGGCGCACTAAGATAAAAATAAAAAAAGGGTGGACAAAGCGAACACCAAAAGGAGCTTCAAAAATGTCCCTGAAATCTGGAAAATAGTTATGGGATGACGGAAAGATATAACATTACGCAAATATAATTAGCACCTCCAAGAGATGAATCGTCCCATTAGACAATGTAATATAAAAAGCATGGTAAAAACAATTAAAATGCCAACAGAGGAAAAAAAAAAAAAATAGACCAGGATTAGAAGAGCACACACATACGATAGATCACCTGTAATACTAAACAAAGCACTGTCATTCATGGAATGAAGGTCTCCAAAGGGTTGTCACTGCATCTTTATGGTAGCTGTAGAATAATGTAAAGATACAATAGAAATATACTGTATATTTTCTTTGACGTTACAGAACTAGTTTACCGGCTTCAAAAGTCTTCTGTAGGAATTGAAGATTCCCATGAATAATCCATCTATCTGCATCAAACTGTTGAGATATATCCATAAAATGTCCTAATAACCCCTAAATAAACACAGCATTTAACAAACCATCTGACATGTACTAGCGCTCTGTGTGGTACATTCAAATTTTTTTTTTTTTTAACATGTAGACAATGCCGACCAGATGCAAACTTTCCTACACCCAGCAAAAAAACATTTCATTTGCAATCACTTGTCAAAGTGTTTCAGTGTACATGTAGACGTATATTGTAGGAAATTAGAAATATTTTAATGGCATAGATACTAAATGCTCATTTAACAATTAAATTATTGTAATCTATGGTTTTTCTAAGGCAATGTGTTGAATTCCTCTTCATCTATTGAACATACCTATTGATAGGAATTCGGAAAAAATAAAACACACACAACGCCATCAATTTTGCTATCTTGAGGTTTCAGGTTTTTAAAGTTCCACTTACATTTTTACAGATGGACGAGTTCTTGTACAGTTGACAATACAGGTATTACAGGTTATTAAAACACATCAATTAAGCCCCCTACCACAGTGTTGCTTGACGCAACTGCCTGAAAGTTCTGATTCAGTGTAAACAATTGATGCAACTTTGCAATTTCACACACGTTTTCAAACTCTTTTGGAACAACTATATTTGACTACCATCGCAAAGCCATTCACCATCCTCTGTTCTTCCAATCACAAACAGTGCCAAGGTTTAGAACACTTATGATTAAATTAATTTTGAGCAATATCTTTGAATAAAGCACCCTGTTTAACAGTCATGCTATAATTGAGCACAACATGCCCCTCTTGCATTAACAAATGCTTTTCCCAACAGATACCCTATAGGATATAGAACGGATCAGATAAGCACACTTTTGAAGAGCCTTAATCATCTCGTGAGCAGATTACCTTTAAAGCCAATTGGCAAGTGAAGTGCAGCGTCCTTGTTGCAGACTGCTGTCTGGAGTGTGCTATGTTTTTTGGCATTGCACTTCTTCGAACCTGATCCAATCTTCAGACAACTTCTTTGTGGTTCCGTATGAGATTTCTCAGTGGTTAAACAATCAAAACTTGTGTTTTTAGAATAACCATTTCTTATTACCATTTTAACAATGTTGTATTTAATGTGTTTAAAGATATTTATTGCAGCTGAACTTCAGACAAGATAAAAAAATGAAATTGATGCAGCATTGTATGCATCAATACAATCTTACATGTATTTTTGTCTAAAGAATCTGACTAAAATCAGACCTGCTGTGAACATTGTGCAGTCCCAGGACAGCAGAGCTCAGCCTGAGAGGGAGAAAGCAGTCCAAGGAGCCAATTAGTTGTTCTGCAGCACAAGAAACATGCCAAAAGGGGGAGAGTGCAGTGTTAAGAGAAACTCAAGTCTCCTGCTTCTCCTCTCCCTGGCTAGGGGAGACCTTTAAATGTTAGAGATGCAGAGGAGAAAAATCAGGTCTTCTCTGCAGGCAGGGCTATGTAAAGAGACAGAGTTGTATAAATATAAAGACTGGATGGACAGAAATACAATCCTTTGGAATGCAAGAGGCCCCCCAACACATATATCTGCATGTTTAAATGGTTTGTCTGGAGTTAAGCTTTAGCTAAATTTGCTATTTAGTCCACTATACTACACACATTGCAATCAGTTTCATAAGCATCAGTTTTTGATAACTATTTAGATCACATTTTCATTTCAGAATTACTATAATGATCTAAGTCCTGTTTTTTGTTGTAGATTTCCATTATATTTTTTTTTTAGATGTGTAACAAAGTAGACCCTCTTTGTCCTGTGTATAAATTAGTTCACAAATGCGCATTTTTGTCAAGGTACACATAATTTTAGAAACAAACCAATGTTCCTATAGAAGGATCTCTCATATGTGCATGCTGTACATTGGGGTCATCGTATTACAATTATAACCTTGGTTTATTTATAAAGGTTTTCATCCAAGGTTAACACTTTTTAATTGGGATGTGTGAAGCCTGAATAGAAGTGGAGTGGAAAGACCCCTTACGACTTAAAATGTAAGGTATTAAAAATGACTGATCTCTTAATGAACATTTCTAATCCTTACGCTGCTAGCATTAGTAAATAGATAGGAAAGTATATCTCATATGCTTGTTCATTTTTAATTTTTTATATTTGTTCAGTTACTTCCTGGTTACCATGCCTAGGCAAATTAGGTTATCCCAGAAGTCTTCAGGTGGGGAGGAGGAGCTTTCTCAGCTAAGCACAACCTCTCCTGCTTACATGCCTGAGCCAAGGACAGGTGGATTCCAGGAAGTAAATGCTACATGAATCATCTGCCCTTACTCAAGATGGCCAACAGCCAGAAACACTAGGGGAGTGGTTTTCAAAGTGATTTCTCAACAAAATAAATTATGGAGACATGGATGGGGAAGTTAACTTGGAATATTAAAAATGAATTAAATCACATTTTTGGATCTCATGTAATGCAGTTCCACTTTAAGAGTCCTGCCTAAGTGCAAGTTTCACAGGAAACCAGCTTATAATTTGCCAGAAAAAAACTTTAGCCACATGCCGACATGATGGAATCAAATCTATAAAACCCATCAGCATATTCAGGGATAAACAGGAAGCTAGTTTATAAGAGATTTTTGAATGTTTATCCACACACTAATCTATACATTGACAGGATAGCGCTTCCTCCATTGGGCCTGCATTGTTTTTTTACTATGGCCAGTTCTAGTAGCAGGAAAGGGCCTAGTGCAATAGACAGCCTGCTACAATGTTATCAATGCACTTTACACCTAAATCCCTCTACAGCATGAATTTTGCATGCAGAAGTGGTCATATATTGTAATCTGGCTTTGATGGGGTTTCCCCCCCCTACTTTGGAGGTACTTACATACATTGGACTTTCCATGAACAAACTGGAAATCTTGTTTGCTATGCTTGAGACAGCTTTTCAAATTCCAAGCAACCCAGTAGGAAAGCTACTTAGAAGTATCATCACTTTGGGTAAACTGAAATGTAAAGAGTAGACTGGCTAAACATTAGGCTGAACTGCCCAGTTACATTACTTGCAACAGTAGGCAACATCTAAAAAAATGGAACACCAACAAGAAGGCACTACAAGTAGGAAAATCCCCAACATGCATTAAAACCGAGTTCCTTCAAAATAGTCTTCACAATAAAAGCAAATGATTTTGTTGTATTTGGTTTTTGAAAAGTTGCAGTCTAGAAATGATTGGTGCATAGGCTTAATTTTGTAACACAACCATGGCAGTAGAGTCAATACATGGGAGGTATATGCCTAATCAGCCTCCATTACAATGCACTCCCTTCACCATAGGGTCCGCTTCCCCAAGGAACATTAAGGATATCTGAAATTACATCCCCAATTAGTTAAGTATTACCATAGTAGCCTATAGAACTTATCCTTGATGGCCACATGATTTAGTGCTGAACAGGATGGCGGCCAGACTGCCCGACACATGTTACAGTTTGTCAAAAAGCCACGTAATCGCTCACTACTTTTGGGTTTACATGCAGTTTAGCAACCATTAAAGTACTTACTGATTGTGAATTGACAACACCATTCCTCTCTTCCTCTCTCTCTCTATAGTCCTGTAGCACCATATTAATTTACTGGATTCTCACTTTGAAATTCTCTAAATACCCTTTTTTTCTTGGCAGGAAAGTGTTCTGCCCTCCCACTTCAGTGCTGTATATTGCCATAGACCTTCAACACTCTTAGCATTGCTGAGTAATGGGGGTCCAACCGGGTCAGTTGACAGGCACTGGCCTGCTGGCACAGCTCAGTACATATTGGATGGCGCAGTCTTATCTTTAGACTCTGCAAACATGAAAATAGAGGCGACACAATGAAAATGGACACTTGGCAGTGTCTGAATTATTTGTAATTTCATTTGTGTGAAACCAATATACCAAAGTTGGTGTAATGTTGCCGTGTAATTGAGCAAAGTTTATAGTAGTGTCAGTGTTGATTTACCTGTTGATCTTGCCAGTTTCAGGTGACACCACTATCCCAGGAGCATGATCTCCTTTCTATGCGAAGATCAGGAAGTGGTGATCCATCCAGTGATGCTGTGCTGGTTTCCTGACAGCTGATCTGACCAACTGCCAAGACTGGGCCATCTTGCTTCAGTAAAGTCATCGAAATCCACAAGCTTCTCCCCTCACGCAGCCCCAGAGGGCAGGGATGGTATTACTAATAGCAAGTAAAAAGCGATTTTTATTTTTCATTACAAAACCAGAAGAGTAATTGGTGTGTTTACTCATCCCCCACACAAACTATTTTTACATTCGAGGTGTTAATTTCCCACCATCTTAGTGTCTAGTCAGGCATGAATTACTACATTAGGAGCTGAAAAGCACACATGCCGTTGTACATCAGGATTATAAGTGCCAGATCCACAAACAAGTTACAGTATCCAGATACATTGTATTTTTAATTACTTTATGTTGAATTGTTTTTGAGGCACTGAATCATTTAATTCACTCAGTGGTGAAGAATTGATTCTGTTTGTGATCTTAAAACAGACACTAAATAGTATACCACAAGCAGTGAGTTTGCTATAAAATTCTCCAGAGGATGAAAGACCCAAGATAAAAAAAAAGTGTTCACACACATTACATTACTGTTTGCAGACAGTCTTTGAGACAGTTACGTTCGTTGATCTTTTAGTACACTCATCTGCCAGAGTATCTGATAATACCCCTGTTCTCCTCTCCTTGAGATTGAGTAACCTGTCCTACAAAATGAAACCAGAAGTTTTCACAAGTAAAACTCCTCACTTTGAGGAAATAGAATATTCAGAGTAAAGTCTGTCCACAAAAGCAAAGTTCACAATTTTGTTGATGAGTTATTATAAATGGAACCAACACTGTACTTAACATAACCTTTTGCAGAATACAGTACTCTGGGGTTCTGGAACACTCTGCAGTTTTTTCTGGCCCACTTCAATGTCTGACACACCTCTGAGCACAATGCACATGACCTTTAACAAAGATGTTGAAACAAGACATTCATCTGTAAAAATTTTAATTCAGAAAAAAGTATTTGTACAATCACATAATATAGCAAGATGATGAATCATACGGGTTACAAATTACAAAAACAGCAAGGAAAGATCTTACTTGAAAACCTCTCAAAGCATTTTCTGAAGAGGCATCAGAAAACCACACAGATAAATGCCTGGAAAGAAATTTAAAAGAAAATCCAAATGGATTTGACTGAAGAATTAAGAAGCTTAGGAGGACTTAAAAGGTTCACTAGTGGGTGGTAACAGTACAAGTTAACTAGTGACCCAGGCAAATAAAGCAACGCTGAGTTAGAGCCCATTCACACAGGGACGACTTGTCAGGCGACCTAGTCGCCTGACAAGTCGCCTCCCATTCTGTGCTATGGAACCGTTCTAAAGGGGAGCAACGCAAGTCGCTCCGACTTAGAAAAAGGTTCCTGTACAACTTTGGGGGCGACTTGCATAGACTTCTATACAGAAGTCGTTTTGCAAGTCGCCTGGGCAGTCGTGTGCAGGTGAGGCGACCTGCAAGTCGTGTTGCCCCTGTGTGAATGGGGTCTCAAGGATACCATTCACTGATCATTTGGAAAGTCTACAGGTTATACAACCATCTAGAATAGTGCCCAGCACATAAATAAATTGTATCACATTTCTTAAGGGCAGTTTGTGTTGACATAGCATATAATATGAGTTTAACTTCTTGCAGGAACATTAAGACTAATGGCCATCAGTCCTGCAATCCTTTTTAACTGGGATTTACGACAAAATATATATGTCTTCCAAAAATATAGTTCAATGTTATATTGAATTACAGAGCACTGAGGATTTACACTGAGATTCTATATTAGATACTTATTATATAGTGGGCAGTTGCTTTTTCATTTTTTTGCAAGGGAGGCACTCCAGTATTCTTACCAGATAGAGAATGCTTGGCTATTTCTTGACACCCAAAAAGTCTGGGATCGCTCTCCTGCTTACCAAAAAGCTGTGCCTGGCCATTTAAGAGTGCGGTATCTTCCTCAGGATGTGATACGAAGTATAGGAAGCTATAAGTTGACAGGAATAAACATACAAATATTTGCATGCTACCAGACTCCAGAACAACTTGAAACAAGGGTATTTGGTGAAGGTGGAGGCCTAGGGACTGAGTTAAAATCATGAACATGTAATTTAGGGAGAAGATCATGAAAAAGACCTAATTTACATAAACTCCCTAAAATTGTGAATCTGCATAATTTTTTTTTAACACGATCTTTTATATATTAATTAGTAAAAAACTGGAAAATATAAAATGATTATAAAAAAAAAAAAGGGGGGGGGAGGGATAAGTCTTTACAACCTACAAAAACACAATCATGCAACGAGTTACATAGCCATTGGATTCTTAACACCCCACAATTGGTTAAAGCGTAGGCTGGTCTCCAAAACTTCATGCTGTAGATCTTCCACATGATCAGTCATTTATGATGAAGGTATAGTCCATTTTTTCTCCATAAGTACGTTGATTCAACAAGCAATAGATCTTCCAAGCATAACACATTATCAGCCATCTTATCGCTCCTGAATAAGAATTCTGCATTCACAGATATTGCTCACAAAATGTAAGCTGATGTGTAAAACCGCAATTTTACTAACTACTATAGATTCTGGACAAAACTATCACCTGTGTAAAGCTGGCCTGGATATTAACGTAGTAATAAAGCCTCTTTACACCAAAACGGCTGTACTCAACCTAAAATATTAGAGTTCCTACTAAACATCTACAGGCAGTCCCCGAGTTACGAACGACCCCGAGTTACGAACGACTCCTACTGACGAACGGCCTCAAATGTCGGCCACTTGTGCTCCACACGGGTCCTGGATACTTTGAGCACTTCTGAACACATCTCACACAGCGGTACTATGCCCCAGATAACATGTGCCCGGAACATCCCACATCCATCCCACATCCATGCACAGGCAGCAGTTACACTTACAAACGCAGTGTTCTGACCGGAAGTTACTTGCAAATGCAGTGTTGCAACTTACGAACAATTGTGTTCGTAACTCAGGGACTGCCTGTACAGTGTCCTTTTTCCTGTGCCTTACTTCCTAAATGTACTGTTTATAGAAATAAGACATCATTTACAAATCAGACAATACAGGCAAACTGAATATACTGTAGTTCCTCTGTAAAGGCATTATAAAAATATGGACACTGTTCAAGTTTCAGAAGTCTTCTGCAGGAGTGCTGAGATTTTCATGGAAAAACCACCTTACGATCAGCAAGAATCTGTTGAAATCAATCCAGAAAAATATCTCAACCCCCAAATGACAACTCATTGCTGTTGTACTTGCGGGGTTTGTGTGTTGTCAGTAGTTCTCAGTTGTATTTTGCCACAGTTGAAATACTTCACAACGCAATCTGAAAAACAATGAGACAAAAAAAAAAACAGAATACCTGGAAACTCGCTGAAACTGAAGAACGAATCAGTTCCCAAATTGTCTGAGACTTCTACTAGTGAAGGCATCTGTCAAGAAATCCAAGCAGCAGACTTTCCCTCCAATGAGTACTTTAATTTGCCATTACTTATGAAGGGAATATTTATTTTGGCAAATAAAACAGGTGCATTACAGCAGAACGTTGTAAAAATGTTTATGTGGACAACATACAGAAAGGTGCTCCAGGAATGTTTCTAAGTCTGAAAAATAAGGTAGAAAAAAAAAAGGCATAGACACAAGGAACATCCTAAGATCAACATCACTTCAGACAATATAGGCAAACTTAACTGCCATAAAACAGTATGGCTAAAGCATCAAGAAAAAGCAGGACCAAATAAAAAACGGATAAGTAAAAAAAAATACATAGGACTTTCCTATATAGCACATGCCATTGTACTTTACGTGTTCTCCATTTCTCATCTTGTGCTTTCCAACTCATTCTGAAAAACAGGGAAAAAGTGGACCAGAATACATGTTCACTAACCAGAGCTGAACAGAGAAGTTCCCATGTGTTTTTCAGGAGAATCTGCTATTCAAGACATCTGTAAAGAACTTCAAAAAGAAAAAAACGGTCCTTTCCCACACAAACATAATTTCATCTGCCATCACATGTTGGGGAAATGTTGAAGTATATCCCAATGTACACAGGAGTGAAAATTCTTACAATAATGGTGGAATATTGAGGGGCTTTAAGAAGTTTTCAATTGCCTAAAAAAAAATATTAATATTGGCACAAAAAGCACAAAACACAGAAATACAACATTATACAGTAACATCGTTCTCAAGTCAAGACAATATAGGCAAACAGAACTTCTCTATACATCTTGGCTAAAATATAATGAAAAAGCAGGACCAATTTAGCAAAGGAAAGAACATCCACCTGATCAGTTGAGCCAAAATGGCAACTCTAATTATGAACAAAGTATCATCTCATCAATTACATTGTGGTCATAACGGAAGATCACTTTGCTTTCCGAGTAAAGGTTTATGAAAAATTGACCTCAACTGACATTAAATTGACTGTATAGCCAAAAATATGTTAAATGTCCAAGTTTCAGAAGTGTTTTACAGGGGTGCAGAGATTTTCTTGGATAATCCATTTTATGACTGGCAAGGATCTGCTGAAATCAATCCAGAAAAATATCTCCAAAATGACAAGTCCTCTAAACCGGGCCAATCTAGAAGGCATCTGCCATTGTACATTCGGTCTCCGTACATTGTCAGCTCTTCATCTCTCAGTTGTATTTTTTTACTGCAGCTAAAATACTTTACACTGCATTCTGAAAAACACTGAGAAAAAGGGAGGCAGAATACCTGGAAACTCACTGTAACTGAAGAACTAACCAGCTCCCAAATGGTCTATCCCAAATTTCTACTTGTGAAGACATCTGAAATCCAAAACGGTCTTTTCCCTCCCAAAAGTACTCATTGGCAATCACTTGTCCAGATAATATATTAATGAAGAATATAAAAAGGGTGCATTTCAGGAGATAAACATTTTTATAATAAGGATGGACATACTAAAGCGGCTCTAGGAATGTTTCTAAAACTGAAAAAAGTAAGCTATAAAACACAGGCACAATTAGAACACCCCAAGATCAAATTCACGTCAGACAATATAGGCAAACTGAACTGCTATAATAAGCATGTCTAAAGCATCAAGAAAAAAAAAAAAGCAGGACCAACCAAGAAAAGAAAAACATCTCCGAGATTAATTGTAAAAAACACTACATAGGACCTCTCTATATAGCATCTGACATTGTACTTGCACTCCTACGCACCTCCAAATGACAATTAAACAGGGCCATTCCATAAACCATCCGCAGTTGTACTTCTGCCCAGTGTGTGTGGTTAATGCCTCATCTCAATTACCACAACTCAAATACTTCACAAGGTATTCTGAAAAACACTGAGAAAAAATGGGGACAGAATACCTGGAAACACACTGAAACTGAAGAACAAACCTGTTCCCAAATTGTCTTTCAGAAACTTCTGCTAGTAAAGACATCTGTAAAGAAAGCCAAACAGCAGACAGTCCTTTCCCAGCCAGAAACTATTTCCATTTGTCAATGTATTATTGTTTATCCAAGAAAATACTAACGCGAGTTACTGGGGATAAGAAACGTTTAGGATAATGGCAGATATACTGGGGAAGCTTCATATAAGTTTCTAAAGTCTGAAAAATAAGTAGGTGGAAAAAAAAAAAAAAAAGATACACACACAGCACATCCAAAAATTATCAACACTTCAGACAATATAGGTAAACTAAACTGCTATAAACATGGCTAAAACATCACGAAAAGGAAGGACCAGGTTAGAAACGTTAAAACAACTACCTGATTGAAAAAATTACATAGGACTTCTCTATATAGAATCTGCCATTGTACTAGTGCTCTACATTTGCTTCATTTCCAGCTTTCAAACATCTTATGAAAAAAACACTGAGAATAAGTTGACAAGAAATACCTGACAACTCACCAAAGCCGAAGGACAAAAAAGGTCAATTTTTTTCCAGGAAGATCTGCTAGTTAAGATATCTGAAGCAATCCAAAAAAGAAGACTGTCCTTTCCTACCCAA
Source organism: Aquarana catesbeiana (assembly GCF_042186555.1). NCBI lineage: Eukaryota > Metazoa > Chordata > Amphibia > Anura > Ranidae > Aquarana > Aquarana catesbeiana. Next base: position 35,067,735 of record NC_133327.1, read on the forward strand.
AACTCATTTCATTTGCCATCACAAGCCTAGGAAATGTTGAAGTATATGCCAATGTACACAAGAGAAAAGAAAGTCCTTACAAATTATGGTGGACATATCGAGAGGGCTTGAAGATATTCTCCAACACCTACAAAAGAAGAAAGGTGGGGAAAAAGACACAAAAAGGACATCATAACATCAAATCAGACAATACAGGCAAACTGAACTTCTGTATACATCATGGGTAAAACATAATGAACAAGGAACAATTTAGTAAAAATAAAAAATACATCTGATCAGTCGTACTAAACTACATATTGATATGCTAAAATAACAATTATATTCAAAGTACGTTTTCATCAATTACATGTTGGAATCACAGAAATAGAGACTGTCCAAGCCTCAGAAGTTTTCTGCAGGAGTGCTGAGATTCACGGATAATCAATCTTAGGTTTGTCAAGAATCTGTTAAAATCAATCCAGAAAAATATCCCAACAACTCCCAAATGACAATTCATTCAACAGGGTCATTCCATAAAAGCATCTGTCATTGTACTTGCGGTCTCTGTCTTGTCAGTTCTTCATCTCAGTTGTTTGTCTACTGCATATAAAACACTCCACGGTGCATTCTGAAAAACACAGAAAAATGGGACAAAGTACCTGGAAACTCACTGCTACTGAAGAAAAAACCAGCTCCCAAATGGGTTTATCCAAAGCTTCAACTAGTGAAGACATCTGTGAAGAAATACAAAAAACAGACTTTCTTCTCCCAAAGGTATATTAATTTGCCATCACTTTCCAAGGTAATAATGTATATCTCCCAGGGAATATAAAAGGTGCCATACTGGAGATAAAAAAAATATTGATGCTAGTGGACATACCGAAGGAGCTCAAGGAATGTTTCTAAAAATCTGAAAAATAGGATGGAAAAAATGCAGACACAAATAGGACATCCTAAGATCACCACTTCAGACAATATAGGCAAACTGAACTGCTATAAGGATCATGGCTACAACATCAAGAAAAAGCATCAAGTTGTACTAAACTACATAATGAAATGCTAAAATGGCAACTATAATTATAAACATAGTACCTCCTCATCAATTACATTGTGGTAGTAACGGGCGATCACTATACTATCTGGGTAGCTTTGTATGAAAAAGAATTGTTGGTACTAACCATACAAATACATTGTATGTCATCTGAAGACATTGCAAAAATATGGAAACTGTCCAAACTTCAGAAGTCCTCGAATATTTTCATGGAGAATTCATCTTATGATCAGCAAGAATCTGTTGAAAGCAACGCAGAAAAAAAACATCCCAACTCCTCGCAAATGACAACTAATTTAAAATGGGTATTCTGTAAACCATCTGCTGTTGTACTTGCGGTTTGTGTGTGTTGTCAGTTCTTTGTCTTTTCTACAACAGCTAAAATACTTCACACTGCATTCTGAAAGACACAGAGGAAAGGGGACAGAATACCTGGAAACTCACTGTAACCGAAGAACCAACCAACTCCCAAATGGTTTATCCAAAACTTCTGCTAATGAAGACATCTGTGAAGAAATCCAAAAAGACGACTTTCTATTACCTCCCAAAATTACTTTGCCATCACTTCTCAAGGTAATATCTAGATTTATCCAGGAGAATATAAAAGGCACATTTCAGGAGATAAAAACTTATGATAATGGGGGATATACTGAAGAGGCTCCAGGAACGTTTTTAAATCTGAAAAAAATGTAAGGTAGAAGACAGGCACAAATAGGACATCCTATGATCAAATTCACTTCAGACAATATAAGCAAATAACTGCTATAAACAGCACGGCTAAAGCATCAAAAAAACAAAACAAAATTACATATGACTTCTCTACATAGCATCTATCATTGTACTTGATCTCGGTATGTGCTCCATTTCTCCTCTTACACTTCCCAATGCATTCAAAAAAACATTGAAAAAAGCAAAACTAGAATACCTGGCAAATTACTGAAGCGGAAGAACAAACAAGTTCCCAATGTGTTTTTCAGGAAGGTCTACTAGTAGAGATATCTATAAAGAAATCCAAAAAGTAAACTGCCCCTTTCCCACTGAAGTTATTTCATTTACAATCACAGGCAAGTGTTGGCGCATATCCCACAAGAAAAAAAAATCCTTACAATTACAGTGGACAAACATAGCGCCACTGTGTATTTTCACTTATATTATTATTTTAGGTTGGGTACACTTTACAAAAAACACCATTTAAAGTGGGAGCTTTAGATTTAAATTTAATTTGTTGTTTTCCTAGGCGCAGTGGTGGTAAGCGAAGTAGAAGGGGGCAGTGTTACTTTTAATACCAACATTTGGGAATTACAGTGGACAGATAGAGGGTTTAAAGAGGTTTTCTACCACCTACAAAAGTAGTAATATGGAGGAAAAAAAAAAAAAAAAAAGGAACAAGCACAGAAATAGGACATAACATTTTCAAATCAGACAATACCGGCAAACAACTACATAATGGCTAAAGAATAAAAAGACCAGTTTAGTAAAAAGGAAAAACCTCCATCTTATCAGTCCCACAAATTATATATTGATATGATAACTATACCTCATGGTGGCATTACAGAAATATGGTGATGATCCAAACTTTAAAAGTATATAGCAGGGGTGCTGAGATTTCTATGGATAATCCATCTTACAATTGTAAGATCTGTTGAAATCGATCCCAAAATGTATCCCAACAACCTCCAAATTACAATTTATTAAACAGGGCCATTCCATAAACAATTTGCTGTTGTACTTACATCCTGTATGTAGTTAATGCCTCATCTCAGTTATTACCGCAACTCAAATACTTCACAAGGTATTCTGAAAAACAATGAGAAAAGGGGGACAGAATACCTGAAAAACGCACTGAAACAGAACAAACCGGTTCCCAAATAGTCTTACAGATGTCCTTGCTAGCAAAAGTTTCTGAAACGAAATCCAAAAAACAGTCCTTTCCCACCCAGAAATCATTTAATTTGTCTTTACTTCTCAATGTATTAAGGTTTATCCAAGAGAATATTAACACGCGTTACCAGAGATAAAGACGTTTACGATGGTGGATATACCTGAGGAGCTTAAAATAAGTTTCTAAAGTCTGAAAAATAAGTAGGTGGAAAAAAAAAAAAAAAAAACAGACAAAATAGGACATCGAAAGATCAAAAATCACTTTACACAATAAATAGGACATCGAAAGATCAAAATCACTTTACACAATATAGGCAAACAACTTATATAAACATCACAAAAAAGCAGGACCACGTTAGAAAAGTTAAAACTACCACCAGGTTAATTGAAAAAAATGACATAGAAGACTTGTCTATAAACTAGCATCTGCCATTGTACATGTGTTCTACAATATGCTTCATTTTCTCATTTCATGCTTTCAAACATCTTCTGAAAAACACCGAGAAAAAGCAGACAAGAATACCTGGCAACTCACCAAAGCTGAAGAACTAAAAACTTCGTGTTTTTCAGGAGCATCTGCTAGTAGAGATATCTGTGAAGAAATCCAAAAGAGAAGACTGTCCTTTCCCACCCAAAACTCATTTCATTTGCCATCACAAGTTTAGGAAATGTTGAAGTATATCCCAATGTACACAAGAGAAAAGAAAGTTCTTACAAAAAAGGTGGACATATTGTACTTGCTTGTGGTCTCTCTGTGTGGTCAGTTTTCTAGTCATTTTTCTACTGCATCTAAAAGACTTCATGGTACACTCTGAAAAACACGGAGGAAAAAAAGGGGACAGAGTACCTGGAAACTCACTGCAACTGAAGAACAAACCAGTTCCCAAATGGTCTATCTGAATTTTCTACCAGTAAAGACATCTGTGAAGAAATTAAAACAAAAAAAACAAAAAAAAAGATCTTTTCTCTCCAAAAGAACATTTATTTGACTTCACTTGCCAAGGTAATAATGGTGTTCATATCAGGGAACAATATAAAGCTGCACTACAAAAAATGTTGATAGTGGTGGACATCTGGAAGGGTCTCCAGGAAAGTTTCTAAAATCTGAAAAATAAGTAAAGTGGAAAAAATGCATAGACACAAATAAGACATCCTAAGATAGTCATCAGTTCAGACAATATAGGCAAACTGAAATGCTATAAGCACCATAAATACAGTATCAAGAAAGATATACTAAACTACATATTGATATGCTAAAAAGGTACCTATAATTATATACAAAGTACCTCCTCCTCAGTTACTCTTTGGCCATAACAGATGATCACTTTGCTATCAGGGTAGCTTTATGTGAAAGAATTGTTGGCACTAACCATGCAAAATATGGAAACTGTCCTAGCATCAGAAGTCTTCTGCAGAGGAACTGAGATTTTCACAGAAAATCCATCTTATGATCAGCAAGAATCTGTTGAAATCAATGCAGAAAAAAATTCCCAACTCCCAAAATGACAATTAATTCAGGGCCATTCCATAAACCATCTACTGTTGTACTTGCAGTCTGTGTGTTGTCAGTTATATTTTACCACTGTTACAATACTTCACCAGGCAATCTGAAAAATACTGAGAAAAATGGGATAGAATACCTGGAAACTCACTGCAACTGAAGAAAAAAAAAAAAAAATCGATTCCCAAATGTTGGTCTACCTAAAACTTCTACTAGTGAAAGCATCTGTGAAGAAATTAAAAAAACCAAAACAGACTGTCTTTGCCCTCCTGAAGGTAATTTCATTTGCCATCACTTATCAAGGTGATCATATTTATCCAGGGAAACAATATAAAGGTGCATTACAGGAGAACGTTGTAAAAATGGTTTATAATTTGGACATACGGAAGGGGCTCCAGGAATGTTTCCAAGTCTGAAAAATAAGGTGAAAAAAAAAAAAAAAAAAGGCATAGACACAAATAGAACTTTCTAATATCACCATTACAATATAGGCAAAATGAACGGCAAATAGCATGGCTAAAGTATTATAAAAAGGCAGGACCATGGTAAAAGGTACAACATCCATCTGATTTATTGAAAAAATTACACAGAACTTCTCAGTATAGTATCGGAGATTGTACGTGTGCTCAACATATGCTTCATTTCTCATCTCATGTTTTTAAACATATTCTGAAAAACACTGGAGAAAGAGTGGATAGGAATACCTGGCAACTCACCAAAGCTGAACAGAAATTTTCCCCAAAGTTTTTAGGAATATCTGCTAGTAGAGAGATATGTGAAGAAATTTCAAAGAGAAGACTGTCCTTTCCCACCAAAAACTGATTTCATTTGTCATCACAAGTCTAGGAAATGTTGAAGTACATCCCAAGAGCAAAAAAGAAAAGCCTTACAGTAATGGTGGACATATTGGGAGGGCTTGAAGACATTCTCTAAAACCTACAAAAGAAGAAAGGTGGGGAAAAAATGGCAGACACAGAAATAGGACATATCAAAGCAGACAATACAAATTGAACTTTATCTGTATACATCAGTGATATGCAATTAACAGACCTCCAGCTGTTGCAGAACTACAAGTCCCATGAGGCATTGCAAGACTGACAGCCACAAGCATGACACCCAGAGGCAGAGGCATGATGGGACTTAGTTTTGCAACAGCTGGAGGTCCGCTAATTGCATATCCCTGGTATGCATCATGGATAAAAGATTGAAAAGACAAGACCAATTTAATAAAAAACAAAAACCACAACATCTATCTCATCAGTTGTAATAAATTACATATTGATACGCTAAAATAGCGACTATAATTATATACAAAGTTCTCAACTACATGCTGGAATTGCAGAAATATGGAGACTGGCGGAGCCTACAGGAGTGCTGAGATTTTTTACGGATAATCCATTTTATGGTTCTCAATCTGTTAAAATCAATCCAAAAAATATTCCAACAATTCCCAAATGACAATTTATTCAACATGACCATTCTATAAAGCATCTGCCATTGTACCTTAGGTCTCTTGTCAATTCTTCATCTCAGTTGTTTTTTTACAACAGCTTTAATACTTGAATTCTGAAAAACACTGAGAAAAAAGGGGACAAAGTACCTGAAAACTCACTGCACCTGAAGAACAAACCAGCTCCCAGACGGATTATCCAAAACGTCTTTTCCCTCCCAAAGTTAAGGTTATTTTCTATCACTTGCCAAGGTAATAAGATTTATCCCAGGGAACAATGTAAAGGTGCATTACAGGAGATTTAGCTAGTGGTGTACATACTGAAGGAGCTCCAGGAAGGTTTTTAAAATCTGGAAAATAAGGTGGAAAAAAGAAAGAAAGAAAGAAAGAAAGAAAAAAAAAAAAAAGCAGAGATACAAATAGGACATCCTAAGATCAGCATCACTTCTGACAACATAGGCAAAACTAAATTTCTTTAACTTGCATGGCTAAAGTATCTAGAAAAAGCAGGACCAATTTAGTAAATGAAAACCTCCATCTGATCATTTGTACTAAACATATTGATATGCTAAAATGGCAACTATAAACAAAGTGCCACCTCATCAATTACATTGAGGCATAAACAGGTGATCACTATACTATCCGGGTAGCTTTATATGAAAAAGAATTGTTGGCACTAACCATACAAATACACTATGTCCTATGGACACACAAGACTTCTGCAGGGGTGCCGAGATTTTTATGGATAATCCTTTTTACAATCAGCGAGAATCTGTTGAAATCAATCAAGAAAAATATCCCAACAACCTCCAAATGACAACTCATTTAATATGGCCATTTCACAAACCATCTTCTGTTGTACTTGCGGTCTGTGTGTTGTCAGTTCTTCATCTCAGTTGTATTTTACCACAGTTACAATGCTTCACAACACAATCTGAAAAACACTGAGAAAAGGGGGATAGAATACCTGGAAACTTGCCACAACTGAAGATAAATCTGTTCCAAAATGATTAATCTGAAACTTCTATTAGTGAAGACATCTGAAGAAATCCAAAAAAGCAGACTGTCTCTTCCATCCCAAAAGTACCTTCACTTGCAATCACTTGTTGAGGTAATACCATTTATTCAGGGAAACCTTACAAAAGGTGCATTACAGCAGATAAAAATGTGTATAATGTGGACATACAGAAGGGGGGTCCGGAATGATTCCAAGTGTGAAAAATAAGGTAGTAAAAAGTCATAGACACAAATAGAACATTCTAAGGTCACCATCATTTCAGACAATATAGGCAAAATTAACTGCTATAAAAAAACAATATGGCTAAAGCAGCTGCAAAAAGCAAAACCAAAAGAAAAACATCTACCAGATCAGTTGTTAAAAAAATACATAAGGACTTCTTTATATAGCGCCATTGTACTTTACATGTGCTTGGTTTCTCATCTCACGCTTTCCGATGCATTCTGAAAAACATTGAGAAAAAGTGTACCAGAATACGTGTGCACTCACCAAAGCTAAACAAAAGTTCCCACGTGTTTTTCAGGAGAATTTGATATTTAAGAAATCCGTACAAAATCCAAACAAAAAACGATTCTTTCCCACCCAGATATAATTTCATCTGCTATCACACGTTGGGTAAAATGTTGAAGTATGGCTGCTGTAATATATTGAAAATGATGATCTTACCCAAATTTTTGTACCTCCTACAGGCCCTACCAATACATATACCCGCAGCTTATTTCAAACAAATACATTCCATATTCTTAACTTTCCTGTGGGCAGGGAAAAGACTAGACTTCCTAGGAAAATGCTGTCACTTCCAAAACATGGAGGGTTGGCCATGCCGGAAATCAAAATATTATCATGCAGTACACTTAAGTAGACTTATTGATTGGTGCCGACATAAGGAGACCAAACTATGACCACAACTAGAACAAGCACAAACTGAGATACCTCTCCGTAGAGCCCCATGGTGCAGTTCAACACTTCCTCCACACCTCCGACGCCAACCCTTGATTGGCAACACTATTAAAGTGTGTGCACGCCTACTAATGCAAGCATCTCTCTCCACCAAGAACTCACCACTGAGACCCATAATAGGTAATCCCCAATTTAAACCCAGATTAAAAGATCCTACATTCCACTTGCTGAAAGACTCAGGGAAATATCAAGCCTCCCACTTCAGTACTCTGGAAAGATGGGTAACGCTTGTCGAGCTCTCGGATCCGAATGGCCTATACCGCTTGGACTTTCTGAAATCGTGACAACTTTCACATTTCCTCAACAGCATGACTCCTCCGAATGCCAGCTGTCAACCTCTCACTACTTTTGAGGAACCATGTACAGAAACTGGAGTGATATTACACACGCTATCACTGTCTTATAGTATGCTAATCACTCCAGAGGATTACCAACACCCCAGCTTCATCAAATGGGAAAGAGACCTGAATTGTCACTTCACCTCACAAACGATTACACATCCTCCAATTTGTACACAAATCATCCATATGCACAAAGTTCCAGGAAACCAACTACAAGATCTTTACACGTTGGTACAGAACCCCAGCACTATTACACAAATTCTTTCATGGGACATCAGACTTATGTTGGAGATGCCAACAGGACATAGGCACATTACTACATATCTTTTGGTCCTGCCCCCGGACACGGAGCTTTTGGGGAGAAGTTCGCCAGATAGTACATAAATTCACTGACCGCATTGTTCCTGATGACCCGGCATATTTTCTCCTACACGTTACTGACACCCCCTCACGCATATATAAAAAAATCAGTTGTACGCCATCTACTTGATGCACCCAAAGCCTGTATTCCTCTTAACTGGAAATCTCCCCAACCGCCCTCCATTGCTTTCTGGCTCAAAAAAATAGACGAAATTAAACTGGAAGACTTAATCCTCACGAACCAAAACAGGAGAGAAACATACTCCAGGACATGGCAGTTATAGAATATGTTTCAAAACTCAGAGGAAGGACAAGCCCTCAGAAGAGGAGACCCGAGTACCTGAGTGGTGCCGGAATTATAGAAGTCCCTCATACTAAATTGCTAACCAAACACCCAGTCCGCTGCCTCAGATAGCTTAACTAAGAGCTCCTAGTTCGCGAATACCTATTATCCCCCCCCCCCTTTCTTCTAACCTTGCCTCAAATCTCCATCCCCTGGTTCGTACTTTAGAACCGGACTGCCTTTTCTTTTATAGTCAAATTCTGTTCTGCAAGAAAATGTGAAAAAGGGAGACAGGACACGGAGGGACACTCCACAGACCTGACACACCTATCCTCATTAGATAATCACATTACAATAGAGATGCATATCAAGTGATTGGGCTAGTATTTGGGATACATTTCATCTCGGGAGCCAGTTCATATTTTGAGCCTCTGATATGTATCAGCTTCAATTCACGTGGCATTATATACTTCCCTCACAATGTACACATCAATATCCCTATGTAATGTTTGTGTAAATGTTTGTCTCATTGTTACGTTGCTAATCTTGTTGTCTTGGTCCTTGTGGACCTGTCTCCTGAAATAAATAAAAAATTAAAAAAAAAAAAAAATGTTGAAGTATATCCCAATGTACACAGGAGTAAAGAAAATAATGGTGGATTATTGAGAGGACTTCAAGAAGTTTATCGCCTAAAAATAATTACATTTGGAAAAAAGGGCACAAACACAGAAATAGGACATTATACAGTAAACTCGTTCTCAAATCAGACAATACAGGCAAACTGAACATCTCTATACATCATGGCTAAAACAATGAAAAGGCAGGACCAGTTTAGTAAAGGAAAAAAACATCAATCTGATCAGTTGTGCCAAAGTGGCAACTAATTATAAACAAAGAGTACCAATTAATTACATTGTGGCAATAACAGGAGATTAATTTGCTATTTGGGTAACCGTATAAGAAAGAATTGACATTAACCATACTGTATATCCAAAAATATGGAAAGTGTCCAAGTTTCCGAAGTCTTCTGCAGGGGTGCTGAGATTTTGTTGGATAATCCATTTTATGATTGGCAAGGACCTGTTGAAATCAATCCAGAAAAAAAATACCCCAACTCCCCCCAAATGACAATTCATTCAAACAGGGGCAATCTAGAAGGCATCTGCCATTGTACTTGCAGTCTGTGTGGGGTCAGTTCTCCATCTTGGTTGTATTTTTTACTGCAGCTAAAATACTTCAGAGCATTTTGAAAAACACTGGAGAAAAAAAAAAGGGAGACAAAATACCTGACAACTCAACAAAGATGAACAGAAAATATCCCAGAGTGATTTTCAGGAATATCTGCGACTGCCAGTAGAGACATCTGTGAAGAAATTTCAAAAAGATGGTCCTTTCCCACCCAAAACTCATTTCATTTGACATCACAAGTCTAGGAAATGTTGAAGTATATCCTAATGAACAGAAGCGCAAAAAGAGAAAATTCTTACAACTAAATGGTGGACATACTGAGAGGGCTTGAAGACATTCTCCAACACCTACAAAAGAAGAAAGAAGGGAAAAAGACAAACACAGAACTAGGACATAACCTCAAATCCGACAATATAGACAAACTGATCTTTATACATCAAACATAATTAAAAAGGCAAGACACATTTAGTAAAAAAAAAAAAAAACATCCATCGGATCATTTGTACTAAACTATATATTGATATTCTAAAATGGCAACTATAAAATGGAATACAAAGTTCTCATCAATTACATGCTGGAATTATAGTATGGAGACTGTCCGAGTCTCAGAAGTCTTCTGCAGGAGTGCTGAGATTATCACAGAAAATCCGTCTTACGATCATCATGAATCTGTTAAATCAACGCAGAAAAATATCCCAATTCTCAAATGACGATCTATTCAACAGGACCATTCCATAAAGCATCCGTCATTGTACTTGCAGTCTGTGTGCTGTCAGTTTTTCATTAGTCGTTTTTCTACTGCATCTAAAACACTTCACAGTGCATTCTGAAAAACACCAAGAAAAAAGGGGACCGAATACCTGGAAACTCACTGCAACTGAAGAACAAACCAACTCCCAGATGGTTCATCTGAAATTTCTACTAGTGAAGATATCTATGAATAAATTCAAGGAACGGTCTTTTCTCTCCCAACATTTGTAATCACTTGCCATGGTAATAATGAGGTTTATCCCAGGGAACATCATAAAGGTGCATTACAGGAGCTAACTTTTTGATAATGGTGGACATACAGACTGAAGGTGCTCCAGGAATGTTTCTAAAAGCTGAAAAATAAGATGGAAAAAAGGCAGACACACAAACAGAACATCCTAAAAGCATCACAATTTTAGACAATATAGACGAACTGACCTGCTATATAAGCACCACAGCTAAAGGATCAAGAAAGTTGAATTAAACTACATACTGATCAACTAAAATGTCAACCATTTACAAAGTACTTCATCAATTTATTGTGGCCATAATGGGTGATTACTATACTATCCCAGTAGCTTTATGCAAAAAAGACTTGGCACTAACTATGCAAATATATTGTATGTCCTCTGAGAGCATTACAAAAATAAGGAAACTGTCCAAACTCCAGAAGTCTTCCGCATGGAACCAAGATTTTCACAGAAAATCCATCTTACGATCGTCAAGAATCTGTTGAAATCAATCCAGAAAAATATCCCAACTCTTCCCAAACGACAACTCATTTAAAATGGGTATTTCATAAACCTTCTGCTGTCGTATTTGTGGTTTGGGTGTTGTCATTTCTTTGTCTTATAGTTCCATTTTACCATAGTTATAACACTTCACAATGCAATCTGAAAAACACCAAGAAAAAAAAAAGGGGTAGAATACCTGTAAACTCGCTGCAAGTTAGAACAATTGGGTTCCCAAATGGTGTATCCGAAACATCTACTAGTGAAGACATCTGTAAAGAAATTCAAATAGCAGACTGTCTTTTCCCTCCCAACATTTGCCATCACTTGCCAAGGTAATAATTATTTTTATCCCAAGGAACAATTTAAAAAATATGCATTACAGGAGATAACCTTTTGACAATGGTGGACATAGTGAAGAGGCTCCAGGAACATTTCTAAAATCTGAAAAATAAGGTTAAGAAAAGGCATAGACACAAATAGGACATTCTGAAGATCACCACAATTTTTGATAATATAGGCAAACTGAACTGATATAAGCACCATGACTAAAACATCAAGAACTTTGTACTAAGCATACTTATATACTAAAATGGCAACTATATTTACAAAGCACTAACTATGCAAATATACTGTATGTCCTCTATGAAGGCATTACTAAAATATGGAAACTGTCCAAACTTCAGAAGTTTTCTGCAGGGGAACTGAGATTTTCACAGAAAATCCATCTTACAATCATCAAGAATCTGTTGAAATCAATTCAGAAAAATATCCCAACTCCTCCCAAATGACAGCTCATTTAAAATGGGTATTCCATAAACCATCTGCTGTTGTACTTGCGGTTTCTGTGTGTGATCTGTTCCTCGTCTCAGTTCTATTTTACTGCAGTTACAATTCACAACGCAATCTGAAAAATACTAAGAAAAAAGACGGAATACCTGGAAACTCACTGGAACTGAAGATCAAATCGGTTCCCAAATGGTGTATCCAAATCTTCTACTAGTGAAGACATCTGTGAAGACATCCAAAAACCAGACTCTTTTCCCTCCCTATATACTTTCATTTGCCATCACTTGTCAAGGTAATATTAATGTTTATTCAAAGAACTATAAAGGTGCATTACAATAGATAATGTTAATGATAGACATACGGAAGGGGCTACAGGAATGTTTCGAATCTGAAAAATAAGTGAGGAAAAAAGGCATAGACACAGGATATCCCAAGAAAATATAGTAACTGCTGGCCAAAGACAATGTATACGTGAATATTACTATAATAGGGCACATTCAAGACAGAAAATAGTCCATAAGCAATACTAAAGAAACTTAAAGTCCATATATTAAAATAATGGTGGCAGATATCCTCAGCACCAGCTCTGATGAGCATATTTTAGGTTACTTCCTGTGTGTGTTTTGCATCTTTGCTATTAAATCGTTTACACTAATACTACACTCAGGTGGCGCTTCCTGTCCTTTCCTCCTTTGATACATATAGGATATCCAAAGATCAACATCACTTCAAACAATATATGCAAACTGAAGAAAAAGCAGGACCAGCATCTACCCAAGTTGTAAAAAAACAAAAAGGCCTACACAGGACATAACTATAAAGCATCTGTCTTAGTACTGATAATGTTGGACATATTGAGAGGGCTTAAAGACAATTCTTTAATACCTACAAAAGAAGATGGAAAAAAGGCAGAGATACAGAAATTGTCATTGCATCTTTATCAAATTAGACAAACTGTATAAAACTTTGTTTACATCATGGATTAAACATAATGGAAAGACAGGAACAATTTAGTAAGAAAAAAAAATACCAGTCACACTAAACTACATATTAATAAGTATATACAAAGTTCTAATCAATTAGATGCTAGAATTAGAGATGTGGAGACTGTCTAAACCTCAGAAGTCTTCTGCAAAGGTGCCAAGATTTTCATGGATAAGCCATCGTACGATCCTCAGGAATCTGTTGAAATCAAGCCAGAAAATATCCCCAAACTCCCAAATGACAATTTATTCAACAGGGCCATTCTAGAAGGAATCTGCTGTTGTACTTGCGATCTCTGTGTTGTCAGTTCTTCAATTGTTTTTTCTTCTGCATCTAAAACATTCCATGGTACATTCTGAAAAACACTGGAGAAAAAGGGGACAGAGTACCTGCAAACTCACTGCAACTGCAGAACTAACCAGCTCCTGAATGAAACTACTAGTAAAGACATCTGTGAAGAAATTCGTAAAACATTATTTTCACTCCAAAACAACATTTGCCATCACTTGTCAAGGTAATAATGAGGTCTTAGGGAAAAATACAAAAAAGAGCATACAGGAGATAACTATTTTTGATAGTGGCTGACATAGTGAAGGTGCTCCAAGGAGGTTTCTAATATCTGAAAAAGGTGGAAAAATGTATAGACACAAATGGGACAGCCCAAGATGATCATCACTTCAGACAATATAGGCAAACTGAACTTCTAATAAGCACAATGGCTAAATCATCTAGAAAGTTTTACTAAACTACATATTGATATGCCAAGTTAAAAAGGCATCTATAATTATAAAGTACCTCCTTATCAATTTGATTGTGGCCATAACTGGTGATCACTTTGCTATCCAGGTAGCTTTATCTGAAAAAGAATTGTTGGCAATAACCATGCAAATATAGAATATGTGCTCTGAAGGCATTAAAATATGGAAATTCTTCAAACTCCAGAAGTCTTCTGCAGGGGAACTGAGATTTGCACAGAAAAATCTCTTACGATCAGAAAGAATCTGTTGAAATCAATCCAGAAAAATATCCCAACAACTCCCAAATGACAACTGATTTAAAAAGGGCCATTTCATAAACCATTTGTTCTTGTACTTGCGGTCTCCGTGTTGTCAGTTTTTCGCCTCACAGTTGTATTTTGCCGCAGTTGAACTTTACAACGCATTCTGAAAAACTGAGAAAAAGGGGATAGAATACCTGGAAATTCGCTGCAACTGAACAAATTGGTTCCCAAATGATCTATCCGAAACTTCTACTAGTGAAGACATCTGTGAAGAAATCCAAAAAGAAGACTATCTTTTCCCTTTTGAGGGTACTTTCATTTGCTACTCCTCATCAAGGTAATATTTATCCAGGAAAGCAAATATAAAAAGGTGCATTACAGCAGAACGTTGTGAGTTTTCCCAAGTCTGAAAAAGGTGGAAAAAAGGCATAGACACAAAATAGAACATTCTAAGGTCACCATCACTTCAGACAATATAGGCAAAATGAACAGCTAAAAAACAGTACGGCTAAAGCATCAGGAAAAAAGCAGAACCCACCAAAACATCTACCTGATCAGTTGTTAAATTACATAGGACTTCTCTATATAGCACATGCCATTGTACTTTACGTGTGTATGCTCCATTTCCCACATCATGCTTTCCATCGCATTCTGAAAAACACAGAGAAAAGGTGGACCAGAATACGCATACACTCACCAAAGCTGAACAAAGGTTCCCATGTGTAAGAGCATCTGCTATTTAAGATATCTGTAAAGCAATCCAAAAAACTGTCCTTTCCCACCCAGATATCATTTCATCTCATATCACACGGAGAAATGTTGGAAGTATATCCCAAAGTACACAGGAGTAAAAAGAAAACTTACAATAATGGTGGCATATTGGGAGGACTTCAAAAAGTTTTGTCGCCTAAAAAAGAATATTGGGGAGAAAAGGCACAAACACAAAACAAATTGTTGGCACCAACCATGCAAAATATGGAAACTGTCCTAGCATCAGAAGTCTTCTTCAGGGGAACTGCGATTTTCACAGAAAATCCATCTTACGATCAGCAAGAATCTGTTGAAATCAACGCAGAAAAAATTTCCCAACTCCCAAAATGACGATTCATTCAGGGCCATTCCATAAACCATCTGCTGTTGTACTTGCAGTCTGTGTGTTAGTTATATTTTACTGCTGTTACAATACTTCATTAGGCAATCTGAAAAACACTGAGAAAAAGGGGATAGAATACCTGGAAACTCGCTGCAACTGAAGAACAAATTAGTTCCCAGATGTTGGTCTATCTAAAACTTCTACTAGTGAAGATATCTGAAGAAATTAAAAACCTTAAACAGACTGTCTTTTCCCTCCTGAAGGTACTCTCATTTGCCATCAAGGTTATCATATTTATACAGGGAAACCATATAAAGTGGAATTACAGCAGAACGTTGTAAAAATGTTTATAATTTTGACATATGGAAGGGGCCCCAGGAATGTTTTTAAGTCTGAAAAATAAGTAAGGTGGAAAAAAGGCAGACACACATAGGAAATCCTAATATCACCATTAAAATATAGGCACAATGAACAGTGACTTGGTTAAATTGATGATAGGCAACTCCTATCCTCATATTGATTAGTGGTTCCAAATTAATAATAACTACTGCAGTAGGGAACAGACACAAAAGATACGCTCAGCATCTTTCCAAATAACTGTTCTGCTTTATTATGATGCAATTGAAGGTTTTTATGCACATGATTACGTAGGTATCACATTAATATTACAATTGTATGTTTATGGTAACAAGGGGCGTTACATAGGCAGGCTAAATCTAATCAGGACTCGAAAGAATGTAAACATTTACTGAAAACATTATTAGTGCTGTGTGCACAGTGAGGGCAGTGTGCAATACATACAAAATACAATACAATTATATACAGAACGTACAAATTTCCATTGCAACAGTAAATAGCATGGCTAAAGTATTATAAAAAGGCAGGACCATGGTAAAAAGGTAAAACATTCATCTGAATTATAGAAAAAAAAATTACACAGAACTTCGCAGTATCTGCCATTGTACATGTGCTCAACATATACTTCATTTCTCATCTCATGTTATTAAACATACTGAAAAAACACTGGAGAAAAGGTGGACAAGAATAACTGGCAACTCACCAAAAGCTGAAGAACAAACTTTCCCAGAGTGTTTTTCAGGAATATCTTCTAGTAGAGAGATCTGTGAAGAAATTTCAAAGAGAAGACTGTCCTTTCCCACCCAAAACTGATTTAATTTGTCATCATAAGTCTAGGAAATATTGAAGTACATCCCAAGAGCAAAAAGGAAAAGCCTTACAGTAATGGTGGACATATTGAGAGGGCTTGAAGACACATTCTTTAACACCTACAAAAGAAGAAAGGTGGGGGCAAAAAAAGCAGACAGAAATAGGACATATCAAATCAGAAAAAACAGACAAACTGAACTTTATCAGTATACATCATGGATAAAAAGGTAATGAAAAGACAAAACCAATTTAGTTAAACAAA
The DNA here is from genome assembly GCF_042186555.1 of Aquarana catesbeiana. NCBI lineage: Eukaryota > Metazoa > Chordata > Amphibia > Anura > Ranidae > Aquarana > Aquarana catesbeiana. The sequence continues at coordinate 35,084,523 of NC_133327.1, forward strand.
ACCAACACCTCAATTGCACCAAATTACATATTGATTTGCTAAAATAGTGAGAAACTGTATAAAATGTTGTTTACATTGTATACATCATGGATTAAACATAATGAAAAGGCATGAACAATTTAGAAGGAAAAAAATAAATAAAATCTGACCACACTAAACTACATATTTTATATGCTAGAATTAGAGATGTGGAGACTGTCCGAGCCTCAGAAGTCTTCTGAAAGGGTGCCAAGATTTTCATGGACAGACCATCACACGATCCTCAAAAACCTGTTGAAATCAAGCCATAAAAAATCCCAGCAACTCTCCCAAATGACAATTTATTCAACAGGGCCATTCTAGAAGGCATCTCTTGTACTTGCGGTCTCTGTGTTGTCAGTTCTTCATCTCAAGTGTTTTTTCTTCTGCTTCTGAAAAACACTGGAGAAAAAGGGGACAGAGTACCTGGAAACTCACTGCAACTGCAGAACAAACCAGTTCCTGAATGATTCTTCTACTAGTGAAGACATCTGTAAAGAAATTCTTAAAAAACAATCTTTGCCCTCCAAAACAGTTGCCCTCACTTGTCAAGGTAATAAAGAGGTCTTGGGGAAAAATATAAAAGGAGCGTTACAGGAGACGGTGGTGGACATAGTGAAGGTGCTCCAAGAAGGTTTCTAAAATTTGAAAAATAAGGTGGAAAAATGCATAGACACAAATGGGACAGCCCAAGATGATCATCACTTCAGACAATATAGGCAAACTGAACTGCTATAAGCACAATGGCTAAAGCATCAAGAAAGTTGTACTAAACTACATATTGATATGCTAAAACGGCAACTATAATTATAAACAAAGTACCTCCTTATCAATTAGATTGTGGCCATAACTGGTGATCACTTTGCTATCCAGGTAGCTTTATATGAAAAAGAATTGTTGGCACTAACCATGCAAATAAAGAATGTCCTCTGTGAAGGCATTAAAATATGGAAACTCTTCAAACTTTAGAAGTCTCCTGTAGGGGAACTGAGATTTTCACAGAAAAATCTAATTTTACGATTACCAAGAATCTGTTGAAATCAATCCAGAAAAATATCCTGACAACTCCCAAATGACAACTCATTTAAAAAAAGGCCGTTTCCATAAACCATTTGTTCTTGTGGTCTCAGTGTTGTCAGTTCTTCGCATTCACAGTTGTATTTTGCTGCAGTTAAACTTTACAACGCATTCTGAAAAACGGAGAAAAAGGGGATAGAATACCTGGAAACTCGCTGCAACTGAAGAACAAATTGGTTCCCAAAAAATCTATCCTCAACTTCTACTAGTGGAGGCATCTGAATAAATCCAAAAAGACGGCTGTCTTTTCCCTCCTGAGGGTACTTTCATTTGCTATCACTTATCAAGGTAATATTAATATTGATCCAGGAAAGCAATTATAAAGGTGCATTACAGCAGAACGTTGTAAAAAAGTTTTATAATGTGGACATATGGATAGGCTCCAGGAGAGTTTAAGTCTGAAAAAGGTGGAAAACAGGCAGACACACAAATAGAACATCTTAAGGTCACCATCACTTCAGACAATATAGGCAAAATGAATGGCTATAAAACAGTACGGCTAAAGCATCAGGAAAAAAAAGCAGAACCAACCATAACATCTACCTGATCAGTTAAATATAGGACTTCTCTATATAGCACATGCCATTGTACTTTAAGTGTGTATGCTCCATTTCGCACCTCATGCTTTCCATCGAATTCTGAAAAACACAGAAAAAGTGGACCAGAATACGCATACACTCACCAAAGCTGAAGAAGTTCCCATGTGTGTTTTTCAAGAGCATCTGCCATTTAAGATATCTGTAAAGAAATCCAAAAAAGAAAAAAAAAAAACGGTCCTTTCCCACCCAGATATCATTTCATCTCATATCACACGGAGGAATGTATGAAGTATATCCCAATGTACACTGGAGTAAAAAGAAAATTCTTACAATATGCTGGAATATTGGGAGGATTTCAAGAAGTTTTGTCGCCTAAAAAAGAATATTGGGGAAAAAAAAAGGCACAAACACAGAAATAGGACACTATACAGCAACATGGTTATCAAATCAGACAATACAGGCAAACTGAACTACTCTATACACTCACCGGCCACTTTATTAGGTACACCTCACCATTACCAAGTTGGACTCCCTTTTGCCACCAGAACTGCCTTAATTCCTTGTGGCATAGATTCAACAAGGTGTTGGAAACATTCCTCAAAGGTTTTGGTCCATAGTGACATGATAGCATCATGCAGTTGCTGCAATTTGCTGCACATCCATGATGCAAATCTCCTTTTCCATCACGTCCCAAAGGTGGTCTATTGGACTGAGATCTGGTGACTGTGGAGGCCATTGGAGTACAGCGACTTCATTGTCATGTTCAAAAAACCAGTGGTGAGATGATTTGAGCTTTGTGACATGGTGCATTATCCTGCTGGAAGCCATCAGAAGATGAGTACACTGTAGTCAAAGGGATGGACATGGTCAGCAACAATACTCAGGTAGGCCGTGGCATTTAAACGATGCTCAATTGCCACTAAGGGGCCAAAAGTGTGCCAAGAAAATATCCCCCACACCATTACACCACCCCCCCCCCAGCCTGAACCATTGATACAAGGCAGGATGGATCCATGCATTCATGCTTACACCAAATTCTGACCCTACCATCTGAATGTCGCAGCTGAAATCAAGACTTGGACCAGGCAAAGTTTTTCCATTCTATTGTCTAATTTTAGTGATCCTGTGCAAATTTTCGCCTCAGTTTCCTGTTCTTAGATGACACAAGTGGCACCTGGCATGGTCTTCTGCTGCTGTAGCCCATCTGCTTCAACATTCAATGTGTTGTGCATTCAGAGATTGTATGCTGCATAGCTTTGTTGTAACGAGTGGTTATTTGAGTTACCGTTGCCTTTCTATCATCTTGAACAAGTCTGCCTAATCTCCTCGGACATCAACCAGGCATTTTTGTCCACACAATGCTGCTCACTGGATATTTTCTCTTTTTCTCTCTGTAAACCCTAGAGATGGTTGTACGTGAAAATCCCAGTAGATCTGCAGTTTTTTAAATACTCAGACCAGCCCGTCTGGCACTAACAACCATGCCACGTTCAAAGTCACTTAAGTCCCTTTCTTCCCCATTTTGATGCTCGGTTAATACTTCAGCAAGTCATCTTCACCATGTCTAGATGTCTAAATACATTGAGTTTTGGCCATGCGATTGATTAGCAATTTGTGTTACCTAGCAATTGAACAGGTGTACCTAATAAAACCTGACCGGTCAGTGTAAAATATGAAGACATTTTAAGAAATCCAAAACGCAAACTGTACTTTCATTTGCAATCACTTGTCAAGGTATAACGATTAATGTTTATTCAAGAGAATATATATTACGTGCATTTCAGGAAATTAACATTTTTATGATAATGGTGGACATACTGAAGTTGCTCCAGGAATGTTTCTAAATATGAAAAAAATGTAAGGTAGAAAACACAGGCACAAATAGGACATCCTAAGATCAACATCAGTTCACATAACATCGGCAAGCTGAACCACTATAAACAGAATGTCTAAAGCAAAGACCAAGACAAGAAAAAGCAGAACCAGCTTAGAAAGAAATAAAAACCATCTACCTTCTCTTTATAGCATCTGCCATTGTACTTGATCTCTACGTGTGTGCCATTTCTCATCTCACGCTTGCCAATGTATTCTAAAAAACCCTGAGAAAACGTCGACTAGAACACCTGGCAAATCACCTAAGTTCCCAATGTGTCTTTCAGGAAGGTCTGCTGGTAGAGATATCTGAAGAAATTCAAAAAAGAGAAGACTGCCCTTTCTCACCAAAGTCATTTAATTTGCAATCACAGGGAAGTGTTAAAGTATATACCACAAGAAAAAAAGAAAGTTTTCAAATAATGGTGGACTTATTGAGAGGGCTTGAAGGGGTTTCCTAACACCTACAAAAGAGAAAAGAAAAAAAAAAAAAACAAGCAGACATACAGACATGCGACAGATTATTATTAAATCAGACGATAAAAGCAAACTGAACTTTTACAAATCACAGCTAAAACATAATAAAAAAAATAAAAAGGCAATGATTTAGTAAAATGAAAACACATTAATCCGACCAGTCGTTCTAAACTTTATATTCATATGCTAATATGGAAATTATACCTCAACTACATGGTAGGATTACAGAATTATGGTAACTGTCCGAAAGTCAATAGCCTTCTGCAGGGGTGCTGAGAATTTTCAGATAATCTCTTAAAATCTTGTAAGGATCAGTTGAAATCAATCCAGAAAAATTATCCCAAAAACCCTCAAATGACAACTCATTAAACAGGTCCATTCCATAAAGTGTACAATGTTGTGGTCAATTCCTCAACTCACAGTTGCTACTGCCGCAGTTCAAATACTTCCCAAGGCATTCTGAAAAACACTACGAAAAGAGGGAAATAGCTGGCAACTCACCAAAAATCTGTTACCAACTTTTTAATTTTTTTAGAAATGTTTGCTAGGAAAGGCATCTGTGAGGAAATCCAAAAAGACTGTCCTTTCCCACCCAGAAATCATTACATTTGCCATCACGTGTCAAGGTATTAATGCTTATCCAAGAGAATGTAAAGGTATGTTGCAAGGGTTAAAAAGGTTAAATGTTGGATATACCAGGAGGGCTTCAAATACTTTTTTTGAAAGTCTGAAAAATAAGATGGAACAAGGCATAGACACAAAACAGGACATCCAAAAATAATAATTTCAGAAAAAATAGGCAAACTGAACTTCTACAAACAGCACGGCTTAAGGATCAAGTAAGGACAGGACCATGTTAGTTAGAAAAGTAAAACACCTACTGTACCTGATTAAAAAAAACTACTTCAGACTTCTCTATATAGTAATGTACATGTTGCTCTACATATGCTTCATTTCATGCATTTAAACACATTCTGAAAAACCACTGGAGGAAAAGTGGACAAGAATACTTGGCAACTCACCAAAGCTGAAGAACTAAAATTTCCCGTGTTTTCCAGGAAAATCTGCTTGTAGAGATATCTGAAAAAATCCAAAGAAAAGAAAACTGTTCTTTCCCACCTAAAACTCATTTCATTTGCCATCAAGTCTAGGAAATGTTGAAGTATATCCCAATGTACACGAGAGAAAACAAATCCTTAAAATGGTGGACATATCGAGATGGCGTGAAGACATACTCCAACACCTACAAAAGAAGAAAGGTGGGAAAAAAAATGCAGACACAGAAATCGGACATAACATCTTTATCAAAATCACACAAACCGAACTTTGTATACATCATGGATAAAACATAATGAAAAAAGCAGGAACAATTTAATAAGAAAAACAAAAAACATCTGATCAGTCGCACTAAACTACATATTGATATGCTAAAATGACAACTATAATTCTACACAAATTAAGTTCCCAATATATATGCTATAATTACAGAAATATGGAGACTGTCAGAGCCTCAGAAGTCTTCTGCAGGGGTGCTGAGATTTTAATGGACAATCCGTTTTACGATCCTCAAGAATCTGTTGAAATCAATCCAGAAAATATTGCAACTACTCCCAAATGACAATTTATTCAAAAGGGTCATTCCATAAAGCATCGGACGTACTTGCGGTCTCTGTGTTGTCAGCTCTTCATCTCTATTGTTATTTTCTTCTGCATCTAAAAAACACTCCATGATACATTCTGAAAAACACTAGAGAAAAAGGGGACAGGGAACCTGGAAACTCACTGCAACTGCAGAACAAACCAGTTCCTGAATGATTCTTCTACTAGTGAAGACATCTGAAGAAATTCTTAAAAAACAATCTTTGCCCTCCAAAACAACAGTTGCCTTAACTTGTCAAGGTTATAAAGAGGTCTTGGGGAAAAATATAAAAGGAGCGTTACAGGAGACGGTGGTGGACATAGTGAAGGTGCTCCAAGAAGGTTTCTAAAATTTGAAAAATAGGGTGGAAAAATGCATAGACACAAATGGGACAGCCCAAGATGATCACTTCAGACAATATAGGCAAACTGAACTGCTATAAGCACAATGGCTAAAGCATCAAGAAAGTTGTACTTAACTACATATTGATATGCTAAAACAGCAACTATAATTATAAACAAAGTACCTCCTTATTAATTAGATTGTGGCCATAACTGGTGACCACTTTGCTATCCAGGTAGCTTTATATGAAAAAGAATTGTTGGCACTAACCATGCAAATATAGAATGTCCTCTGTGAAGGCATTAAAATATGGAAACTCTTCAAACTCCAGAAGTCTTCTGTAGGGGAACTGAGATTTTCACAGAAAAATCTATTTTACGATTACCAAGAATCTGTTGAAATCAAATCCAGAAAAATATCCTGACAACTCCCAAATGACAACTCATTTAAAAAGGGCCATTCCATAAACCATTTGGTTCTTGTACTTGCGGTATCCGTGTTGTCAGTTCTTCGCCTCACAGTTGTATTTAGCCACGGTTAAACTTTACAACGCATTCTAAAAAACTGAGAAAAAAGGGATAGAATACCTGGAAACTCACTGCAACTGAACAAATTGGTTCCCAAATGATCTATCCGAAACTTCTAATAGTGAAGACATCTGAAGAAATCCAAAAAGAAGACTGTCTTTTCCCTCCTTTCATTTGCTATCACTTATATCAAGGTAATATTAATATTGATCCAGGAAAGCAAATCTAAAGGTGCATTACAGCAGAACGTTGTAAAGAAGGCTTATAATGTGGACATATGGATAGTCTCCAGGAGAGTTTTTTTAAGTCTAAAAAAGGTGGAAAACAGGCATAGACACAAATAGAACATTCTAAGGTCATCATCACTTCAGACAATATAGGCAAAATGAACGGCTATAAAACAGTACGGCTAAAGCATCAGGAAAAAAAAAAGCAGAACCAACCAAAACATCTACCTGATCAGTTAAATTATATAGGACTTCTCTATATAGCACATACCATTGTACTTTAAGTGTGTATGCTCCATTTCACACCTCATGCTTTCCATCGAATTCTGAAAAACACTGAGAAAAAGTGGACCAGAATACGCATACACTCACCAAAGCTGAACAAAGAAGTTCTCATGTGTGTTTTTTCAAGAGCATCTGCTATTTAAGATATCTGTAAAGAAATCCAAAAAAGAAAAACGTTCCTTTCCCACCCAGATATCATTTCATCTCATACCACACGTTGGAGGAATATTAGAAGTATATCCCAATGTACACAGGAGTAAAAAGAAGAAATTCTTACAATAGTGGTGGCCAATTGGGAGGACTTCAAGAAGTTTTCTGTCCCCTAAGAATATTGGGGAAAAAAGTCACACACACAGAAATAGGACACTAGTTTCATAGTTATCAAATCAGACAATATAGGCAAACTGAACTTCTACAAACAGCACGGCTTAAGCATCAAGTAAAGACAGGACCATGTTAGTTAGAAAAGTAAAACATCTACCTGATTAAAAAAAAAACTACTTCAGACTTCTCTATATAGTATTGTACATGTGTTCTAAATATGCTTCGTTTCTCATTTCATGAATTCAAACACATTTTGAAAAACACTGGAGGAAGTGGACAAGAATACCTGGCAACTCACCAAAGCTGAAGAACTAAAACTTCCCATCATGTTTTCCAGGAAAATCTGCTTGTAGAGATATCTGAAAAAAATCCAAAGAAAAGAAAACTGTTCTTTCCCACACAAAACTGTTGAAGAATGGTATATCCCAATGTACATGAGAGAAAACAAATTCTTACAAACGGCGGACATATCGAGAGGGCGTGAAGACATACTCCAACACCTACAAAAGAAGAAAGGTGGGAAAAAATGCAGACACAGAAATCGGACATAACATCTATCAAAATCACACAAACCAAACTTTGTATAGATCATGGATAAAACATAATGAAAAAGCAGGAACAATTTAATAAGAAAAACAAAAAATCCATCTGATCAGTCGCACTAAACTACATATTGAAATGCTAAAATGACAACTACACACAAATTAAGTTCCCATTATATATGCTATAATTACAGAAATATGGAAACTGTCCGAGCCTCAGAAGTCTTCTGCAGGGGTGCTGAGATTTTAATGGACAATCCATTTTACGATCCTCAAGAATCTGTTGAAATCAATCCAAAAAAATATCCTGACAACTCCCAAATGACAACTCATTTGAAAAGGGCCATTCCATAAACCATTTGGTTCGTGTACTTGCGGAATACGTGTTGTCAGTTCTTCGCCTCACAGTTGTATTTAGCCACAGTTAAACTTTACAACGCATTCTGAAAAACTGAGAAAGGGGATAGAATACCTAGAAACTCACTGCAACTGAACAAATTGGTTCCCAAATGATCTATCCGAAACTTCTAATAGTGAAGACATCTGAAGAAATCCAAAAAGAAGTCTTTTCCCTCCTTTCATTTGCTATCACTTATATCAAGGTAATATTAATATTGATCCAGGAAAGCAAATATAAAAGGTGCATTACAGCAGAACGTTGTAAAGAAGGTTTATAATGTGGACACATGGATAGGCTCCAGGAGAGTTTTTTTAAGTCTGAAAAAGGTGGAAAACAGGCATAGACACAAATAGAACATTCTAAGGTCATCATCACTTCAGACAATATAGGCAAAATGAAAGGCTATTTAACAGTACGGCTAAAGCATCAGGAAAAAAAGCAGAACCAACCAAAACATCTACCTGATCAGTTAAATTATATAGGACTTCTCTATATAGCACATACCATTGTACTTTAAGTGTGTATGCTCCATTTCACACCTCATGCTTTCGATCGAATTCTGAAAAACACTGAGAAAAAGTGGACCAGAATACGCATACACTCACCAAAGCTGAACAAAGGTTCCCATGTGCGTTTTTCAAGAGCATCTGCTATTTAAGATATCTGTAAAGAAATCCAAAATAGAAAAACGGTCCTTTCCTACCCAGATATCATTTCATCTCATATCACACGTTGGAGGAATGTTGGAAGTATATCCCAAAGTACACCGGAGTAAAAAGAAAATTCTTACAATAGTGATGGAATATTGGGAGGACTTCTTCAGGGTAACTGCAATTTTTACAGAAAACCCATTTTACGATCAGCAAGAATCTGTTGAAATCAACGCAGAAAAATTTTCCCAACTCCCAAAATGATGATTCATTCAGGGCCATTCCATAAGCCATCTGCTGTTGTACTTGCAGTCTGTGTGTTGTCAGTTATATTTTACCGCTCTTACAAATTCTTCACCAGGCAATCTGAAAAACACTGAGAAAAAAGGGGATAGAATACCTGGAAACTTGCTGCAACTGAACAAATCTGTTCCCAAATGTTGATCTAAAACTTCTATTAGTGAAACTAAAAAAACAAAACCTAGTCTTTTCCCTCATGAAGGTACTCTCATTTTCCATCAAGGTAATCATACTTTTCCAGGGAAACCATATAAAAGGTGCATTACAGCAGAACGTTGCAAAAATGTTTATGATTTTGACATATGGATAGGGCTCCTAGAATGTTTCCAAGTCTGAAAAATAAGGTGGAAAAAAGGTATAGACACAAATAGGAAATCCTAATATCACCATTAAAATATAGGCAAAATGAATGGTAAATAGCATGGCTAAAGTATTATAAAAAGGCAGGACCATGGTAAAAAGGTAAAACATTCATCTGAATTATAGAAAAAAATTACATAGAACTTTTCAGTATAGCATCTGCCATTGTACGTGTGCTCAACATATGCTTCATTTCTCATGTTATTAAACATATAGTGAAAAAACACTGGAGAAAAAGTGGACAAGAATACCTGGCAACTCACCAAAGCTGAACAGCAGAAACTTTCCCAGTGTTTTTCAGGAATATCTTCTAGTAGAGAGATCTGTGAAGAAATTTTAAAGACTGTTCTTTCCCACACAAAAGTGATTTCATTTGTCATCATAAGTCTAGGAAATATTGCAGTACATCCCAAGAGCAAAAAAGAAAAGCCTTACAGTAATGGTGGAAATATTGAGAGGGCTTGAAGACATTCTTTAACAACTACAAAAGAAGAAAGGTGGGGGCAAAAAATGTAGACAGAAATAGGACATATCAAATCAGAAAAAGCAGACAAACTGAACTTTATAAGTATACATCATGGATAAAAAGATAATGAAAAGACAAGACCAATTTAGTTAAACAAAACCAACACATCAATTGTACTAAATTACATATTGATTTGCTAAAATAGCGAAAAACTGTATAAAATGTTGTATACATCATGGATTAAACATAATGAAAAGGCAGGAACAATTTAGTAAGAAAAAAAACAAAAAACCCATCTAACCAGTCGCACTAAACTACACATTTTATGCTAGAATTAGAGATGTGGAGACTGTCCGAGCCTCAGAAGTCTTCTGCGAGGGTGTCAAGATTTTCACGGATAAGCCAGCATACGATCCTCAAGAATCTGTTGAAATCAAGCCATAAAATATCCCAGCAACTCTCCCAAATGACAATTTATTTAACAGGGCCATTCTAGAAGGGGTCTGCTGTTGTACTTGCGGTCTCTGTGTTGTCAGTTCTTCATCTCAGTTTTACTTCTTTCACAGTGCAATCTGAAAAACACTGATAAAAAAAAGGGGACAGAGTACCTGGAAACCCAATGCAACTGAACAAACCAGTTCCCTCATGGTCTGAAACCTCTACTAGTGAAGACATCTGAAGAAATTCAAAAACAGATCTTTTCCCTCCAAAACATTTGCCATCACTTGCTAAGGTAATGAGGTTTATCTCAGGGAATATAAAAAGGTGCATTACAGGAGATAAAACATTTTGATAGTGGTGGACATACTGAAGGGGCTCCAGGAAGGTTTCTAAAATCTGAAAAAAATTTAAGGTGGAAAAAATGCATAGACAAATAGGACATTTTAAGATTGTCATCACTTCAGACAATATAGGCAAACTGAACTGCTATAAGCACCATGACCAGCATCAATAAAGTTGTACTAAACCACAGATATGCTAAAAAGGCAACTATAATTATTTACAAAGTACTTCCTCAATTACATTTTGGCCATAACAGGTGATCACTATGCTATTGGGGTAGCTTTATATGAAAGAATTGTTGGCACTAACCATGAAAATATGGAAACTGTCCTAGCATCAGAAGTATTCTGCAGGGGAACTGAGATTTTCACAGAAAATCCATCTTACGATCAGCAAGAATCTGGTGAAATGTAGAAAAAGAAATTTCCGACTCCCAAAATACAATTCATTCAGGGCCATTCCAAAAAACCATCTACTGTTTTACTTGCAGTCTGTGTTGTCAGTTATATTTTACTGCAGCTACTATAGTACTTCACAAGGCAATCTGAGAAACACTGGAGAAAAAAGGGGCTAGATTACCTGTAAACTTGCTGCAAATGAAGAAAAAAAAATGGTCCATCTGAAACTACTATGAAGGAATCTGAAGAAATTAAAAAAAAACAAAACAAAACAGACTGTCTTTTCCCTCCTGAAGGTACTCTCATTTGCCATTACTTTATCAAGGTAATATTTATCCAGGGAAACAATATAAAAGGTTCATTACAGCAGAATGCTGTAGAATGGTTTGGAATTTGGTCATATGGAAGGGGCTCCAGGAATGTTTGCAGGTCTGAAAAATATGTAAGGTGGAAAAAAAAAAAAAAAAAAAAAAAAAACGCAGACACACAAATAGGACCATCTAAAGATAATTAACGGCTATAAATCGCATGGCTGAAGTATTATATAAAAAGGCAGTTCCATGGTAATAAGTAAAACATCTACTGGATTTATTGAAAAAAATTACACAGAAACTTCAGTATAGCATCTGCCATTGTACCTGTGCTCTACATATGCTTCATGTCTAATTTAGGTTTTTAAACACATTCTGAAAAAAACACTGGAGAAAAAGGGGAGACAATACCTGACAACTCACCAAAGCCGATTAACAAAGTTTCCCAGAGTGTTTTTCAGGAATATCTGCTAGTAGAGATATTTGTAAAGCAATTTCAAAGAGAAGACTGTCCTTAACAACCCAAAACTTATTTACCGTAATTTGTAATCACAAGTCTGAGAAATACGTCAACATTTAATGTACAAGAGCAAAAAAGAAAATCCTTACAATAAAAATATTTAGAGGGCCTGAAGACATTCTATAACACCTACAAAAGAAGAAAGATAGGAAAAAAACAGAAACAGGACACCACAACATCAAATCAGACAATACAAGCTGATCTTCCCTATACAAACAATTAAAAAGGCAAAACACATTTAGTAAAAAAAAACATCTAATCTGTCATGCTAAACTACATATTAAATATGCAAAAATGGCAATTATATACAAAGTGAGTTCTCGATTACATACTGGAATTACAGAAATATGGAGCCTGTCTGAGCCGCGGAGATCTTTTGCAGGGGTGCTGAGATTTTCACAAATAATCTGTCTTACGATCGTCAAGAAACCTGAAATAAATCCAGAAAAATCTCCCAACTCCCAAATGACAATCTATTCAACAGGGCCATTCCATAAAGCATCTGCCGCCGTACTTGCGATTTCTGTGTGTTGTCAGTTCATCTCAGTTTTGCTAATGTATCTGAAAACTCTACAGTAGATTCTGAAAAACACTGAGAAAAAGGGGATAGAATTCCAAGAAACTCACTACAAGGGAAGAAATGTTGGTCTATTTGAAACTTCTACTAGCAACATCTTCGCAAAAAAATCCGACTGTCTTTTCCCTCCAAAAAGAACTTCCATTTGCTATCACTTGAGGTAATATTTATGCGCGGAAACAAAGTCACATTACAGTAAAATGTGTATAATGTGAACATACGGAAGGGGTTCCAGAAAGGTTTCCAGGTCTGAAAAATAAGGTGGAAAAAAAGCATAGACACAAATACAAAATTCTAAGTCACCATCACTTCTGACAATATAAGCAAACTGAACTGCTATAAAAAAACTGACTAAAACATCTGCAAAAAGTAGGAGCAATCAAAAGAAAAAAAAAAAAAACATCTACCTGATCAGTTAATACATAGGATTTCCTACAGCCATTGTATGTTACGTGTACTCAGTTTTTCATCTCATGCTTTCCAACGCATTCTGAAAAACATTGAGTAAAAGTGGACCAGAATGTACATGTACACTTACCAAAGAGGAACAAAAGTTCCAATGTGTTTTTCAGGAGTATCTGCTATTTAAGAGATCTATAAAAGAAATCCAAAAGAAAAAAAAAAAAAAAAAACGGTCCTTTACCACCTAGATCATTTCATCTATCACACGTTGGGGAAATGTCAAAGTATATCACAATGTATGCAGGAGCAAAAATAAAAAAAATTTTAAAAAAAGTCTGAATACCTGACAAGTTTAATCGCCTAAAAAAAAAAAAGAAAAAAATTGGGAAAAAAAAAAAAAAGGCACAAAACACAGAAATAGGACATTATACAGTCACATAGTTATCAAATAAAGTAAAACTAAACTGATTTAATACATCATGGCTAACAATGAGAGTGCATGGGCAATTTAAAAGAAAAGGAAAAACATCCGTTCATTCATACTAAACTATTTATTGATGTTAAAATGGCAACTATACCACCTCATCAATTACATGTGTAGTGACATTACAGAAATATGGTGACTGAACCAAAAAGATGCCAAGTCTTTAGTGGGGTGCTGAGATTTTTTTGGACAATACGTTTTACGATCAAAAATCTGTTGAAATTGATCCAGAAAAGCACCCAAACCTCCAAATGACAATTCATTAAACAGGGTTATTCCATAAACCATCTGTTGTGCTTACTCTTGTCTGTGTGGTTAACGCCTCATGTCACATTTATTACAACGGCTTGAATACTTCACAAGGCATTCTGAAAAACATGGAGAATAAAAAAGAAAAAAAAAAAAAAAAAGACCATACCTGCAAACTCACTCAAACTGAACAAATCAGGAGTCCAACTTATTCAAAAACTTCCGCTAGTAAAGACATCTGTAAAGTAATCCAGAAAGCAGACTGTCCTTTCTCCACCCAGAAATTGCCATCACTTGCCAATGTATTAAATGTTTATCCAAGAGAACAATATACAGATATGTTGCTGGAGATCAAACATTTTAGGATAATGGAGAATATATCCCGGACAGGTTTTAAATTTGTTTCTAAACTGAAAAATAATAAAAAAAAAAAAAAAAAAAAAAAAAAAGGGCATAGAAACAAATAGGACATCCAAAGACTAATCACTTCAGACAATATAGGCAAACCAAACTGCTATAAACAGCACCGTTAAAGCATCAAGAAAAGACAGGACCACATTAGAAAAGTAAAACATCTCCCCGACTACTTAAAAAAAAAACTACATAGAACTTCTCTGTATAGCATCTGCCATTGTACTTGTGCTCTACATATGCTTTATTTCTCATCTCAGGTTAGTGATAATTTCCCTGTTGGATTATTAAAGTATTCTGAATGTTTTTAAAACTCATTCTGAAAATGTGGACAAGAATACCTGACAATGCACCAAACAAGAAACTTCCCAATGTGTTTTTTTCAGGAACAGCTACTATAGCAGAGATATCTGAAGAAATCCAAAAAAGTAGACTGTCCTTTTCCACCCAAAGTCTAATTTAATTTGCCATCAAACGTCTAGGAAATGTTAAAGTATATCCCAATGTAGACAAGTGGAAAAAGAAAATCCTTACATATAATGGACATATTGAGAGGGCTTGAAGACATTCTCTAACCCCTACAGAAGATAGATTGGGGAAAGAAAAAAAAAAAAAAAAAAGCCAAACACAGAAATAGGACAGATTACCAAAACATTTATTAATTACAGACAAACTGAACTTCTGTATACAGCATCATGGATAAAACAAAATGAAAAGGCAAGACCAATTTAGTAAAAAAGCATCCATCTGATTAGTCATACTAAACTACAGATTGACATGCTAAAATGGCAACTAGAATTATAAAGTATCAATTAAATGCTGGAATTACAGAAATATGTAGATTGTCCAAGCCTCAGAAGTCCTTTGCAGGGGTGCTGAGATTTTCACAGATAATCTGTCTTACGATCCTCAAGAATCTGTTGAAATGAATCCAGAAAAATATCCCAAACAATTCTTTCATCCAGCTACTCCATAAAGTATCCACCAGTGTACTTGCAGTCTGTGTGCTGTCAATTCTTCTCAAGTTCTTATTTTACTGTCGATAAACACTTCACATCGCATTCTGAAAAACTGAGAAAAATGGGACAGAATACCTGGAAACTGCAATGGAACTAAACAAACCAACTCCCAAATGGTTTATCTGAAATTTCTAGTAGCGAAGACATCTGTAAAAAACTCAGTCTTTTCCCTCCTGCAGGTTCTTTCATTTTATATCACTTGTCAAGGTAATGTTTATATCAGTGAAAATATAAGGAGGTGCATTTCAGAAGATGAAACATTTTATAGATCGATAATGGTGGCTATACAGGAGGGGCTCCAGGAATGATTCTGAAAAAGAAGCAAAGGAAGAAAAAAAAAAAACACACAAACAGGACATCCGAAGATCAACATCACTTCAGACAATATTGACTGCTATAAAAAGCATGGCTGGGGCATTAAGAAAAAGCAAAACAAGCTTCGAAAAGCAAAAAAAAAATAAAAAAATAAAATAAAATCTACCTGACCAGTTGCAAAAATTATAATTACATAGGACTATAAAGCATCAGTCGTACTTGCATGTTACGTGCGTTCCATTCCCTATCTCATGCTTTCCAACGCATTCTGAAAAACACTGAAAAAGTGGACCAGAATATCTAGCAACTCAAAGCTAAAAAGAACAAAGTTCCTAATGTGCCTTTCAGGAAGTACTGCCAGTAGAGATATCTGAAAATCCAAAAGACTGCATTTTCACAAATGTTTTTCATTTACAATCACAGGGAAGTGTTGAAGTATATCCCACAAGAAATCCTTACAATTACGGAGGACATATTGGGAGGGCTTGAAGACCTTGTTTTTTTTAACACCTACAAAAAAGAGGCAAGATGGGAAAAAAGGAACATGCACAGAAATAGGACATCATATTATTAAAATCAGACAATACAAACGGATCTTCTGTATACATCATGGGTAAAAACTATGCAACTATGTAAATCAAATTTTAAAAATCCATCTAATCCATTGCACTAAACGACTTAATATGCTAAAATGGAAATTGATGAGAACCTATACAATTATATGCAGGAATTACAGAAATATGGAGTGTGAGCCTCAGAAGTATTCTGCAGGTATACTGAGATTTTCATTATTGGGGTGCTGAGAAAATCCATCTTCCTACTGGGCAGGGATCTGTTGAAATCAATCCAAAAAAATATCCAAACATTCAAATGACAATCCTTTCAAAACAAGGCCATTCCATAAAGCATCTGCCGTTGTACTTGCGGTCTGTGTGCTGTCAGTTCTTCATCTCACACTTGTTCTACTGCAGATAATTTCACAATGCATTCTAAAAAACACTGGAGAAAAAAGGGGACAGCATACTGGGAAACTACAATGTAATTGAACAAACCAACTCCCAAATGGGTTATCTGAAACCTCCAACAATAAAGACATCTGAAGAAATGTAAAAAAAAAGTCCTGAAGGTACTTTCATTTGCCATCACTTGTCAAAGTAATAAAGGTTTATAGCGGTGACCATAAAAAAAAAAAAAAAAAAAAAAGAAGGTGCATTTCAGGAGATAATTTTTTGTTTAAAGAATTTTATAATATCCGCGGATATACTGAAGGGGCTCCAGGAATGATTTCAAAGTCTGAAAAGGGAAAGAAAAAGGCAGAGACACAAATCGGACATCCTAAGATCAACATCACTTCAGGCAATATAGGCAAAACTGAATTGCTATAAACAGTATGGCTGAAGCATGAAAAAAAAAAAAAACAAAAAAAAACCCACACACAAACAGGAGCAACATAGTCGTCCCCCCCCCCCCCCCCCCCCCATCTACCTGCTCAGTTGTAATAAATAAAAACTACATGGGACTTCTCTATAAAGCATCTTCATTCCATCTCATGCGTTCCAAGGCATCCTGAAAAATACTGAAAAATTGGACCAGGATATCTAGCAACTCACCAAAGCTGAAGAACAAAAGTTCTCAAAAGCTATCTTTCAGGAACATTTGCTGGTAGAAAGATCTGAAGCAATATAAAAAGACCATCCTTACAATTGATGGTCATATTGAGGGTGCTTCGTAAAGGTTTGCAGTGTCTATAAACATAGTAAAATTGGATGTGCGAATCCCATGTCTCTGCCTTGTTCATAAGATTATATGGGAACTCTTCAAGCTTCTTAAGGGGTTATGAGATTTTAATGTATAACCCATCTTGTAGTGGCCAGGTACTGTTGAGATCAAGAAAAATATTCCAACAGCCCCCAAATGACAACTCATTCAATACTCCATAAACTATCTGCCATTGTACTTGCGCCCTGTGTGTTGTCCATTCCTCATTACAGTTGAGCTTCATTGCAGTTCAAAAGCTGAGAAGAAAAAAAAAAAAGCAGAGAATACCTGGCAGCTGACCAGAAAGTGAAGGTCAAACCAGTTCCCTAACTAGACTTCCAGGAAACTAGTGAAGACATCTGAAGAAATCCAAAATGCATACGGTACTTTTCACACCCAGAAATCATTTAATTTGCCATCATGTGTCAAGGTATATTGCAGGAGATAAAGGTTTATGATAAAGGGTGGACACACTGAAAAGCCCCAAGAATGTTTCAAATGTCTGAAAAAGATGCAAGGTGGAAAAAAGGGCACAAATAGGGTAGCCTGAAATCATTATCACTTTAGACAATATAGACAGACTGCACTGCCATGAACAGTATTGTTAAAGCATCATGAAAGGGCAGGACCAGCATCAACACCCCTACCTGATCAGTTGGAAAGCAAAAAAATACATAGAGGATTCTCTATAAAGCATCTGCCATTGCATGTCTGCTTTTACATGTGCTCCACTTCATTGATTGCGGCCTAATGCATTCTGCAAAAACACAGAACTAAAAAGTGGACCAGAATGCTTGGTAACTCACCTAAGCTAAAGAACAAGCAAGTTTCCAAAGTGTCTTCGGGAATTTCTGCTAGTGTAGATATCTGAAAAGAAATCTAAAAGGGGGTTGGGGGAGAAACCAAACAAAAAAGTCCTTTCCCACCCAAAAATAAAATGTAATTTGCCATTGCAAGCCAAGGGAATAAAATGTTAAAGTAGATCCTAAACGTACATATTATAAAAAAGAAAAAAGGACAGAGTTTTAAAGAAGTTTTGAACACCTAAAAAAATTAGGATGGGAAAAAAAAGGAACAAGCACAGAAATAGGACATCATAACATTATCAAATCAGACAGTTCAGGCAAAGTGAACTTCTGCATCTTCTTTGATAAAATGAAAAGGCAAGACCTATAAAAAAGGTTTAAATTAAAAAAAAAAAAAATCTATCTGACCAGGCTTACTGAACTACATATTGATTTGATAAAAATAATAAAAGTAGCTCCTATGCAATTACATGGTGGCCCTCACAGGTAATCCCTATTCGATCCTTGTAGCAGGAAGTAAATTCATTTGACACTAACCAAATATTTTTTCGTAATGCCTTGGGGCCAAAGATATATAGTATAAGGTGACTTTCCAAGCTTCAGAAGTCTTCTGTAGAGGTGCTAAGATTTTCAAAATATATCCATCGGCCAAAATCCACCCCACCAAAACAGCATCATTGTACTTGTATCCCATGTGACTTCCATTAATCATCTCAAGTGCTCCCCAATGCATTCTAAAAGTGCAGATAAAAAAGGGGGACAGGATAATTGGAAACTCACCAAAACTGAACAAAAGAGTTCCCAACTTGTCTCAGAAAAAATGCATAAAAAAAAAAAAACACATCTGTAAAAGAAAGCCAAAGTGGACAATCCTTTCCCATCCAAAAATTATTCCCCACCACTTCTCAAGACAATGCTAATGGTTATCCCAATGAATAGAAGGGTGTACTGGAAAAGAAAATGTATAAAATAGTGCTGGATAATATACTAAAGCAACTTCAAGAATGGTTCAAAAGTCTGAAAGATAAAAAAGGTGGAAAAAGAAAAAAAGAAAAAAGGAAGACAGAAAATCGGGCATCCTAAAATCATCGCATCAAAAAAAAAAAATAGGTAATAAAAAAGGTAAAATGTCAAGACAAACTTCAAAAAGAAAATCATCCATCTGATCACTTGTACAAAACCATATGCTAGAATGGGAACTATAATATAAAAGAAATGACCTCCTGATCAACTACAATGTGGACACCCACAGGTCATTATAATGGTATTTGGTCAGCAGTATGTGAATGAAGAATTGTTGACACTAACCATGCAGATATACTGTATATCTTCTGTGGGTGTTACAAAAGTGTGGAGACTGCAAGCTTCGCAAGTCTTCTGCAGGGGTGCTGTGTGCTTTTCCGATAAACCATCTTCCCATCAGCCATGAACTATTAGAATCCATCCAGAAAAAAACAAAAACAAAAAAACAAAAAAACAAAAAAAAAAAAAAAACACACCCCCACACCACACATCCCAAAAAGTTTTGTTTTTTTTAAACACCTGCTGTTGTGCTCCATTTCTCATCTAATGTTTTCCAGCACATGCTGAAAAACCATTGAGATATATTGGAACCAGAAGCTGAAGAACAAAGATGTTTGACTTATCTTTCAGGAACTTTTGCTAGTTGAGATATCTTCAACTAATCCAGAAAACATGTCTGCTTTTCCCACCCAAAATTCATTTCATTTGATATCACACGTCAATGAAATTGTGAATAACCCACAATGGACATACTGGAAGGGCACCAGGAAGAATTCTAAGGTCAAAAAAAAAAAAAAACAGGGAAAAGGAGACACAGAACGTCCAAATATATGGAAACTGTCCAAGCTTCAAAATGCTTCTGCAGAGATACTGAGATTTTCCACGGATAAGCCATCTTGATAGTGGCTAGGTACTGTTGAGAAAAACATTTCAAAACAGCCCCTAAATGATAATTCACGCAATCATAAGCCATCTGCCATTGTACTTGCGCCCTGTATGTCTTGTCCATTCCTTATCTCAGTTGTGTTTCACTGTGGCTGAGATGCTTCCCTATTCATTCTGAAAAACAAACCGGGCCAGAATTTCTAGCCGCTCACCAAAACTGCTGGAAAAAAACATCTCTGAAAAAGACATCCAAACAGTAGATGTAGTAGCCCTTTCCCACCTAGAAATCATTTCAGTTGTCAAGGAAATCTTGTTTCCCAGTGAACAAAATGGTGCTCTACAAGGAGATAAAAGGGCGGACACCAAAGGGGCTTCAAAAATGTCCATGAAGTCTGGAAAAGTTATGGGATGATGGAAAGATACATACACAAAGATGATTAGCACCGCAAAAAAATTGTCACATTAGACAATGTATGTAAACTCAACTAAACATAAAAAGCATGGCAAAATAAATAGAATGAAAATGTCAAAAAAAAAAAAGCGAACAGTATTAGAGAATCACATACATATGATAGATCACCTGTAATTCTTAAAGCATTTTATCATTAAATAAAGGGTCTCCAAATGTCACAGTCTTTATGGTAGCTGTAGAATAAACAAAGATACAATGGAAACGTACTGCATTATTCCTTTGACGGCATAGAACTAGAGTTTACCGGCTTCAAAAGTCTTCTGCAGGGATTTGAGATTCCCACAAATAATCCATCTGTATCAAACTGTTGAGATTTATTCATAAAATTACCCAATAACCCCTAAATAACAGTATTTAAAAAAACCATCCGCGACATGTGCCAGTGTACTTGCACTCCATTCCAATTTTTTTTATTTTTTACAGGTAGACAATACAGACCAGATGCAAGCTTTCCTGCACCCACCAAAAAAACCCATTATATTTGCAATCACTTGTCAGTGTTCAACTATTTCAATGTTTTTGTAGTTCCACTTACATTTTTTCAGATGGACGAGTTCTTGTATAGTTTGCGATACAGGTGGACGAGTTCTTGTAGTTTATGATAAAAGTATTATAGGTTTCCAAAATACAAAAAATAAGCCCCCTAACAGTCTTGCATGACACAAATGGCTGAAAGCCATCTGCTGTGGTGTTTATTGATGTAGCTTAGTAATATACAGGTTTTCGATTTTGAACTAGACTACCATCTCAAAGCCACTCATCATCCTCTCTTCCAATTAGAAGTAGAGCAAAGGTTTCAGAACCCCTATGATTATTTTGAGCAATATCTTTGAATAAAAAGCACCCTCTTAGCAGTCATGCTGTAATAGAGCACAACATGCCCTTCTGCATTGACAAATGCTCCCCCAACAGATCAAAAGTGTGCTCATCTGGTTAAAAAAAAAAAAATTCTAAGAACCTTGACCTTCTTGTGAGATTACCTTTAAAGCCAATTGGCCAATGAAGTGCTGCGTCCTTTAGCCATTGTTGCAGACTGCTTTCTGGCATTGTAGTTCTTTGTACCTGATCCAATCTCTCGCTAACTTTTATGCATGTTTTCGTGTCATATTTCCCAGTGGTTAAAAAACAAAACAACAAAACTTGATTTCAGAACCACCATTTCATGTTACCAGTTTGTTACACTGTGTTCAATACCATTTTGTTTCTTATCTTGTCTGAAGCTCAGCTTTTAAAGAGAAGACACAAAACAAATGCAGCACACCATATTAATACAACTTTACATGTGTTCTTGTCTGACTAAATCAGACCTGCTCCCATCCCTGTGCAGCCCCTGTAAAGCAGAGCTCAGCCTGTGTAGGAGAAGGCAGCCCAAGGAGCCAATTAGTTGTGCTGCAGCAAAGGCGTAAAAAGAGCAGAGTGAGAAAAACTCACATCTGCTGCTTCTCCTTTTGTCTGTCCAGTCACTGGCTAGGGGAAACCTTTAAAATGAGATATGCAGAGGAAAATCATGTCTTCTCTGCTGAAAGGCAGAGCTATGTAAAAGGGACAGATACATTTTAAAGGACTGGACAAACAAATACAATCCAGTGCCATGCAAAAGTGCCTTCTAACGCATACATGCAGGTTTAAAATGATTTGCCTGGGAGTTCAGCTTTAACCAAAAATGTGTTTGAATGTAATATTTTACTATACAGTTTGATGAGCATTTCCGTATTTATAGACATTTGTACCACATTTTCATTTCAGAATTACTGTAAAATTTTCTCATGTTTTTGTAGACTTAATTTTTTTTAATAGCGGTTTCACAGAAATGAGACCCCCTTTATCTTGTGTATAAATTTGTTTACAAAGTGATCACATTTTCCCCCCAATGTACACATAATTTTAGACAACCTTCCCTTCTAAAGTGTTTTCATAAATTTGCACAAAAAAGCCAAGATGGGACTACCCACTTACTATATCAGGATCTCATATTCATGCTTTACATTAGGGTTACCTTATTACAATTATAACCTAGGTCTATGACCTAGGTCTTTTGTTTTCTTCCAAGATTCACACAAATTGGGATAATGTGTGAAGTCTAAATGGAAAAGGCACCTTAGGATTTAAAACAAAAGGCTTTATAATGACTTTTTTTTTTACAAAGTACTTCACTCTAAAATTACATTGACCATTTTAACCCTTATGCTGCTAGCATCAGTTATAACAAGTGGGAAAGTATATCATACATGCTTGTTTAAGTTTTTTTTTTTTTTTTACATTTGTTCAGTTAGAGAGAAAAGAAACTTTGAATATCAAAAATTAATAGCATTTTTTGGTTATCAGTGTTCAGGTGAAGTGCAGTTCCACTTTAAGTAGAGTCCTGCCTAAGTGCATGTACCACAGGAAATCCGCTTTTAAATACGTCAGAAAAACTTTAGCCACATGATGGAACCAAATCTATACAAGCTATTCGGCTTTTTGTTTATCCCTCAATATGCTGTTTATAGTTAAGATTCTTGAATGTTTATCCGCATACCAATCTGTCCATTGACAATAAAAGAAAATGATGCAGGCTCAACGGAGGAAGTGCTAACCTTTGGTCAGTTGTAGTAGCAAGAAAGGGCCTAGCACAGGGGTAAGCAACCGCAGGCAATGGTGCTGCCAGCGGCACTTGAAGCCTCTTTTGCCGGTGTTCTGCCCAGAAAGTTCCCCTCGGCAGTTAAGGACCCCCCCTCTATTGCACAGGCGCAGCGCAGTAAGTAGGAGCCGGTGGAAATAGCCAAAGCAGAATAGGAATCAGCTGTACATGGCGCCTGTAAGAGGACCGATCGCCACGCTTCAGGCACGGCCTCGCTTCGCACTTTATTCTCCCTCTAGGTCCACTTGGATGGTGGGGCTTGAACCTGGACCCAGGCGCCGTGTACAGCTGATTAAAGCTTTTTTAGCTTCGGCTATTTTCGACGGCTCCTAGTCGTTCGTACTGCGCAGTACAACAGGGGGGGTCCTTATCCGCCCGGGGAACTTTCTCGGCAAGACACCGGCACTCGACTCCCTCCCCATCAGCAGAGCAGCACAGGCAAGTGTCAGTGAGACACTAATTTATTCCAATTTCAAAATTCCTCAGGTCACACCTGCACAAAAGGGAGGCACTGCGCCCCCACACATTGTAAAAGATGGGAAACATGGTTTGGTTCTCCAACTTTGCTGAAGCTGCAATCGTCATCTTTTGTGATGAGAAAGAAAGATTGGGTGCATTTCTGCAAGGGGGGCCCCCGTTTCCATTGGCCACTGCTAAACCAACCACAGCCCTGCTAGCTCCATCCGCCACCTGGGAGGAAGATTACTCACTTGGTTGCCACTACCAATCTCAGAAAGGAAGGATTTTACTGTGATTGAGAAAACTACAATCAGGTGACAGTTTGTGGATCTACTGTGGGGCTTCTGGGAACTTTGTTGAAATTATTCCTGAACCTTTGCGTCACTTACTACTGAACCCCGGCACTCTGTGTCCCTTTAAGCCACAGCCAGTATTCAGCGCAATGGAAAAATCACACCCAACTATTGCTGTGGTGCAGAGCGTCACACTTTTCCTCGGCTATGCGGGTCAAACTTATTATCCTGCACACAGGCCCACTGCTGTCAGAAAATGCCCCTGAGCTCATCATTGCGCATCCATTCCAGATGTATGTGACATCACATGCTGGATGCAAGAAGTGGATCAGCTGGATGAGTGCCAGGACAGGTAGATGTGTCTCATCTGCTTCCTTTCAACACTACATATCACACGTCAGAGAGGGTACAGCGGTGGAGCAGATGTGTTTCAGAGGTGGGACAAAAGAGCAGGAGGGTACAGCAGTGGGGCAGATGTGCAGGGAGGTACAGTGGTTGGAGATGAGAAGGGGTTTCAGCAGTGGAACAGATCAAGGTACAGTAATTGGGCAGATGAGCAGGAGGTACAGTAATAGGCCAGATGAAAAGGGGGTTACAGTGGTGGGACATGAGCCAGGGGGTTTAGTGGTGGGACATAAAAGCAGGGGGTAGATGTGAAAGGTGTATTGGTGAAACAGATGAGCGGGGGGTTTAGTGGTGGGGCATGAGAGCAGGGGGAGCGGGGGGTTACAGTGGTGGGGCATGAGAGCAGGGGGAGCGGGGGGTTACAGTGGTGGGGCATGAGAGCAGGGGGAGCGGGGGGTTACAGTGGTGGGGCATGGGAGCAGGGGGAACAGAGGGATACAGTGGTGGAGCAGGGGGAACAGAGGGATACAGTGGTGGAGCAGGGGGAACAGAGGGATACAGTGGTGGAGCAGGGGGAACAGAGGGATACAGTGGTGGAGCAGGGGGAACAGAGGGATACAGTGGTGGGGCATGAGAGCAGGGGGAACAGAGGGATACAGTGGTGGGGCATGAGAGCAGGGGGAACAGAGGGATACAGTGGTGGAGCAGGGGGAACAGAGGGATACAGTGGTGGGGCATGAGAGCAGGGGGAACAGAGGTGAGACAGATGTGCAGGAGGTACATTGGTGGGGCAGATGAAAGCAGATTACAGTGTTGGGGCAGATGAGGCCATTCGGTAATGAGATAGAAGAGCATGGGGATACATCGGTGGAGCAGATGTGTGGGGAGGTACTGTGGTGGGGCAGATGAGAAAAGGGGTACATTGATGGGGCAGATGTGCAGGAAGTACAGTGGTGGGAGGGATGAGGAGGCTCAGCTGTGGGACAGAAAAGCAGGGGGTTACAGTGGTGGGAAAAATGAGCAGGGGGGTTCACTGTTGGGGCAGATATGAAAGGAAGTGCTTTGGTGGGACAGATTAGTAGGAGGTTACAGTGGTAAAGTGGAGGGGTTTACATAAGTGGGGTGGATGTGAAAGGAGGTACATCGGAACACATGAACTGGGGGTTACAGTGGTGGGGCAGAAGAGCAGGGGGTATAGATGAGCATGTGAATTGGGGCTGAGCAGAGTTGAAGGTGCAGGATGTTCATTTCTTACTACTATTCTAGTAGTTTAAAGCATTTACTTTATAAAAAATACTTTTCGTGATTGAGTGTATACAGTTAACATGTTTTTGTAATAAAATCAGCATGCTTAATTTCTTTGAAAATATTTTTCGGCACACTGTGCTCAAAAGGCCTAGCATAATAACCTGCTACAATGTAATTTTACATACAGAAGTGGTTATATATTGTAAACTGGCTTTGATGGGGTTCTCCCCCTACTTTGGAGGTACTTACATACATTGGACTTTCCATGAACTGGAAATCTTGTTTGCTATGTTTGAGAGAACCTTTCCACCTCAAGCAACCCAGCAGGAAGGCTACTTAGAAGTATCATCACTTTGGGTAAACTGAAATGTAAAGAGTAGACTGACTAAGCATTAGGCTGAACTGCCCAGTTACATCGCTGGCAACAGGCACTACAGTAGAAAACCCCAAAACATGCATTAAAAAGGAGTTCCATCAAACTGGTCTCCACAACAAAAGCAAATTGTTTTACTTGGGTTTTAGAAAAGTTGCAGTCCATGAATGATTGGTGCATAGATTTACATTTTGTAACCATGGCAGTAGATTCAATACATTGGGAGGTATATGCCTAATTAGCCTCCATGACCATGCACTCTTCACCATAGGGTCAGCTTTGCCAAGTAACATGGAGAACGGGGATGTAATTTCAGACATCCTCAATTAGTTAAGTGTTACCATAGTAGCATATAGAACTTATCCTCAATAGCTGCAAGATTTAGTGCCCAACATGGGCTGGCGGCCAGACTGCTTTCTTGACAGAACACGTTACAGTTTGTCAAAAAGCCAAGTATTTTAGGTTACTACTTTTGGGTTTACATGCAATTTGGCAACCATTTAAAGTACTTACTGATTGTGAATGGACACCACACCTTCCTCTCTTTATAGTCCTGTAGCACCATATTAATTTACTGGATTTTCACTTTGAAATGCTCTAAATACCCTTTTTTCTTGGCAGGAAAGTGTTCTGCCTTCCCACTTCAGACCTTCAACACACTTAGCATTGCTGAGGAATGGGGATCCAACCAGGTCAGTTGACAGGCACTGGCCTGCTTGCACAGCTCAATACATACTGGATGGCGCAGTCTTATCTTTAGACACTGCAAACATGAAAATAGAGGCGACAATGAAAATGGACACTGTCTGACTTTGTGCAATAAACCAAAAAAATACTAGAAGTTTGTGAAATGTTGTCTCTAGCATAATTGAGCATGTTTTTTATAGTGGTGTGTGGATTTACCTGTTCTTGCCAGTTTCAGGTGACACCACTATCCCAGCAGCCCCCAATGCTGCAGGAGCATGATCTCATCTGTGTGAAGGACAGGAAGTGGTGATCCATCCAGTGATGCTGTGCTGGTTTCCTGACAGCTGATCTGACCAACTGCCAAGACTGGGCCATCTTCAGTAAGGTCATCGAAATCCTCAAGCAGCTTCTCCCCTCACGCAGCCCCAGAGGGCAGGGATGGGATTACTAATAGCAAGTAAAAAGGGATTTTTATTTTTTCGTTACAATAACCAGAAGAGTAATTGCGTTACCTACCCAAACCCCCAAACTAAAGCCATTTTACATTCCAGTGGTTTTTCCCCACCATCTTACAGTGTCTGGTCATGAAATACTACATCAGGATCATAAGTACCAGATCCACAACCAAGTTAAAGGATCCATATACATTGTATATATATTACTTTATGCTGAATTGCCTGAGGCAGTGCGATTTGATTTACTGAATCTTTAATTCACTCAGAGGTGAAGAATTGACTCTGTTCAGGATATTACAACCAGCACTAAATATTATACCACAAGCTCAGTGAGTTTGCTTTGAATGCTCCAGAGGATGATAGACCCAAGATAAAAAGTGTTTACACACGCATTACCTCAACTGTTTGCAGACATTCTTTGGAGACAGTTTGTTACTTGTACACAACTTGATACCTGGATTCTTCAGCCTGTTCTATATCGCCTGTGCCTTGGAGATGCATGGGGATCAGAGGAACGCATTGACTTAGCCTAAAATGTTGTCGCTCAGGGGGTGATCGAAATGCTGCTAAGACCACAGTCTCCCACAGAGCAGGTAGAATTTTTCTAGAGTAGCAAAAATGAAAGCAGTTTTAAATATTTGTATGGAAAAACCTGAAAAATACCCCCTATAAAAAAACGCCAGCCTTGGGGAATCACTCAGGTTCTTGAGAAGCTGAGCAGTGCCCCAGTATAGCAGCAAGTTTTTGTACAAAAAGGCATGCTTTTGATTCAACAAGCACACGTTTGTATGTACATGCTGTAAATCACGTGCATGACCCATTCCCCTGGCCATACCTTAACACTACGTAAAGCCGAGCCATACCATTTCTGCGATGCAATAGTCCTTTCCTATGCAAAAAGCTCTCGACTGGGCAGAACCGGCCACAGTTGGGGCAAGACTCTGCTTTTAGAACCAAGTAAAGATTAATTTGGGAGGAGGGGAGGGACAAAAACAACAAAAACAAATGCATGAATTTTATCAACAGGCTGGATATATGCAAACATAAAGGCCACACGTTTTTTGTTTTTACATTACATATAAAGATCAAAGTTTTGGGGACTTAAAGTGGAGCAAACACAGGAGAATTGCTTAGGGCAATCTCACCTGTTACACATCCAGAAAGTATTTGTACCCAAAATGATTTTTATAGGGTGGAGAAGCATTAGAAGTAAAACTTTGGTTTACTTTTTGGCACGGTTTAAAAGATAGTCACTTTCTGTTCTGGGAAGGTGTACACAATAAGGGACCCAAACACTAAAAAGTACACCTCTAAACATCAGTTTTTCACTTTGGTTAAAATGTGGTCCCCAGAAAATGGGCATTTCTAAAAACTAAAAGACCTGCATAGCAGTAAAGTCTAACAGGGGATCCAAGCCCAGTAACCAAAAAAAGCAGACTTTAAACTCACTCCACATTTACTTGTTTTGATTAAATTGGCCCACTAGGATTTGATGTAAAATGTCAGCAATATACTTATAACTGATGGTGGCTGTAGGTGTCCATTGAACATGCAGACTTGTGGTTGACGTTTTAGTACTCATCTGCCAGAGAAGCTGATAATACCCTTGTTCTCCTCTCCTTGAGATTGAGTAACCTGTCCTACAAAATGAAACCAGAAGTTTTCACGAGTAAACATCCTCACTTTGCGGAAATCGAATATTTGGAGTAAAGTCTGTCCACAAAAGCAAGGTTCACCGTTTTGTTGAGAAGTTTGTTATTATAAATGAAACCAACACTGTACATAACCTTTGCAGAATACAGTACTCTGGGGTTCTGGAACACTCTGCAGTTTTTTCCGGCCCACTTCAATGTCTGACAAACACCTCTGAGCACAATGCACATGACCTTTAACAAAGATGTTGAAACAAGACATTCATCTGTAAAAATTTTAATTCAGAAAAATGTATTTGTACAATCACAAAAAATGGCAAAAATGATGAATCACATGGGTTACAAATTACAAAAACAGCAAGGAAAGATCTTACTTGAAAACCTCTCAAAGCATTTTCTGAAGAGGCACCAGAAAACCACACAGATAAAATGCCTAGAAAGAAAATCCAAACTTGTCACAATGGCAACTTCACATACATATGCTGTGATCATGATTTGGCTGAATTGGGGAGCTTAAAGGGACTGGTTCACTAGCAGATGGTAACAGTACAAGTAAACTAGGGCAAATAAAGTAAAACTAAGTTAAGGATACCATTCGCTGAACACTTGGAAAGTCTACAGGTTATGTAATCTTAAAAAAGGTATAAAGAATATACCACATTTAAGGGCAGTTCTTATTAACATGGCAACCATGAGTTTAACTTCGTTTTTATCAGGCCTGCATTTAAATGGGAGTTGCTATGTAAAATTTACAAGACTTCCAAAAATATAGTTCAACATATTGAATGGCAAAGCCCTAAGGATTTACACTGATTCTATATTAGATACTTTATATAGCGGGCAGTTTATACTGGGCTGTTGCTTTTTCATTTGAGAGAGACACTCCATTAAAGTATTCTTACCAGATAGAGAATGCTTGGCTATTTCTTGACACCCAAAAACTCTGGGATCGCTCTCCTGCTTACCAAAAACGCTGTGCCTGGCCACCTAAGGATGCAGCATCTTCCCCAGGATGTGATATGAAGTATAAGAAGCTATAAGCTGATAGGAATAAACATACAAATATTTGCATGTTACCAGACTCCAGAACAACTTGCAACAAGGGTGTCTGGTGTAAGGTGGAGGTCTAAGGTGGAATGAGTTACAACTATGAACATAAACCTAGGAAAGATTAAAAATTAACAATTAACCTAAGCAGGAATCCATATGAGGTTTTAAAAGCTGTTATCACTAAATAATCTAGAAATAGTGATGAAACTTTTAAAAGTATTTTAGCTACAGGACAGAACATACAAAATAGAGACAAGTCATAATTTAAAAAATATCATGAACCAGGTTACACAGCCGTTGGATTCTCATCACCCCACGTTTGGTCAAAATGCAAGTCGGTCTCCAAAACTTCATGCTGTAGATCTTTCACATGACCAGTCCTTTAAGATGGAATAATAGTCCCATTTGTTTCACAAGTCCATAGGTACTTTGATGTAACAAGCAAAGGATCTTCCAAGCAAGCAGAACACATGATCAGCCATCTTAGGGCTCCTGAATAAGAATTGTGCAATCACAGAGCGCGCTTAAATACTGTAAGCTGCTGTATAAATCCACCATTTTACCAACTGCTATAGATTCTGGGCATAGCCTACCATGTAGGTCTCACCTGGATATTTATTCAGTAATAAAGCCACCAAGACCCCTTTCACACAGAGGGCGTTTTGCAGGCGCTATAGCGTTAATAGCGCCTGCAATCCTCCCTCAAACAGCTGCAGCATTGTCTCCATTGGCTTTCACACCAGAGCGCTGCGCTGGCAGAATGTCAGGAAAAGTCCTGTCAGCAGCTTTTTTGGAGCGGTGTATTTACCGCTCCTCCCCATTGAAATCAATGGGGCAGCACTGGGATACCGCTGGCAAAATGCCACTATTGTGGCGCATTGCGGGCCGTTTTAACCCTTTCTCGGCCGCTAGCGGAGGTAAAATAGCAGCGTTTTACCGCCAACGCTATAAGCGGCTCGGTGAGAAAGGGGTCTTAGTGGTCCATAAAGTCTGCTTTTATCTATACAGGTTTGTTTTTTTTTTTAAGAGAATAGATTTATGTTTGACGCCATTTACTGTTAACTGACTACCTCTGCTGGAAGTCCATTCCAAGCATCAACTACCCTTTCAGTAAAATACGAAGATTAATTTTGTATTAGAAAAACACACTTTTAGATAAAGCAGTAGAGAGGGAATTCATAAAAACAGCAGTAGCTGTGCACAGAAACCAGCTTAAGTGACACTAAACTCCTTAATAAAAATGTGATACAATCGGTTTAAAGAATATGCCTCTTCTAATTACCTTTATCGTTCAAACAAGCTTTTCTAGCATTCTAACACAACACACACCAATACGTTAATGTAGCCACCCTTTGCTGGCCTTCCACTAGATGGATTACATCTAAATACACTCAGTTCTATGGGAATTATAATACACATAGTGGATCAAGTTATCAGAAATCATGGCATAGCTCACTCTACGCCAACTTGAGTTACATCAGATGGGGACAATCAAAACAAAGAAGCCTGAAAAGAAAAAAATAACCTTAAAGACCCCATTTACACTAGGACCATTTCCTGTGACTGCTGTCAAACAATGGAAATCACATTCTCTATGGTGCCCATTCACATCAAAGCAACATGGTGCCGTGTGATATTTGAAAAAAAGGGGCAGCAGCATGGTGTGTTGGCCACAGACTTCAATGCCAACACATGGAAAACTCATTCTGATGCCATCTCCTACTCTGGCCATCTTTAGATGATCCCTGTGCTAAAATGCAAAAGGTCTGTCAACTGACATCACTGTGCGTTAAAAACGACTAAATGGACGGTAATTCTAGCACAGGTCAGTTTGAAATGGTCCTCAAACTCTTCAGGGAAGCCTATGCCAACTCCATCCAACTACTGAGCTTTTATTTTTCTCTATCAGCTCATCCCCATGGCTATTACCTTTTGTGCCACTTGCCCCACCCTATTAGATTGTAAGCGTTTATAAGCAGGGCCCTCCTAACCCCCTTACATTGTAACTGTACATTTGCCTAGTGCTTTACAATATAAAGGGAAGCCGTTTAATAAATCCTAAATAAAACAGAATACACAACCTGTATAATAAAGCCAAAAAACTACAATGATTAGGCGGCACTAGTGAACCCAAGCTAAAAAAATAAAGCCGTGGTATTTCTAAAATGGAAAAAAAAAAAAAGTTTAGCGTCACTTTATAAACAAAATCCAGATGCTAACTGCCATGCACAGCTATTCCAGTCTTCAATACCCACACGTTAGACCAGTAGATAATTCCATGTTGGCGATAAAAGCAAATGAGAATCTCAGGTTATTTCTAGATTTTTGGAAACCTAAACTGTAGACAATTTGCTAAACTGGTTTCACCCCAGAAAAGCTATTTCCAGATAGTTACAATAAGCTATTCTACACTGGTAGGGCGTAGCTGGTTTAATTACTGCGCAATAAAGATGGCCGCCGAGGACAGGAATGTGGGAGGAGCAAGGGTGGATAAGTTACAGCATTGCAGTGTTTCATACAAATATACTAACCCATTTAGCTCCGCCCACATACCTCTCAGCGCCATCTTTACTGCGCAGTTACAATGGAAGAGGTTTCTCGGTACAGGGAGTGACCCATTCATGTCTGAGAAGCCGATGTTTGTTTCTAGAAGCTTCTCAGACATGAACGGGTCCACTCCCTGTACCGAAAGACCCCTTCAATTGTAACCGTGCAGTAAAGATGGCGCTGAGAGGTATGTGGGCGGAGCCAAGTGGGTGAGTATATTCGTATGACACTGCAATGCGCAACTCATCCACCACTGCTCCTCCCACATTCCTGTCCTCGGCGGCCATCTTTATTGCGCAGTTACAATTGAAGGGGTCTTTCGGTACAGGGAGTGACCCGTTCATGTCTGAGAAGCTTCTAGAAATTTAAACAGCTTCATACTATGGTAGGGCTGAAACATTTGGTCAGCCTTGTACACCCTTCCCTCTCTACCTCAGTCCTCCAACCCTCTCGCCCACTATTAAAAGGATAGTTCACCTTTACCCAAAAAAAACCTGCCTATGTGGGGGTAAGGGATGTTTGCAGATTAAAACAAACTGTGCAGCTCTGACTAAGGTCCCTTTCACACTGCTGCAACTGAAAAGTTGCACGATTTTAGGGAAGGTCTGTAAACTTGAGATCTATGGACCTCAACTTGCACCAAAATCGGACCAAGGTAGTACAGGGGTTACTTTGAAGTCGCACAGATATGAATGCTTAACATTGGGATCATGGGGTAAGACTTCACATGCGACTGATGTCCGAAATCGCACAAGGGGCCTTATGATGAATACCCTTGCTATAGGTAATTTACATAGCTTACAAAACCTGACTGGAATACCCCCAGGTCATAGCCCAGTGAGGCCTAGGCATCACTGGAGCCGGTTCTCCGAATCAAACCCCCTCATCTGAGCGCTCACTGCTGTGATGGGGAGCCCTCGGCCACAGGAAGGGGGAGCCCTCGGCCACAGGAAGGGGGAGCCCTCGGCCACAGGAAGGGGGAGCCCTCGGCCACAGGAAGGGGGAGCCCTCGGCCACAGGAAGGGGGAGCCCTCGGCCACAGGAAGGGGGAGCCCTCGGCCACAGGAAGGGGGAGCCCTCGGCCACAGGAAGGGGGAGCCCTCGGCCACAGGCCGCTAAAGGTATGTAAATTACCTAAATCTTATAGCAAGGGTATTCTTCAACCTTAGTCAGAGCTGCAATTTATCTATAGATGCCCCTTTCCTGCATAGGCAGTTTTGCAGTAAAGCTAAACTATACCTTTCAATAAAAAAAAAAAAAAAAATCCAAAACAAAAAAGTCATAACTTTACCCCAGAAAAGTTATTTTTCTTGCATATTAATTTACATCTTTTAAATTTTGTTTTACTTTAGTATCTCCCCAGATAAGTTACAATATTACTATTCTACAAAGGCAGGGCGTAGCAGGTTTCATAATTATGCAGTAAAGATGGCCGCCATGAAGAGGAATGAGGGCGGGGCCAGTGCGGATGAGTCATTGCCTGCATCGCGCGGTGACTGGACACGCCCACATAGCTCTCCTTGGCGGCCATCTTTATTGCGCAGTTACAATAGAAGGGCCGAGAATATCTCGGTAGAAATGATCATACTCACGGCTGAGCGGCCCATAGAGACTTCTAGAAACGTAAATTGTGTATTTCTAGAACAGCGGGGCTAGTCCGTTCAGTCAGCCTCGTACACCTCCCCAGTCCTGTACCAGCCCTCTCCCCCACTAATAGACCAGTCGGTACTATACGAGCCTCCTTTCCTATTAGTACACGGCCTCTGGTATCCACACCTATCGATTCATTTCCCTGACCTACAACACTAACCGCGGCTACCTCAGACTACGAAGCCTCCCTGGTAAAACGGTGAATCTATACCCAGCGCGCACGCAGCTATGAAGAAATACCTCACAGGAGCCAACAAAAAAACAAGCCGATAAATAGCACTACATAGACGAGAAAGCGAAGAAACTGGCGCCGAGCTTCTCTGTCCAAGTCTTCCTCCTTCTTCGGAATCCACGGCGACAAAGACTGCGAGGCGGGGCGCGCCTCTTATTTATCACAAACGTTGGTCGTTTACGTCACCGGAATACGCCCCCCACGTGTCCGCCGGGCGTGTTCTGCTGACGTAACGCGGTGGGCGTGTTCTGGTGACGTAACGACTACGTCGTAATGCTACAGGGCCAGACGGGAAGGGGCGTAGTTTTACATTTTGTACAGCAGATGGAGACAGAGCAGCTCTGGCCATGATTACGCAACCAGTTCCGGTCCACCTCGTGTAGTCCAAGACGGCAACGCGGAGCAACACTCCATAAATACCTTTTCCCAGTCGTCTCACGTGTCTGCCTCCGCGTGATGTATTTTGACTATCCGAAATCTGGAATTAGCCGGTGTGATTGCGTAATTTAACAGTCAGATATCACCGCGCGGAGGGATACACGTGAGACGACTGGGCAAAATGAACAAAAAGGCATTTATGCGTGTCCCTCCGCGTTGTCGTCTTGGACTACACGAGGGGGGCCGGGGAATTGGTTGCGTAATCGTTAGAGGTGTTCTGTCTCCATCTACTGTGCAAAAGTTAGAACTACACCTCCATCCGCTCTGTATCATTGGACGCTTCCCAGTTGTTTGTATAAAATGGCACAGGCCCCATCTCCATCTTGTTATATATACTCGCTGATTTATAGCGAATTATTTTATTTAAAATGTATATACTGTATATGGATCGTCTAGTGTCTTTATTAGACCATACTAGCTATGTAACATGTACTGTTTATATATATATATATATATATATATATATATATATATATATATATATATATATAGTTAGATTGTAAGCTCCAATGAGCAGGACAATCCTAAACCTTCTGTATTGTAATGATACTGTTTCTATATTGTAAAGCACTGAGCAAACTGTTAGCACTATAAAAATCATGTATAATAATAATATATATATGAAAAATAGTATACAGTAAATAATGCATTATATATTGTACATCATTTTTATAGTGCTAGTGTATTATTTACTGTATACAAATTTTATATATATATATATATATATATATATATATATATATATATATATATATATATTAGTATACAGTAAATAATACATTATATACTATTATACATGAGTTTTATAGTGCTAATGTATTTACTGTATACTAATTTATATATATATATATATATATATATAGTATTATTTACTGTATACTAATTTATAAAAAGTATACAGTAAATAATACATTATATATTAAGATACATGATTTTTATGGCGCTAACAGTTTGCTCAGTGCTTTACAATATATAAAAAATTGTACAATTAAAAAAAAATACAATATATATATATATATATATATGTGTGTACTCATTTGGTATCAGCATGTATAATATAGGTTTTCATGCTCAGCTCACCTTCCTTATATTGTTGAATACCTACAGTAATATTATCCCTGGGTTTAGGCATAGTCCACCTTGGGAATCCTTTTTTTCCCCTAATTTAGCGTAGCTGTGCATGGCTCCACTCACACCTATACTTTGTCTTCCTATACTTTGCTCTTGTTAAATACAAGTCCTATCTGCAACTGCCTCCATTCACACCTTCCAGTTTTGTCAACACAGGCAAACAATTGCAGGGGTTAAGGGCGGCCATAGACGGTCATAGAATTTCTTTGGTTGCAGGCAGTGGCGTCGCTAGGGGGTGGCTATTGGGGCTATAGCCCCGAATCTGGGGCCAATAGCCCCAAGTCTCTGCAGGGGTCTTCAAGGGGAGGGGAGGCTCTCTGGGGACCCCGATGCAAGGGGGAGGCTCTCTGGGGACTCTGACGTAACGAGGAGGCTCTCTGGGGATATATACACACACACGTATACTACTGTATATACATGTTTTTGCCCGCCCAAGCGTATGACTTTCTTTACTACGCTGCTATGGGCTCTAGCCCCAGATCTTTTGTAGATCTAGCAACTCCCCTGGTTGCAGGAAAGAAATTTGCATGATTCCCCCATCAACACAGACAGCGTTGACAGGGGGGGTCCCTCCTGCCGAGCCATTGTCTGCTCTCGGCAGGGTGGGCGGGGGAAGCCAGTGATTATTGCTAGTAAGCATAGCTCCCAACTGTCCCTGATTTGGAACAAAGTCCCTCTATCCCTCTTTCCTCCTCATTTGTCTCTCTTTCCTTCTCATTTGTCCCTCATTTTGGTCTGATCTATATAGTTGTATATAAAATGCACTTTTTATGTTTCCAAAAAAGTGTTTCCCCAGTGCTAAATCTTTCATCCAATTTCTAAATTGCTGCCTTTTTAAATGTCCAAAGCCAATATAAGGAATAGAAGTGGTAAAAAAAAGAGCTTGTGGGTTTGACTAATCTTTTTTTGGATAATTCTTCTTTAAGGGGGCGTGGTAGGGGGTGTGCCCTATGCTTACATATTTTTGCTAACAGGTGTCCCTTGTCACTAACTCAAAAAGTTGGGAGGTATGTAGTAGGGATGGGCTCAGGCGAGTTCGTATCCTAGTCCCAACCCACCTGAGCAAACCCAATCATAGGCAGCCTAGTTGGGGCATGTGTGTATGTGCAGAATCCGACAGGCTGGGTGTACCCAAGTTGATTGATCAACTTGGTACATTCAGCCTGCTCATACATGGTTTGAATCTTGGCCGATTCCTGCTGAACCGGCTGAGATTCGAACCATCAATGGCAGGCTTTAGGGCACATTTATGAAAGGCAGTAAAAACGCATGTTGAGTTTGCAGTGCCATTAGAGCTGCTTGATTAATCGTCAAGAACAGGGCTGTCTTTAAGGCAGGGCAAAAGGGGCAGCTGCCCTGGGCCCTGTCATTGTTGTGGGGCCAAAAGCAGCTGCCTCATACTTGCCAACTATCCCAGTTTAAATTGCCTTGTCCCTTGAAGTTTTAGTCCTGTGCTGTGTCCCGATATCTCAGTGTGAAGTGCTGGTATAAATGCTCCCCAGCTCCGCCCTATTGTTGTGTACAGATGACTCAACTGCAGACCCTGTGTTTACATGTAAATAACCAACATTCATATGTAAATAGCAGCGACATTCATAAGTAAATAGCTGCAGCCGGCGGCATTGATATGTAAATAAAGGCGGCATTCATAGTATACCATGCCCCCCTGCAGTGAGGAGATGATGTGCTGTAACCTCTAGCAACCAATCAGTGAGCAGTATTACTGTACAGTAATCTCTAGCAACCAATTAACAAGCAGAAATCATTTGCTGTAACCTCTAGCAACTAATCAGTGAGCCATAATGTGTGCTGTAACCTCTAGCAACCAATCAATAAGCAGTAATGATATGCTGTAACCACTGGCAACCAATCGCAATATCTGATACAAAAGCAGAAAATGACTCCTGCGCAGAAGTGGTCGACCAGATAGATGAAAGGAAGACACAGGCCTTGCTGCCCTCAAGGATGGGGAATCCTAGCAGACAAAGAAATAAAAAGAGAGAAGGGTGCACCAGCCATGTGCATTATCTTTTGTAAAACATTTATTGAATAAAATGATAAAGGAAATTACTCACAAGCAGTAGTAAAATCAGGTGCCGTAAACCTCGAGCATCAACTAACAACAAGTGGTTAAAATGATGAGCGAAGCCTTCCAAAGGACTTTAGAGGAACATATAGCACTGCCCGCTATATCATTTCATATCATTTTATTCAATAAATGTTTTACAAAAGATAATGCACATGGCTGGTGCGCCCTTCAATC
Organism: Aquarana catesbeiana; assembly: GCF_042186555.1. Taxonomy (NCBI): domain Eukaryota; kingdom Metazoa; phylum Chordata; class Amphibia; order Anura; family Ranidae; genus Aquarana; species Aquarana catesbeiana. Next base: position 35,122,424 of record NC_133327.1, read on the forward strand.
GCAATATCTGCCTGATCTGATACAGTAAACTGATTGTAAGTCTAGCTGCTATTTATTGTATGTTTCAGAGAAGGTGGAGAGTGAAATTGCATGGTGGGGTGGGGGGGGGGTTGGGAGGCCCAAGAAAACTTTTCCCCAGGGTCCAATCAATATTAAAGACGGCCCTGGTCAAGAATCGGGTATCGCGACTTTTTCCCGCTGCGATCTTGACAAAGGGTTTCCCGATCTTTGGTATGCAGAGAATTTTCTCTCTGTTCTCAGCCCTCAAAAATCAAAGTCTGGGCAGTCTGCCAAGTTTTAAAACATTCCATCAGTGGAATGTTAAGTCTAAACATTGTATCAATTTGTCTTTTACATCAAAAGGAATAGACTTCTGTATGTAAATTAGAAACGTTTAACCACTTAAACACTAAACCTTTTTCTGACAGTTGTTGTTTTCAAGTTAAAATCAATTTTTTTTGCTAGAAATTGCTAGACATTACTTTGAACCCCCAAACATTATATATATAGTAGAGACCCTAGAGAATAAAATGGTGGTTGTTGCAATATTATATGTCACACTGTATTTGCGCAGCGGTCTTTCAAATGCAATTTTTTTGGAAAAAAATACTTTAACAAATTAAAAAACTAAATCAGTAAAGTTAGCCCAAATTCTTTTTGTACAATGTGAAAGATTTTACGCCGTGAGAATCGTGAGAGAATAGTGATCTTTATTCTAAGCAAAAAAATTGTGATTCTCATTTTGGCCAAAATCATGCAGCTCTGGGTGCCATTCATTATTAACCACTTCAGACCCGGAAGATTTGGCTGCTGAATGACTGGGCCATTTTTTGCGATTCGGCACTGCATCGCTTTAACTGACAATTGAGTGGTCATGCGACGCTGCACCCAAACAAAATTAATGTCTTTTTTTTCCCCACAAATAGAGCTTTCTTTTGGTGGTAGTTATCTCTGCAGTTTTTATTTTTTGTGCTATAAACAAAAAATGAGCGACAATTTTGAAAAAAACACAATATTTTGTACTTTTTGCTAGAATAAATATCCCCATTTTTTTTTAAAAAAAGCTATTTTTTTTCTCAGTTTAGGCCGATATCTATTCTTCTACATATTTTTGGTACAAAAAAAAAATCGCAACAAGCGTATATTGATTGTTTTGCGCAAAAGAGGGGATAGATTTGCAGCATTTTTATTTTTTTTATTTTTTTTTACTAGTAATGGTGGGCGAGCTGCGGTTTTTATCGGGACTGGGACATTTTGGCGGACACATCGGACACTTTTGACACATTTTTGGGACCATTGGCATTCATACAGCGATCAGTGCTATAAAAATGCACTGATTGCTGTAAAAATGTCATTGGCAGGGAAGGGGTTAACACTAGGGGACGATCAAAAAGTTAACTGCTCTGTGTGTTTCTAACTGTAGAGGGAAGGGACTGACCTAGAGGAAGTGAAGGATCGTGGTTCCTAGCTATTAGGAACTCATGATCTGTCTCTCATCACAGAACAAAACAGGGATATGTGTGTTTGGCCAAAGGCACCCCTGCCTTTGGCCAATTATGGCTCTCTTAGCAGAGGGCGCTGGGATTGCCCAAAGCATGCAAGTCAGGTGCATGCTTTGGCCAATCATCATACAGCAATGCACTGCGATCTCGCAGTGAACGCAGCAATCCTCTCTTGCTCACTCCCCAGATGGACTATGGGATTTGTAGCATGAACAGAAACCACAACTAATGCACAGCGCTTGTTCAAACAGAAGTGAGTGGAAAAAGGAGAGGTTTGGGAGCTCATGGAGGACATTACAAGGTAGAGGTAGAGGAGGTAGAAAAACACAATTTCATGAAAAACAGATTAAAGGACCATTAAAGGAAAAGTATGGCCATGATCATCAGTCTTAGAAGCAGCGGGGGATCGATGCTCAATCCACCTAGGTGAGTATAATTTTTATTTTTTTAAGAATCCCATACTTCTAATTCGAGTGCCCGCCGAATGCCCCATAATGCGCTGCGAGATCGCAGTGCATTGCTGTATTATGATTGGCCAAAGCATGCACCTGACCTGCATGCTTTGGCCAATTATGACTCTCTTAGCACAGGACGCTGGGATTGGCCAAAGGCAAGGGTGCCTTTGGCCAATCATGGCTCAGGGGGACTAAGTTCACACCCCACACTATATAAGGCTGCCTACTGCACCCGTGGAGCTCTGCAGTGTGATGCAGTAGGGTGGCTGCCCTTAAGCTGCCCCCTAGAGGGCATCCTGCCTCGTTGGAGTTGTGCCTCCTCCTCTATTCTATCAGGCACACAAGTAGAGTCAGTGACCTCATCATCCCCTCCCTCCTCGTCACTGGAGCAAACTTGGCACTATGCTGCAGCTGGGGAAACATGACTGCCAGTTTCTTGTCCTTCTTGGGCATCCCCTCTCACTAGGCTCACGTTACTCCCTTCCTCAACCTGGGAACCAACATTGGAGTCTTCAAATCACCACGCATCCTCCAGCAGCATGTACCCGACACTGTGGTCGAATAGTTCAGGGGACTCCTCTGTGCATGATGGTGGGGCTAAGGATGGAGTCACTGTGGACAAAAAGCCAGTGGAATAGGCCACCTTGGCAGCTGCATAGGAAGTCAAACTACTCTGAGCCTGGGTGACAGAGGATGAGGAGGATGAGGACAGCTTTGTTATCCACTCCACCAACTGTTCTGCATGTTCTGGCTCAATAACACAGCCAGAAGCAGAGAAATAGGACAAGCGTGCCCCGCGGTCACTTGCAGAGGATGCACCATGTAGAAAAAATGATCCGCACTCCAGTTGTTGCTCTTAAAATTTCTTAATTTTATTGAATAGCCACAGTGAACAAATGCAGATTAAGTCAGTTGACGCGTTTCAGCTATAAGGCTGAAAGACTGTAGACTGTAGACACAGAGACTGCTTGCCCTCTTTTAGTGGCCTGTGAGCATCTGCCTCTCCTTGGTGGCCTTCCGGACATGATGTATATTTTGTTTTGCAACACCGCACTACACTGTACTGTGTACACCACCAGAAAAGTAGGAGCAACTGCACTATGGCTGCACTGTATTGTGTACAGTGTACACCACCAGAAAAGTAGTAGCAACTGCACTATGGCTGCACTGTATAGTAATTACAATTTTTGATCTAATATTTCACAGCAGGGCCCGTTCCTGTGCCCAACAAGAGTATCTGTGAGGGGTTACAGTGTTGTGGCACCACCACCAATACCCAAGGCCCAATTTTTCTGCCCCTGTTCAGGGGCATGTGATTACAATTTTTGATGTAACATTTCACAGCAGGGCCTGTTCCTGCACCCACCAAGAGTAACTGTGAGGGGTTATAGTGTTGTGGCACCACCACCCAAGGCCAAATTTTTCTGCCCTGTTTAACATGGACATGTAATTACAATTTTTGAAATAATATTTAACAGCAGGGCCTGTTCCTGCACCCAACAAGAGTAACTGTAAGGGGTTACAGTGTTCTGGCACCACCAACACCTAAGGCCCAATTTTCTGCAGAGTATATAGGGCAGGCTGTATAGTATATATACACTTCTGTTCAGGGTATATAGTGCCTGGGGGCCATTTTTTTTTTAATTTGGGTGCGAGGTTCCCCTTAATATCCATACGAGACCCAAAGTGCCTTGTAATGGGCTGGGGGGTACCCATGCTGTTTTTCTTAATGAGTTTCATCTATATTGCCGGGACCCGACAATACATTACACCCGCAAGCAGTTTTAAATGACTTTTTTTCCTTTAGGAATGTAATTTTGCTGTGGTATTGTTCTAAACACGGGAAAACTGCGCCACTTTACAGGCATACTATAGACACCCCCCAGGCACGATATTTAAAGGAATATTTAATTTTTATTGTTTCACTTTAAGCATTATTAAAATCACTGCTCCCGAAAAAAGTTTGTTTTTAAACCTTTTTTTTGCATTGATACATGTCCCCTGGGGCAGGACCCAAGTCCCCAAACACTTTTTAAGGCAAAAACTTGATTATAAGCCTTTAAAATTAGCACTTTTGATTTTTCACGTTCATGTCCCAGACTTTAATGGTGTTCGTGTGTTTGCACTAACTTTTTTGCATGTTCGGATGTTCTGGTGCGAACCGAACCGGGGGGTGTTTGGCTCATCTCTAATCATAATCATATAAATGTCCAACGTGAGAAGACCTATAAAGATAATAGTGAAAGGTATGTGGTTCCAACAGCCAAAGATCGAAGATGGGTGATATCTCCTTCACTCCACCATAGAGGCCAATCACCAACATCCAAATCAGATTTCCACTTAACAGAGCTCGAAGACCCCCTGAAAACAGGTGGGTCAGACAGGCTTTTGGGGACTCGCTCCCTCTAGCAATACTCTGGCTGGAATCAAACAGCCACAGGGATGATGTCTCGGGATATATTTCAGAAAAGATAATACCAGCTTCCAAATGCGTTGTCAGGGCCGTCTTTAATGCAGGGCAAATGGGGGGCACCTGCCCAGGGCCCAATCTTTTTTGGGGGGCCCTAAGCATTGAGCCTGCGCTACCCAGAAATTGGAACCCCGATGGCGGCTTTACAGATTGCACAGAGGACACAGGAGGCTGTATTCCCGAGCTAGCCAGCAGAGAGGGGGCAGGGCCAGGAGCTCCACTGATGCTCTGACTCTGCCCCATCCAGCCTGTATGCTTGGAAGAGAGCGGCTATAGTGAGAGCAGTGATCGGAGTGGGAGCATCCGTGGAGCTCCCGGACCACCCCCTCTATACTGGCTGGGGAATACAGAGGTCCGGGGGCGGGGCCGAGAGATTCACCGATGCTCTAACCCCACCTCATGCCTGTATGCTCAGGGGGAGCAGTTGTAGTGGGAGCAGAGAGTGGAAGCCCCCCCCCCCGGACTTCTGGCTGTATGGAGGTTGCTTGGATGGCCAGGTATATCCTTACACCCATAAAATCCCTGACTGCTGAAACCCTGAGCTGTGTTATTCGACTGTAAAGCTGTACATTGCTGAAAGTTCTCTGACCATCTCCTGTATAATGTCTGCAGTCTCCGATTGTCACCTGTAGTATGTCCGCAGTCTCTGATTGTCACCTGTAGCATGTCTGCAGTCTCTTATTGTCTCCTGTAGCATGTCCGCAGTCTCTGATTGTCTCCTGTAGCATGTCCACAGTCTTTGATGCTTTCTTGCAGTATATTTGCAGTCTCTGACCCTCTCCTGTGGTATGTGTATGTAAGTAATGTGTCGCTTTACTCGCTCAATTATTTGGGATTGCTCCAGTGCTCAGTGAGTGGTAATGATGTGCATTAACCTGTAGCAACCAATCAATGAACAGTAGTAATCTGCTGTAATCTCTAGAAACCAATCAGTGAGTGGTAATGATGTGCTGTAACCCCTAGCAACCAATAAGTGAGTGCTAATAGTGTGCAGTAACCTCTAGCAACCAATCAGCAAACAGAAATTATGTGTTGTAACCTCTAGCAACCAGCCAGTGAGCGGTAAGGATAGGCTGCAACCTCTGGCAATCAAATGCAATCGCTGCGTGATCTGCTGCAGTAAACTGATTTTGAGTCCACCTGCTATTTTTTTGTATGTCTCAGAATGGAAGGGGGGCCAAAAAATATTTGCCCAGGACCCAATCAATTTCAAAGACGGCCCTGCCTGTAGCATGCCCGCAGTCTCTGATTGTCGCCTGTAGTATGTCCGCAGTCTGATTGTCACCTGTAGTATGTCTGCAGTCTCTGGTTGTCACCTGTAGTATGTCTGCAGTCTCTGGTTGTCACCTGTAGTATGTCTGCAGTCTCTGATTGTCAAATAGAAAATACCAAAAGGTGAACGCTGCGCTCGAAAGATAAAAAAATGATTATTATTAAAGAGAAAAAGTGAATTATATCCAAAGAAAAGCTGCCAGCATCAAAAAAGTTCTAATACAAACTCCAAAAGTCTGGAGGTTTTTCAGAGGATAGTAGACAGATGGGGAGCCCCCCAGGTAGACCTTTTTTGCATCACAAACAAATGCAAAAGTACCGGTCTACTTTTCTCTGAACAGGCAAGACCAAGTGGCGGGTCTGAATGCATTGGCTCAGCACTGGACCTTCTGCTTGTGTTACGCTTTTCCCCCTGTACAAATGATCCCTTTAGTGCTCAGGAAGCTACAGGGAGAAAAGATGACCCTAATTCTAGTAGCCCCATATTGGTCCAAGAGGCCTTGGTTTTCAGTCCTACTAAAGTTAGCGGTAGAGTCCCATTGGTTGCTTCCGGTCCGAAGGGACCTGCTGACTCAGGGTCCCCTTCTGCATCCCGTAGGTCATCTCAAGCTGGCAGCTTGGTTACTGAGGAATAAGGGTTTGTTCGATAGTTTAATTTATACCCTGCTAAACAGCAGGAAGAAGGTCACAATGGCCATTTATTTTAAAACCTGAAAATGCTTAAATTCCTGGTGTGTTTCAAAAAATTACTCTCCACAGGAGAACTTATCCGTTCTGGAATTTCTCCATGACGGAATGGAGAAGGGTTTGGCAGCCAGCACCTTAAAAGTTCAGGTAGCTGCACTATCAGTTTTTCTAGAGACAAGGTTATCTCTAGACCCTTGGATCATCAGGTTTTTCAAGGCACTAGCTAGGGCTAAGCTGATTCCATTTAAGTTTTTCCCCAAATGGGATTTATCAGTTGTTTTGCAGGGTCTGACTAGAAGACCTTTCAAACCACCAGAAGAAGCCACAATTAAATTTTGGTTGTTAAAACTAACACTGCTGATAGCAGTCACCTCGACTAGAAGGGTCAGTGAACTTCAGGCATTATCTATCATTGAGCCTTTCTTGACAGTTTTTCCAGCCCAAGTAGTACTGAGGACAGACCTGGGGTTTTTGCCAAAGGTTGCTTCAGTTTTTCACAGATCCCAAGAGCTAATTCTACCAACGTTCTGTCTATTTCCAACATGCCCTAAAGAGAGAGATTTTCATAGACTGGACGTAAAGAAATGCGTTTTACACTATCTGGAAGTAACAAAAAGAGTTTAGAAAGTCCAACTCTCTATTTGTTTTATTTTCTGTATCTCGTAAGGGTTACGGAGCTTCTAAAAGCATGATTGGTAGGTGGCTTCGGATGGCTATCCATGACGCTTATAGGGCTGCGGAAGTAGAACCTCCCGCAGGAGTAGTGGCCCATTCAACTCAGGCTGTAGCAACGTCCTGGGTGGAACGAGCTGGGGCTTTGCCAGGGCGAATCTGCAAGTCAGCCACATGGACGAGTTATTCCACTTTTACTCGCCACTATAGGATGGACCTGCTCTCGGCAGCAGAGAAATCGTTTGACAGGAAGGTCCTGCAGGCGGTGGTCCCACCCTAAGAGTAAGTACTCGTTTATCATCTCCAGGTGCTGTCCTGAAAGACGAGGTGAGAAAACCTTAGTTAGACTTACCAGTAATGGTATTTCTACGAGTCTGATGACCCTCCCTTGTTTATAAATGTTAATGTGTTGTGGTTGCTATGTTCTGCTTATATAATTTCAGCATGGCTGGAGTACTTGGTAACAACTGAGGCCATGGTGGAAGTGTCCAGGCTTTAAAGGAATTACTGCAGTGTTTCCTGGGAAGTGGGTGAAGCTGCGCTCTCTCCAGGTGCTTTCCTGAAAGACTCGTAGAAATTCCGTTACCGGTAAGTCTAAGGTTTTCAAGCTCTATGCTAACTAAATGCTTTCAATCTATATTTACATCCTCATCTGTACCCAGCTATATGGCTTTAAGCTGGCCATTGACAGTTCCTGCTGAACTGGCCGAGATTCAAACCATTTATGGGCACGCTGAATGTACCCAAGTTGATCGGTCGATCAACTTTGGTACAACCAGCCTGCTGGATTTTACATGTGATTATCACTAGCCCAGAAAGAGTGTAACACCGCTCAGACTGTGGATAAAGATTTCCTCGTGGGTGATGGCCAGGCTCATCACCGTTAATAGTAATTGAAGAAAAGGAAAATTGGTCACACACCATGGAAAGAAAATACTTTTGTAGAATAGTTACCTGATTGTCAAAGTGCCAAAGGATGTAGACAGGATGTTACAGGAACATTGCTATACTGGTTTCATGCGGATAACTCGTGCTTTTGTTGTGAACAAAGCATCTAGTGATAATCGCTGGGAGAACACAATGGTTTTGCGGGAGGGATTCCCCTGTCAACACTGTTTTTGTTGAATCATCCAAATTTTTTTCCTGCAACTGAAAGAAATTTGCTCCATCTGTGGCCACCCAAAAGCCTCGTACACACGATCCGATTGTTGGCAGAGAATTGTGTGATGACAGACTGCCTAAAATCCGACCGTTAGTATGCTCCTTCAGACAACTGTCCAACTTTCGGCCAACAAATGTTGGATGGCAGACTAGTACATTTTCGGCGGACAATGGTCTGTTGTCAGATTTTCGCATCGTCTGTACACAAGTCCGTCACACAAAAGTCCAAAGTACAAACACGCATGCTCGGAATCAATGCTCACCAAACACGACATTAGCAGAAGGTGCCCAAAGGGTGGCCCACAAGAGCTGAAATTCCACGTAGTACATAACTACGTTTGTATTTTTTGGCCGACAATTGTGTGCTGTTAGTATGCAAGACAAAATCCAGACACACGCCCTTTTGACAAAAGTCTGACGCTCTGTTGGCCAACAATCTGATCGTGTGTACGAGGCTTTAGTCATTGTTTTCTGCAACCTTGCTTTATTTGACCTCATTGTTTTCCTGAAATCTCATCAATTGACCTAACCCCACCCGTTCTGGAAGTTTACCCATCTTTTCTGCCAAGCCTTCCTATGCTGCTCATACATTAAGCTGACTACATGTACAGTTTTTTTTTTTTTTTACATTTTTCATTCAAGCAGTGTGACAGGGGGACTCAGCAAGCGTTCAAATGCTGGCATTCCAGCATGTCCATTCAACAGAAGCCAGTTGGTAGACTGGCTTCAGTTGAACAGACAGCAAGACACACATAGTGGTATAAAAGGAAAGCTGCGCTGGCCCAAAACTAAATATGTGCAAACAATATGACAAGTAGCAGCTAACACACAAACAAACCAAGTCGCATCAGATATATATAAAATAAGTGCAGCGCTAAACTATAAACATGTGAATTAATAAAAAATAACACAGAAGTGAAACTATGCCCAGTATAATAACTGGATGTGAAGTGAATCAGTACATATAGTATAATAACTAACAATAAAAGTGAGTCAACACGGGGATCACTGAAATGAGCGTAAATGTCTATAAGATCATGTGTTAAACTCTGTGACCAGAGTCCATAAAGATGAAAGGAGTCTTCTCAGACAATAGGGGTGCTTAAACATAAGATTTTGGCTCAAGCTGAACTGAACAGCAACCACAGGTAATGCGTCATGAACCTCTGAAGTTGGACACTCTTACCGGATGTTGTGGGACATATCTGCCATATAGCAGTACGTCTGTCAAAGCCTGAGGAGATAGCCTCCCGTAGAATCCGCCAGGTTGTTGTCACTTCGGTCCCGATCTCGAATAGGCAGGGTTGTCCCTCGGGTCACGGTCACCGATAGCCGGAATCATCTTGGATGGCGACTGTCCCCTCACTCACACGCTCTCCAGCTCCAGGCGAGTTCAAAAAGTCAAGGGGAGTCAAATAGATGAAATCATGGAGAAAAAAGAAAAAGAGGGGCTCCACATGGCGTAGGTCAAAAAATAAAAGGATTTTATTGGATAAAAAGCCTTACAAGATAAAAAGTGATCACTGAATAAAATAATGGCAACGTGGGAAGCAAACGCCCTACGCGTTTCGACTAAAAAGCCTTCAACTGGGGCATAAACCAACCTCTCCACGTTGCCCATATATATATAGACTACAGGCACCATTTCCAAGTAATTGGGTTCGCCCCCATCATGGCGGGACCGGAAGTGTTGTCTATCTTATCACATGTCCATGTGGTAGACAATATGTTGGGCGCACCACTAGAACTTTCTCAATCAGGGTCAATGAACATATTGCTAAAATCAAGAATGGTTGCATTAAGCACAGTGTTCCGTGTCACTACCTTGAAAGTCATAATAGGGACCCTACAGGTACTTCTTTTGTAATCATTGATAAATTTGTCCCCCATTGGAGGGGTGAGTCTAGTCTTAGGGGTGTGTCGCGGCTCGAGACGTATTGGATATATGAGCTCAGGTGCTTCTCACCGCACGGTATGAATGTCGAGTGGGACATCAATAGTTTCATTAACTGTGCGTGAGTGGCACCTTTGTTTCTGCGCCGTGACACACCCCCCCACCCCCCTTTCAGTTCTGTCTATTCATTGGGATGTTGTTATGAGTGATATTAGGTTCAGTTTAGTAGTTATGTCTTTCCCGTTTTTATCATTGTGTCCCACTTTATTGATTTGGGATACCATGTCCCTATTCTGGATTTCTATGTCTAATGGATTAGCCGATCGTTTCAATTTACCTATGTTTGATTTAATGTTGTTTTGCGGTACTATCCAGTGTGGATTTATGGTGGTTACCCATATAATCTGACCACCCCCCCTTTTTCTCGTTAATTTCACCTCAGCATTTGGGTGAGGGACCATCTTGTCATGTATGGTAAGACGAGTGGCCCACCATTTAATCCTCACTCTATTGAGGGTGATTGCATCTTGTGTGGGCTTATCCACTGTTTGGTTAATGATTCATTATGACATGATTACAGTGGATCATAATGTCATCTTTTTTCTATTATAGGGCCCCTGGGCTCCCCCCAGGTCATTTGGATGATGTGGCGTCGCTCGACCCTTACCTCTGGTGGCCTGAACGTGCATTACTTCGTCTGTTATGTAGTGGGGTGATCTGGGCCATTTTGGATGTTTAGCGGGGTAAGTTTAATTCCACACTAGGATGTACTGCATTAGATGGTTCCTTTATACCTGTTTAACTTGCCGGGTATGTTCTGAACGATAGTGCATATATAATCTATTTATGTAGCTATTTGGGCTGGTGATTAGGTAGCTAAAATGAGATATGTCATTAAGGTTGAGCTACCCCGTTGTTGTCATCTAGCGTTGCCAGGGCGATTGGTCTCGGGGCTTTGAGATGACAGGAGGGGGAGTGTTTAGCTGCCCAGCACGCCCATTAGTGTTTTGCCCTATCTCGGGTTCAGATGTAATCAATACGAGAGCGGCCGCCCCTCCCTCTCAAACAATAGGCTGTGACTGTACGTTCCATAGGAATGTATGAGGGTGGATGCTAGCTGCCCATTGGCCATTACATCCTTCCCTGATACATCCAGGACTTGGAGCGCACGCTCCTAGTGGACGGCTGCGTGAGAAGTCAGCGGCGCACTGCTCGCCGACTGCTGTCTCCTTCCGGGTCACGTGCCCAGAGGACTTGGAATGCAAGCCGCTCCAATCACCGGGATAGTCACTGTGGAGGTGAGGCTTGGAGCGCAAGCCAATTCGGCAATCCGACGTTCGGGGCCCCCTCCACGGTGTATATTCCGGTTTAATCCTAGAATGATTCCCTCTCCTTCATTCTAATGCTCCATGTTACCATATATGTGAATAACATTATGGGAGATTGGTTTATCAGGATTACAGTATTAAACAGTGCACTTCCGGTCCCGCCATGATGGGGGCGGACCCAATTACTTGGAAATGGTGCCTGTAGTCTATATATATGGGCAATGTGGAGAGGTTGGTTTATGCCCCAGTTGAAGGCTTTTTAGTCGAAACGCGTAGGGCGTTTGCTTCCCACGTTGCCATTATTTTATTCAGTGATCACTTTTTATCTTGTAAGGCTTTTTATCCAATAAAATCCTTTTATTTTTTGACCTACGCCATGTGGAGCCCCTCTTTTTCTTTTTTCTCCATGATTTCATCTATTTGACTGCCCTTGACTTTTTGAACTCGCCTGGAGCTGGAGAGCGTGTGAGTGAGGGGACAGTCGCCATCCGAGACGATTCCGGCTATCGGTGACCGTGACCCGAGGGACAACCCTGCCTATTCGAGATCGGGACCGAAGTGACAACAACCTGGCGGATTCTACGGGAGGCTATCTCCTCAGGCTCTGACAGACGTACTGCTATATGGCAGATATGTCCCACAACATCCGGTAAGAGTGTCCAACTTCAGAGGTTCATGACGTATTACCTGTGGTTGCTGTTCAGTTCAGCTTGAGCCAACATCTTATGTTTAAGCACCCCTATTGTCTGAGAAGACTCCTTTCATCTTTATGGACTCTGGTCACAGAGTTTAACACATGATATTATAGACATTTACGCTCATTTCAGTGATCCCCGTGTTGACTCACTTTTATTGTTAGTTATTATACTATATGTACTGATTCACTTCACATCCAGTTATTATACTGGGCATAGTTTCACTTCTGTGTTATTTTTTATTAATTCACATGTTTATAGTTTAGCGCTGCACTTATTTTATATATAAGCAAGACACACATACCAAAAGTCGGCTGGTTCAGGAGGTACTGGCCATTTTTCAGTATGTATGTACCAGGCTTTTGACTTTTTTCAGCCTGAACAAAAATAAAATCTAACAAATTCCTCCATCCACACTATACAGCACAGATGGACAAATCCCCCTGCTATGTTCTTGTCATAGGTGTGCGCAGCCTATTGCATTAGGGTGTGCACCCCAAAGCTCAAACGTGTGTGTACATATATATATATATATATATATATATATATATATATATATATATAAAATTTAAAATCAGTGGCGGTGTGCGTCCATTAAGGGCACACGGGCGCAGCTCTCTCTCTCCAGCCACCCCCTTCTGTGTATAATGGATAGATTCATGCATTACTAGAATCTATCCATGGCCGCTGCCACCCCCTATTCAGGCATCTGGCCCCTTTCAGATGCCAGGCACCTGAATTTCAGTGGTGGGGTTGTATTTTTGAAGCAACTGATTAGAGCCATAGGCTCTAATAGGCTTCAAAAAAGGTGAACTACGAACGCAGACCATTGCGTTCGCAGTCCACCCAAGTGTGCTAGAAAAGTGAATGAATATTCGCTTTTCTAACACTGAACCGCCTCTCAGCCAATCAGGTGCGTAGGTCTGTTACCCGTCACCTGGTTGGCTGAAAGGACAGGCGCTACGATTGGACACCTATCAGTCTAACCTGCTACAAGGTCCCACCGCTCACCACCGTCACCCGCATGCCTGACCCGCCACTGAGACCGGGTAAGTGCCGGGCAGACGGCGGGCGGGGGGTCACAGTGGCAACTTTTGATGGGGCACAGTGGCACTATTTTATGGGCACAGTGGCTGTCAATGGCAGATGTCAGAATACCCGAAATCCAGCTGCATCTGATTGGATGTAGACTCTGTTCAGCCAACAAATTTCCACCCGGCTTCTCTGATTTTTTTCATTCCAGGCAGGAGGGGGCCAATATGGCCTACCAACAAGCAGTTTTTGGCCAGTTCATCAGAAACCAGATGAAATTCAATGAGTGGTATGGCCAGGTTTCCACTCCTCCTTACTCGTTCTAAGCTCCGAAAAGGATTCAACCGTTAAAATGCTTTCATTCACATGGTACTTCATCCGTCACCAGACTGTCATGTGCAAATGCTCCCTCCTACTTTCTCCATTACATTTACCATTTCCTTACAAGTTTCCATCATACCGTCAATCACACCATTTCCTTAGATACCCACCCAATTACATAAACAGCCAAAAGTCCCTTTTCCCACATTCTGCCTGCACTCCACTCCCCTTGGGATTACATTACCCCTATCTCATTCTTCTGCAGCACCCTCCTATTTAGGTTGCTAGGATGTTAGGTCAATTTAGTTCTTTTTGGCTCCTCTGTAACCAAAAAAAGGGTGTACTATAACAGTAAACCTAGGTCGGACTTTGAAGGCAACAACGAAGAGGTATGAAAATAAACACTATTTATTGAAAAATACACAACATGAATAGAACAGTACAGAAAAATTAAAAATCAATACATGATCAAAAGTTTACATACCCCAGTTCATAATACCGTGTATTGCCCCCTTTAACATTAATAACAGCTTGAAGTCTTTTGTGGTATTTGTGGATGAGGCTCTTTATCTTCTCAAATGGTAAAGCTGCCCATTCCTCTTGGAAAAAAGCCTCCAGTTCCTGTAAATTTTTTGGGTTGTCTTGCATGAACTGCATGTTTGAGATCTCCCCAGAGTGGCTCAATGATATTGAGGTCTGGAGACTGAGATGGCCACTCTAGAACCTTCACTTTATTCTGCTGTAGCCAAAGACAGGTCAACTTGGCCTTGTGTTTTGGATCATTGTCATGTTGGAATGTCCAAGTAAGTCCCATGCGCAGCTTCCTGGCTGATAAATGCAAATGTTCCTCCAGTATTTTTTGATAACATACTGCATTCATCTTGCCAACAATTTTGGTGAAATTTCCTGTGCCTTTGTAGCTCACACATCCCCAAAACATCAGCGATCCATCTCTGTACCTTTCATCAAAGGCCTTGCTGACTCCTCTCCAAATGTAGCGTTTATGGTTGAAGCCAAAAAGCTTAAATTTGGTCTCATCACTCCAAATGACTTTTGTGCCAGAAGGTTTGAGGCTTGTTTCTGTGCTGTTTGGCGTATTGTAAGAGGATAAATTTTTTAGCATTTGCGTAGTAATGACTTTCTTCTGGCGACTTGACCATGCAGCCCATCTTTCTTCAAGTGCCTCCTTATTGTGCATCTTGAAACAGCCATACCACATGTTTTTAGAGTCCTGTATTTCACCTGAAGTTATTTGTGGGTCTTTGCATCCCGAACAATTTTCCTGGCAGTTGTGGCTGAAATCCTAGTTGGTCTACCCGACCGTGGTTTGGTTTCAACAGAACCCCAAATTTTCCACTTCTTGATTAGAGTTTGAACACTACTGATTGGGATTCTCAATTCCTTGGATATCTTTTTATATCCCTTTCCTGTTTTATACAGTTCAACTACCTTTTCCCGCAGATCCTTTGACAATTCTTTTGCTTTCCCCATGATTAGAATCCAGAACTATCAGTGCAGCACTGGATGAAAGATGCAAGGGTCTGTCAGAAGTCCAGAAACACATTGACATTTTAGGCCGGGTTCACACTGGTACGACACGATAGTCATACCACTTTGGATCTGACTTTGCCCTGCGACTTTTAGTCCGACATGCATCCGACTGCAATGAACAGGGATCCGACTTTGATCCCGACAATAACAGGCACTGTATCTGGTATAAATCTTTAAAAAACGGCATGGGTTCCCCTTCCAAGAGTATACCAAGCCCTTCGGTCTGGTATGGATTTTAAGGGGAACCCCCACATCGAAAAAATGGCATGGGGGTCCCCCCAAAATCCATACCAGACCCTTATCTGAGCACACAGCCTGGCAGGTCAGGAAAGGGGGTGGGGACGAGCGAGCACCCCCCTCCTGAACCGTACCAGGCCGCATGCCCTCAGCATGGGAGGTGGGTGCTTTGGGGCAGGGGGGCCCTGCGCCCCCACCCCAAAGCACCTTTTCCCATGTTGATGAGGACAAGGCCTCTTCCCGACAACCCTAGCCGTTGGTTGTCAGGGTCTGCGGGCGGGGGGCTTATTGGAATCTGGAAGCCCCCTTTAACAGGCCCCCACCCTATGTGAGTATGGGGTACATTGTACCGCAACCCATTCACCTAAAAAAAAGTGTCAAAAACAAAACACAGTACACAGGTTTTTAAAGTAATTTATTAGGCAGGTCCGGCGTCTTTTCCGATCTGTTCTCCCCTCTCCGGCTCCTCTGTGTCCTCCGCTTTCCATTCTACTTCAATATCACTCCACACCAATCCACTCCGTGAGTTTGTGCCCCTCTCCAAATGGATATAAACTCACCAGATGTAATTGCATTCTAGTGAGTTTACATTTATTGCGAGAGGGGCACACACTCACCCGGAGTGGATTGGTGTGGAATGATATTGGAGTAGGATAAGCACTTTGAGCACTGGCACTTTTTGTTACAGAAGATTCTTCATGGTTTATGCATCTTTTTCAAAGAATCTGTATCTGTACAAGGATTTTATATATATAAATATATATATATAAATATATATATATATATATATATATATATATATATATATATACACAGACTTCTGTATGAAAACCCATACAGATATCTTGCTATCTTGGGCACTGGCACTTTATTCACAAATGTTTGACAAATTTGGAATTTTTTGGTGATTCATTTTTTATTTAGCTATACATAGTTTTGGATATACACTACGATTAGGTATTGAGGTTGGCATGCTTTATTACATTTTTCCTAATTCACATCTTGTCAGTTGAGCTACATTGATCTGCATAGATAACCACCGGCTCAACAGCAAGGCACACAATTGTTTTGTGTGCCCTGTTCACACCATGTGCCATGGGGTGTGCAGTCTAAAAATGCCACAGGTCTGCATTTTTAGATATCACAACTCATTGCACTGCATATATGTGCATGGCCTTTTATTTTGAGATTGATGGGTAAAGCATGTTATGTGTTAACTGAATGCACGACCTCTACAACAGACTGCACACTTTTGCTTGCAGACTGGTGTAAAGCTGCCCTTTTGTTGGGCTATAGTTACCTCTGCCAACCTATTTTTGTCTGACCCCCTTTAGAAATGTTTTACTTCCTCTGTTCCCATGATATAAAGCAGGGATATGCAATTAGCGGACCTCCTGCTGTTGCAAAACTACAAGTCCCATCATGCCTCTGCCTCTGGGTGTCATGCTTGTGGCTGTCAGAGTCTTGCTATGCCTCATGGGACTTGTAGTTCTGCAACAGCTGGAGGTAAACTAATTGCACATCCCTGATATAAAGCCAACAAATAACTGGGTGTGGTGATGTCAGCAAGACAACACACAAATGTCAGAATTACAAACACATTCCTACCAAATACTAGTATGGTAGGCTTCTGTTTGTGTCACTACTGGAGAGATGGTATCCAGCTTAAACTCTTCCCTGCTAAATTGCATCAGATTCCAAAAGGTTTGTGAATGTCCTGTCTGTTTCAGTACAGCAATGGGCCCTTTAACCAGGTGGTGTCAGTACACTTGGTAAAGACCTTGATAGGCATGCAAAAAGCCCTGAGCAAAGGATCTGACAGCTAGACAGACAACTGCAGTGTTAAAAGAACATCTGTCACCAAGCCTGGTCACCTAACACTTCTTTGGATAAATGGAAGCCAATCTTAATTGTAGTCAAGCATGTTGCTTAGTTGTATTTATGCATGCATAAGATCATTGTAATAGCAGTTTAACTTTTTTTTTGACAACCCAGTATAAGCCTACTTAGAAAATCTCCTCTCACGGTGAGTACTGTCCATTTATTAATATCTTTCCACATTATCCTGGCGTCCTTGTGTGCTTTTCAGCTTCTTCTCCCTCTATGGACTACATGTCCCACAGTACCTTGCTGTCCACAAACAGCAACTCCTGTACTGACACAGCCTCCTGAAACTCCTCAGCACCTCCAATTCAGAAGGCAGGCTCTAAAATGTGTGACAGCAGTGTATTCACAAGTCACAGTGAATGTGTAGGAATCTTCAAAGTTACATAGTAGGTGAGGTTGAAAAAAAAAACAAGTCCAACCTATGCGTGTGATTATATGTCCGTATTACATTGTATAATCCTGTATGTTGTGGTCGTTCAGGTGCTTGTCCAATAGTTTTTTGAAACCATCGATGCTCGCTCCTGAAACCACCACCTGTGGAAGTGAATTCCACATCCTTGCCGCTCTTATAGTAAAGAATCCTCTACGTAGTCTAAGGTTAAACCTCTTTTCTTCTAATCTTAATAAGTGGGCACGTGTCTTATTAAACTCCCTTCCACAAAAAAATGTTATCCCTATTGTGGGGTCACCAGTATGGTATTTGTATATTGAAATCATATCCCCTCTCAAGCGTCTCTTCTCCAGAGAGAATAAATTCAGTGCTCGCAACCTTTCTTCATAACTAATATCCTCCAGACCCTTTATTAACTTTGTTGCCCTTCTTTGTAACACACGTAGCGTACCCTGCGCTTAGGATAGTGGCTAGGTTGCTGCCTCCCCAAAAAAAGGGGGGTCCAGAATATAAAGTGAGTCAGTAAATGGGGTGGGTGGCGCTACCTGAGATCGATAGGTATATGAAACCAATCTCTCTGACATAAACTCTATTTACCTTACTTAGGTTTAAGCTAGAGGATGTAATGGATTCCTATGCAAGAATGTAAAGGCGTCTGCAGGATAACATAAAGTGAAAAACCTTTTATAAAGTGCTAAGTGCTACAGGTAGGGTGCCCACGTGTCCCGTATTGCCCGGGATTATCCCGTAATTTACATCTTTGTCCCCGGTCCCGGGCACCTTCATTCCGGGACAATACAGTGTCCCGGAATGAAACTGACAATCTGGGAACATGGGCAGACCGAGCCGCCATAGCGCTGGCTCTGGCTCCGCTTCCACCTCCTCCACCTACTCCTGATCACTGGTTGCTATAGCCGCCTGGCATCTGGCAACCAGTGATGTCACTGCCCAGCGTTGAAAGCGGAGGAGGATTTCACTTCCTCCTCAGCGCTAGTGCTGCTTGGGAGTCACTGCTGGTTCTTTCACCTCCGCACTTGGCTCCAGTGACTGGCCTGCAGCTTGTGTGGGGTGTTTCTGTTCCCACACGCTGCCTGCGATTACAGTGTGTACGGCATCTCTCCCTTCCTCCCCCCTCCTGCCCACCTCACACTAACACACGGACTGAAGTCCCCTCCCCCTTTTCCTCGGCTCGGATGTCACAGACAGGAGAAGGAGGGGGAGGTGAACGGACACAGGACTCAACAGGACGGGACATGCTGATCTGAGGTTTGTACACAATATTAATGCTTGGCACTTGCAGGAGAAGGAGACACAGAGACAGGGGGCAAGTTGTCACAGAAGAATACTTGCAGTGATTTTGGGGGGTAAGAGCATGCTGTATGTGCTAGGGGGCACTTTAGGAGGGGAGATATATTGTGCTGGGGGGGTCAGATTTTTTATTTAACCCCCCTTCCAGGACAATTTCTCTCCCCTCCCAAAGTGTTCCCCCTAGCACATACAGCATGCTCTTATCCCCCAAAATCACTGCAAGTATTCTTCTTTGACAACTTGCCTCCTTCCCCATCTTCAAAGACAAACTGGCTGCTATTAAGGGGACAATTGTACCGTCTGGAATCCTGGGAACTTTGCTAGAGATTCAGGGCAATTCTGGAGGAGGATGTAAGGAGGCACTAAGGGGGCACCCCAGAGGACATAAGGGGGCTCTGACTAAGTTAGTACTGCCAGAGTGCCCCATTACACCCCCCCTTACAACCTCCAGGGTGCCCCCTTACATTCTTCGGAGTGCCCACCACCAAAGTGGTATAGCAGTAGCTGACAGACTATCAGGAGGTGATATTGCACTCCTCTTCCTCCTCTCTCCACTAACTACCCCCCGCCATACACTCCACACTCCTCGCCTGTACATATTACCCACCATTATACATTTCGCACTCCACTCCTGTACATATTACCCACCGCCATACATTCCGCACTCCTCTCCTGTACATATTACCCACTGCCATACATTCCGCACTCCTCTCCTGTACATATTACCCACCGCCATACATTCCGCACTCCTCTCCTGTACATATTACCCACTGCCATACATTCCACACTCCTCTCCTGTACATATTACCCACCGCCATACATTCCGCACTCCTCTCCTGTACATATTACCCACCGCCATACATTCCACACTCCTCTCCTGTACATATTACCCACCGCCATACATTCCGCACTCCTCTCCTGTACATATTACCCACTGCCATACATTCCGCACTCCTCTCCTGTACATATTACCCACCGCCATACATTCCACACTCCTCTCCTGTACATATTACCCACCGCCATACATTCCGCACTCCTCTCCTGTACATATTACCCACTGCCATACATTCCACACTCCTCTCCTGTACATATTACCCACCGCCATACATTCCGCACTCCTCTCCTGTACATATTACCCACTGCCATACATTCCGCACTCCTCTCCTGTACATATTACCCACCGCCATACATTCCACACTCCTCTCCTGTACATATTACCCACTGCCATACATTCCGCACTCCTCTCCTGTACATATTACCCACCACCATACATTCCGCACTCCTCTCCTGTACATATTACCCACTGCCATACATTCCGCACTCCTCTCCTGTACATATTACCCACCGCCATACATTCCACACTCCTCTCCTGTACATATTACCCACCGCCATACATTCCGCACTCCTCTCCTGTACATATTACCCACCGCCATACATTCCGCACTCCTCTCCTGTACATATTACCCACTGCCATACATTCCGCACTCCTCTCCTGTACATATTACCCACCGCCATACATTCCGCATTCCTCTCCTGTACATATTACCCACCGCCATACATTCCACACTCCTCTCCTGTACATATTACCCACCGCCATACATTCCGCACTCCTCTCCTGTACATATTACCCACTGCCATACATTCCGCACTCCTCTCCTGTACATATTACCCCCCCGCCATACACTCTGCATTCCCTATTTAACTTTACCACATTCTGCACTATACAAGCCATCTCAGACTCTCTTTAAGAACACCCCCTTTAAGCCAATATTTAGTGCAATTTAAGAAATGTCCACAGTTAATTACAACACGCTTTGCGCACCATATTGTTGTTGATCTTTATGCCTAGGGCCCACTTCTGATCTTGCACACGGGCCCGCTAATTTCGCACGCCCCTGCCCCAAAAATCGGCAAAAAAATTTGTCAAAAATCATCTTTTTTTGGGGGGGGGGGGGGGGGGGGGTACACTGGAATATAGTATATTCCAGTGTTGATCCCAGCAGAAAGTCCTCATATGGAAAAGATAAGGGCTCCAATAGTGTAGTATCAAAAAGTTTTAAGTTTATTAGAAACAATAATTAAAATAACATAACCATCTCCCATCCATGGTGAGATGTCACCTCAAAACTAAAAACTTAACATTCAAGAAAAAAACAGGGTCTGTATGCAATGTCGGAAAGCTGGGGTTAGCAGCGTGCGCTCCAACTGCGTTCCACCCGATTTCCTCTCAGACCCGGAAGTGACGTTGTGTGCATGGCCTCGCTTTACGCGCGTTTCGTAATAAACGTCTTCTGAAGCGGTGCCGTCTTAGTGCACTCAACGTCTATTTGTGGAGAGCAGTCGTGCA
Source organism: Aquarana catesbeiana (assembly GCF_042186555.1). Taxonomy (NCBI): domain Eukaryota; kingdom Metazoa; phylum Chordata; class Amphibia; order Anura; family Ranidae; genus Aquarana; species Aquarana catesbeiana. Next base: position 35,143,634 of record NC_133327.1, read on the forward strand.
GGTTTCTCCCCTCCCTCCATTAAGTGGGCGTAACATACGGCCCCATATTAGTAATCACGGGCCTCAAATTTGACAAGGGAAAGCCAATATTAATTACATATGATCCCTTCCACATTGTGATGGTGTGAATCTGAACGCTCGCTCTCTCGAAATTAGTAATAAAACCACATAACATTTCATAACATTCAGGTACTAGGTAGGGGAACCAAATGCTCCATATACAGTGGAACCTCGGATTACGAGCATAATCCATTCCAGGAGTATGCTCGTAATCCAAAGTACTCGCATATCAAAGCGAGTTTTCCCATTGAAGTCAATAGAAACGAAAATTATTTGTTCCGCATTGACTTCAAGGGGATGCAATACCACATGCGGCCAGTGGCGGGGGGCGCCGGAGAGCCTCGGAAATGGCCGAAAAGGCCTGAATACACTTCGGTTGATCTAGACAAACCTCGGAAAGACTTCCTACCCAAGATTTGCCGAGGTCAGCCATGCTGTACTCGGGTCTTTCCGTGCATTTCGAGCGTGACGTTCGGCTCCGGCGCCCCCCCCCCACCTCAGGCCAAAAGCGGTACTGCACACCGCTTTGGCCTGAATCGTGCTCGTTTTGTGAGACAACACAAAACGATTTTTAAAAATATAGTGCTCGTATTGAGAAACGCTCATTACATTACTCGCAATCCCAGGTTCCACTGTACACATATTAGCCATGTTGAGGCAGAAAGTGGTATTGCACATATACTAAGTATAATAAGCTCTAGCTCATCCAGCATAAAAACTCCCTCTATTGGCGAGAGAGGAAAAAGAGCCAAAGGTTCAGCGTTAACTGACAAAACTAGATATTACCTTGTAAAACTCAAAATAATAAAATAAACATTTCAGACTTTTAAAGCTAAATGCTTAGCATAAAGTCTGCAAGCAGGCTAAAAGTGTAGGTTTCCTTACAACTTCTGATACACACTATTTATAAAGAATTTATAAGTGGTATTGCACATATACTAAGTATAATAGGCTCTAGCTCATCCAGCATAAAAACTCCATCTAGTGGCGAGAGTGGAAAAAGAGCCAATGGTTCGGCGTAAACTAACAAAACTAGATATTACCTTGTAAAACTAAAAATATTAAAATAAACATTTCAAACTTTTAAAGCTAAATGCTTAGAATAAAATCAGTAGACTAAAAGTGTAGGTTTCCTTAGAGCTTCTGATACACACTATTTATAAAGAATAACATGTTTAGGACACTAAAACAAAAAAAAATTATATTAATTTAGACTTTATAGGAGACCCAGAATAGTAAGCATGGGAGTCCATAAGAAAAAATAGCATAAAGAGGAAAGCCCCATAAAAAGAAAAGGATGTATATATATTTTCTACATATATTATCTAAAAGATGTGTACTTAGGGCTAGCCTGTCTCAAAGGGGGGGGGGGGGGGGGGGTCCTACTAAAGGGGAGCGGCCAAAGGGAACAAAATTTGATAAGGGGACTGGTAGACCAAGAGGTCCTAAGTCACTAGTCACAAGCCCAGGAGGCTACGGGCAGTGAACAACATGACCACATACCTCACCAGTAGACCCATATACCCTGATCTCCTCAGGTATAGAAAGATTATAATGTAGGTTAGGAGTCTGGATATTAACCTTCCTGAAGGTAAGTAGACATTCCATAAAATGTCACACCTCACGAAGGCTAGAACTGATAATGCATATACCACAGCTATTGGACTAAAGCAGGTTAAGGGTAAGCTATAAAACAGTTTAGGTCGATATCCAAGTTGAGGCCCTTGGGGGCAAGGGACCCCAACCGGTATATCCAACCAGTTTCATTTTTTGAGATCAAGGTTGTTTTATTCCCCCCTCTCCAATTGTACTTGATGAGGTCGACCCCGTAGAATATCAATCCGGTGGGATTCCTATGATGTACCTCATCAAAATGTCAGGATAGGTTGTGCTTACGGAAGCCTTTTTGGATATTGTTAATATGCTCTCTTATCCGCACATAAAGGGGGCGGGTGGTTTTGCCTACATACTGCAGGTGGCAAGGGCATTCGATGACATAGGTGACAGGTGATCAATTCCTTTATCTTATATTCTCTCTGGTCAGTTCTTGACTTAAAGGTTTCTCTTTTTCTTGGCGGTTTTTTACTGATTCTACAGGGCAAGCATCTCTGGCATTTGTAAAACTCTTTCATGTCAGCAAAGATTTTAACCTGTTTTGGGGGATCAATTACATTATGGACCAGATGGTTGCGCAGTGTGGGTGCTCTCCTATATACGAATTTTGGTTTGTCCGGCAAGATTTTAGATAGCACTCTATCCCCCTTGAGAATGGGCCAATGCTTTGCCAAAATGCGTTGAAAAGTCTTGAAATGGGTATTGAAGCCTGAGACAAAGGCCATTTCTATGTGGTTGTCCTTTTTCCTTATTTTCTTACGGAACAAGGCATCTCTGTCCATTTTCAATACTTCAAGCTTCAGTTTTTCAAGATTGTTGCCCTTCTTTGTACTCGCTCCATTTCCAGTACATCCTTCCTGAGGACTGGTGCCCAGAACTGGACAGCATACTCCAGGTGCGGCAGGACCAGAGACTTGTAGAGTGGGAGAATTATCGTTTTATCTCTGGAGTTAATCCCTTTTTAATGCATGCCAATATTCTGTTTGCTTTGTTAGCAGCAGCTTGGCATTGCATGCCATTGCTGAGCCTATCTATTAGGACCCCCAGAGGTTCTCCCCCCCAGTGAGTAGATTGCATTCATATTTTTGCCACCCAAATGCATTATTTTACCACATTAAACCTCATTTGCCATGTAGTTGCCCACCCCATTAATTTGTTCAGATCTTCTTGCAAGGTTTCCACATCTTGCGGAGAAGTTTACACGCTTCAAGGTCGTACAGATTAACCACTTGCCAACCCACCACAGTACACACACAGCAGCAGGCAGTACTGTTACATAGTTACATAGTAGGTGAGGTTGAAAAAAGACACAAGTTCATCAAGTCCAACCTAAGTGTGTGATTTATATGTCAGTATTACATTGTATATCCCTGTATGTTGCGGTCATTCAGGTGCTTATCTAATAGTTTCTTGAAACTATCAATGTCCCCCCTCTGAGACCACTGCCCGTGGAAGGGAATTCTACATCCTTGCCGCTCTTACAGTAAAGAACCCTCTACATGGTTTTAGGTTAAACCTCTTTTCTTCTAATTTTAATGAGTGGCCACAAGTCTTGTTAAACTCCCTTCTGCGAAAAAGTTTTATCCCTATTGGGGGGTTCACCGGAATGGTATTTGTATATTGAAATTATATCCCCTTTCAAGCGTCTCTTCTCCAGAGAGAATAAGTTCAGTGCTTGCAACCTTTCCTCATAACTAATATTCTCCAGACCCTTTATTAGCTTTGTTGCCCTTCTTTGTACTCGCTCCATTTCCAGTACATCCTTCCTGAGGACTGGTGCCCAGAACTGGACAGCATACTCTAGGTGTGGCCGGACCAGAGTCTTGTAGAGTGGGAGAATTATCATTTTATCTCTGGAATTAATCCCCTTTTTAATGCATGCCAATATTCTGTTTAAAATATAGGAACTAGTGCGCAAAACCACAATATACCTAAATCAAGATAAAAATTAAAGTGGTAACAGATGAGAAGCTGCCAACATAGATGAGTGTACCCATACACCCTAACAAATAAATAGCAAAATAAAGATAGATATGTGGCGCTAATCAATCCTAATTTACCAATTTCCAAATGCGAAAAAACCCAGAATGCTGTAACAATATATAAATAAATGAATAAAACTTCCTATTGCAAGTGCAATGTGCATATATGATGATGATACCTTATAATCAATTCCAACTGCGGAAACAAGCCACAAAATACTGCAATACTATAAATTAATATGACTTCTTATTTAAAGTGCGATGTGCATATATGGTAACAATACCCTATGACAACCAGTGCATCAAAATTGCTGTGATGTGATTCCTCGTGCTTATAGACATCCAAATAAAATAAAATAAAAGTGCTTCGTGCAAAATGCAACTCCTGTTGCGATAATAGAAATTACACTACGTGCAAAATACCCTAAATTGCATACGTGCAACTAAAAATGTATATATGCTTCATTACTTAGCCTTAAATCCAACAAAATAACCAAAAAAATATATAACCAAAAATTATAATATAATACATCAAATTAAAATTCCTCGTGCTTATGACCATACATAAAGTGCATCTTGCAAAATGCAACTGTTGCAATTACCGTAATAAGGCTGAAATATAAAGTGACACGATGTGCAAAAAATCTTCAAAATTGCATATATGCGACAGAAGATGGGACTACAGTCCCCACATCCACATATAGGTAATGAGTAACATAAAAGGTGACAGTTGTGCAATAATATCCACACATGCGCTATTCCATGCAACAAGATTCTTAGTGTCCGCAAAAGGAAAAGTCTATTGAAGAGTGCAAGGAAAAAAAGTGACTTGTGATCAATTCTTCCACTTCAGTTCTAATATGAGAACAGTTGTTTCCCCCAGCCTCTCACCTGCAGTGGCGGCCCCCAGTGGGCCGAGTCAAGCGGCAATGCACAAAATAGATGGAACTCTTGTGGAGAGGATGGATCTCCTCAGGCGATCCCACCTCCCGGGAGGATATCCGTGGAACTAGTTCTCTTGCACAGAATTGCCGCTGCTCACAATGGTCCCAGGATAATAGTGAGGAAGAAAAGAATAGCCTCCATAGTGTAATATTTCCAATAGCATTTATTGTAAAACTGTAGCAACTTACATTTAAATACACAGCAAGCAGTAGAAACGCAGAGCTTCCGGGTTCGGCCGTACCCAGGAAGCATCGGCACCTGGCTCCTCCTACTCGGACGCGTTGCATCACACCACATGACTTTCTCAAAGGGATGAGGAGTCCGGTGCCTAGCAGCCAGTTTAAATCATTGCTGCTGTCATGGCAACGACCCAAACAAATCCTGAATCCGATCCTCCATGCATATTAAGCACACTGGGTGGACAATATTAATAATAAATAGTTTATTTTATGAGGTACTTCATCCACGATCGGTCAGACCTCATGGTTACTCAGGATTAGTATATTTAGAAAATGAAAATATAAACAACATAAAAGCAAAGATAAAATAGATATGCGTGTTTACTACAACCAATCCACCACTTCCACCCTCTAGTGGTGAATACATAGTAAAACGTCTATCATACTACATGTATCTGATGGAAAGGAAAAAACTTTATGTCTTAGGCAATACTCAATGATACGACTGCGGGGACCTAACAATCATATTCATAGACTCCATGATGGGCACATTCAGAACAATGTTCACAAAGGACAAGCTAAATATCAATGTTTCTCAAACTCATCTGTGCCTTCTAAATAGCTAATTATAATATAATCCCATTGTTTCAAATCTGGGAAAAATGCAGTCCAGCTAGTACCTGTGACCAAAGGGTGCAATCTAGCTAGTGGTATCTAGTGCAGGAATATGAGATCACACTATTAAAATCTGACCTAGTTATCAAAATATATATATAAAACTAAAATATACATTAAAAATATTAAAATATTACATGTAGAGTTAAAAATTAGAGATAAAACAATTTAAGTCAAACTCTATGTTGTGTCCTAGAGGCGATAAAGTTCGTAACTCGTGAATCCATCTTGATTCTGCTTGGCTGATCTTAATAATTTTATTATCACCCCTCCAGTGGGGTTTATATTTCTCTATTCCCCAGACTCTCAATGACGAAGGGTCACTATTATGATACTCCGCATAGTGTTTTGATAAACTATGCTTATCAAAGCTTTTTTTAATATTTCGTACATGCTCTTTTAGTCTCACCCAAAGTGCTCTCTTTGTTCTGCCGACATACTGAATACGACAGGGGCACTTCAAAAGATAAACAACTCCTTCACTCCTACATGAGATGAAATCTTCTATCACGTAATTTTGTGACATGACGGTAGACATAAAACTTAATTTCTTCTTTTTATCTTCTCTCGTATGCCTGCAAGTATAGCAATTTTTACATGGATAAAACCTCTTACCTTAAAAGAAGGAAATTTTTTTTCTTTTTTGGGGGGTCTAAAACATTTTTTGCCAGATGGTCTCTTAGAGTAGGGGCTCTCCTATACACGAATTTCGGTTGATTTGATAGAATAGTACCTAGATGTCGATCCGTTTTAATAATATCCCAGTATCTTTTTATAATTTTTTCAATTTGCTTATATTGGATATTATAATCCATAATGATAGGTACATTATCTTGTTGGGTTGAATTTTTTTCCCCATCCTGTATTAATTTTTCCCTATCCAGTAATATGACATCATTAATTTTTTCTTCAATGAATTTGGCATCGTATCCCTTCTGAACAAACCTTTCTCCGATCATTTTCGCTTGTTCAAGGAATGTTTCTTTCTAAGTGCAGTTTCGCCGTATTCTAACCAACTGGCCCTTCGGTATGTTCTCTAACCACATTGAATGGTGACAGCTATCCAAAGGCAGGTAGCTGTTCCTGTCTACCGATTTAAAATACGTCTGGGTACATAGTTTAGATCCTTCTTTCTTTATTTGGAGATCTAAAAAATTAATTTCCTCGTCACTGATTTCCCACCTCAATTTTATATTTTTATTATTAGTGTTGAGATTAAAACAAAAATCAGTGAGGCTTTCTCTATTTCCACTCCAGATTATAAAAATGTCATCAATAAAACGTTTAAAAAATGTCAGTTGGTGTGGTCGATTAATGTAAAGTGCTCCCTCCTCCCATTCTGACATATATAGGTTCGCAACACTGGGCGCATACTTTGCGCCCATCGCAATTCCGCATATTTGTTTGTAATAGTTGTTATTATCCCAAAAATAGTTAGAGTCCTGGCTATATTTAAGACAATCTAATATAAATCTTCTTTGCTTACATTTTAGCCTACTCTGGTTTCTTAAAGCCCATTTTGTTGCTTGTATAGCTTCATCGTGATTAATGATCGTATACAAGGACGAGACATCAGCAGTTGCTAAGTATATAGGGCCATCACTCAGGATAACGTCATTGAGGAGATGTTTAGTGTCTCTCAAATATGATTTCGTCATCTTAACTACTGGTTGTAAGAACCAATCAATGTATTCACCCAATCGTGTGCCTACCGAGTTTTCGGCTGTAGATATGTGGCTTCTTTTTTGTTTAGGAGGCCTTTCTCCACTCCTTTCTGTATAACCTTAGCCAATTCTTTTTTATATCTTATCGTTGGATTACTTGGTAATAGCTGGTAGGTTCCATTATCATTTACTTGTCGGTTGAGTTCTTCATTGTAGTCTACCTTGGATTGAATAACTATGGCTCCTCCCTTGTCCGCTTGCCTTATTACGATGTCATTTCTTGTTTCTAGTTTTTTTATCCCACTTTTTATACTTCTTGAATCCCACACATTTTTTACTTTTAATTCCTGTAGATCTCTTAAAATCATTCTTTTAAAAACTTCTATATGTCTGTCTTTCCCAGTGGGTGGATTAAAAAGAGATTTATTCCTCAGATTACTAAATACAATCCCATTACTATCTGGTATGATTGCACCTCTTTTTTCTAATGGGTTACTGAGCATATATTTTTTTATATTGAGACTCCTAATAAATTTATTAATATCCACATATGCATTAAATTTATTGAGGTTCTTCTTCTTTGGGGTGAATTTTAATCCCTTATCCAATACTTTGATTTCTTCCTGGGTTAGTTCTACCCCACTGATATTAATAATGCCTTCCCCTAGTGTTCTCTTTTCCTTTTGTGTTTTGATTCCTGCTCGGCATCCTCTTCTCGTTTTTTCGTCTTTTCCTTTCCTTTTTTCCACAGATCTTCTCGGGGTGTTCCTTTTGATACTCCCCCCTGTCTTGATCCCTCTGTCCTTCTTGTTTCCTGTCTTCTCTTCCTCTTGTTCTCCTGTCCGGACTGGGGTTTGGGGTCCGCCTGTCGTGTCTCCGCGAGGGGTCTTCTCGATACTGGCATCTCGGAGACTATTGGTGGCGTTGTTCTAAAAAATGGTGAGGTGTTCTTACTCTTTCATATCTGCCCGATTGTTGTTTTGGATGCCAGGGGGATCTCCCTCCATCATCATACCTTTGCAGCTGTTCATATCTATTTTGTACCGGAACGGTATAATGATCATTACACGGGGGAGAGCCTCCTCTTCTATCTTCATATTGGAAATATCCATCCTCTCTAAACGGTCTTTCCTCTCTTCTTATTTTATCTGAGTAGTAATTGTTCCTTTCTCCATTATTCTCATAATTTTTCCACCTAGGATAAGGGGATCTTCTATCACGGGGGGACTGGTGGTAGGGTCTCCCTTGATAGTTATTGGAATGTCCATTGTTCCTCCAGAAGGGTTTTTCCAATTATTGCCTTTCCACCTCTGTTTCTGTTGGGGGTGTTATACATATTGTAATTTCCTTGTGTTCTATTTATAGGCATAGTCCCTTCAGTTTTTCTTTCATTTGGATTCTCCATCATCTTTACTTCTTTTACAGGGGTACTATTGTTGGAGTTTATAATTGCCTCTTCAATTTTGTTCTGCCATTTGAACACAAGGTCATCATTAAAATCTTTTATATCCCTCTGGTATTTTTTTCTTTTTCGTGCAGCTGTTTCTTTATCTGTTTGTTCCATGTCCCGATTCAATTGTTTGGATAGCGCAATAAATTCTGGTAATTCTTTAGAGGGTTCCAGAGTGGCTTTAATTTCCTCAATGGTTTTATTCAAAAGCCTAATCTTCTTTTCTTTTCTTTTTCTCAGAAACTCGAGCAGCTCTAAGCCCTTGCCATTGAAGAAATGGAACCATTCATCTGTCGATTCTTTATCTACTAAACCATCATTTATAGGTACATCCCAGCGAAGTCTCCTAGGTACTATTTTATCTTTGATGTACTTTTCATGTGTTATCATATCCCACCATGCATTAATTTTTTTCTCCATTAGGTGTCCTATCTTTCTAAAGCCATTTTCAATGTCTCCTATATGATTGGTTTCCTGTTTGTTAAAAACTACATCAATATCTAAGGTCCTGTTATCCAAAAACTGAAACACTTCCATGGTATGCAGCACTAGTAAAAGTGAGAGTATACCCAAAAGAATAAACCACTACCACTAATGCCCCCATACTACCCTCTGGAATATGTTCCGCACTGACTATCTCTACCTCTGGACCGGAGCCCCATCGCCTAGTTTAAAAACCCCTCTAACTTTGACCATCTTCATTCCCAGCTGATCTGCACACTCCTCATTTAGGTGCAGTCCATCCCTTCTATAGTACTGATTATTGACTGAGAACTCGGCCCAGTCCTCCAGGAACTCAAACCCCTCCTTACTACACCAGCTCTTCAGCCACTTGTTTACTTCCCTAATCTCCCTCTGCCTTTCTGGTGTGGCTCGATGTACTGGCAGTATTCCTGAGAATACTACCTTGGAGGTCCTTTTCCTCAAATTAGCTCCCAAGTCTCTAAAATCATTCTTTAGAACACTCCATCTGCCTCTGACTTTGTCATTGGTGCCAATGTGCACCATGACAGCTGGGTCTTCCCCAGCCCCTCCCAGTAATCTGTCCGCCAGATCCGTGATGTGCCGAACCCAAGCACCCGGTAGACAACATACTGTTCCACGCTTCAGGTCTTTGTTACAGATTGGCCTCTCTGTCCTTCTAAGAATTGAGTCCCCTACCACCAGAATCTGTCTTTCCTTTCCCTTCGCTCCCCCCCCCGCTCTTGCTGGAGGAGTTCTTCCCCACGGCAACTAGGAGAGTCCCTCAGCTCCAGCAGTGCTGGTCCCTGACTGGTTTCATCAATGTCACTCAATGGAGTGTACTTATTGGGATGCTCCAGCCCTGGATTGGCCTCCCTGGCACTTCCCCATCTACCCTTCCTGACTGTCACCCATCTACTCTTTGCTAGTGCCTGCACCTCTTTGTCTCCACCTGCCTCTGTGCTTGCACCTGCCGTGTACATTCCTGGCTCTCCTTAAGTATGGGGGGACTTCTCAGTGCTGACAGTTGCTTCCCCAGATTCAGAACCTGGGCTTCCAGGGAAACAATGTGCTTACATTTTGCACAGCAGTATTCACCCTCGATCGGATGATCAAGGAACGCATACATGCTGCAAGATGTACAACGAGTCGCCTCTCCACACCCACCGGGCATCATACCTATTAAATTTAATGAGGGTCGGGGATTATACCCTGCCAAAATTACCTAACAATTAGCTTCCTGACACTAATACTCAACAAGACAATACACGTGCACTCGCAGACCTACGTGCACTTACAATACACATTACACAAGTACACAAGTACTAACGATCCACACACACTACTCAGACAACACTCAGGTACTCTCACTACACAGGTACTATGACCCCTGTTATAACCTCCTGTTTTCAACTCACCACTTAGACCAGTTCCACCAGACTCAAAGATGAGCAGGCTCACAACGAGTTCTACAGAAGGTTATATAGGCCTCAAGCACCTGTGACCAATTACCACTCCCCTTAATTAGTAGGCTGAAGGAAGCAAAGAAAAAAAAGCTGTTTAAAAGTGTCAAAAAGAGGAAAAGCCCCAAAAAGAACCTAAAAATGCCACCCAGAAATCACCAGCAGTCAAAGAGCAAGACTTGTTCACTCTCCACTCAAGGTCCCCACTGTTTAGCTTCCAATCAGTAGTCTGGCTGGTAACACACATGTACATCAAGTGCCTGCTCTGGGTTTAGGGGTGCGCATCAGATTGCTGATCCCAGTGATTATGTGATCACAACACCATTATGAATTAATTCATAACAGCTGTGTTTTCCCATTCTGTGACTGGGCCCTAGTACCATGTGGTAACTGTGGGCCAATCACAGCACCCTGTACCACACGATTAGCTGTAGCCACTGATCACAGCTGTCATGAATGGGTAACCTTTAAATGACAGTGGAAAACTTTTTTAAAAGTGTTTATTTTAAACATACTGTCAGTGTCCCTGATCACTGCCACATCAGTGATGACACTGTACAGCAATGGTAATATGTAAAAGTAAAACAGACACCAACTCACCATGTCTACTGCTCAAAAATTGGTCATGGGGGGGGGCGTAATTTGTACTGACCTGGCATTTTAGGACCTCAAGAAATGCTAGGCCATCAGTACATCAGAAGTAAGCAATTTTCAAATGTTGGCAGACAGTTGTAGATGCTGTAACTATCACACAAACCAAATACACACTTTAATGGGTTTTGTTTTAACCAAAGACATATAAAACACATTTTGGCCTAAACCTCATATTATTAAAAAAAAAAAAAAAAAGGTGTAAAAACTGAGCTAAAAACCATAAACTTAAAGTGGTTGTAAACCCACTTTGGAAAAAAAAAAATTAAAAGCCTGCAAGACAAAGGCATAATGAGCTAGTATGCATAGCATACTAGTTAATTATGTAATACTCACCTGAGATCGAAGCCCTCGCTGCGGTGCCTGTACACAGCACCAGCCAGCGACATCACTCCCGGGGGTCACTTCAGGGTATTGCGGCTCCGGCGCTGTGATTGGCGCTATATATATATATATATATATATATATATATATATATATATATTTGGTTATACTGCGGCAGGGTGGCCCGGCTGCGCGAAGCATCGTAGCTACACCTCGCGTGCGTGGACGCCCCCTAGGTGGCCACGACATTCGAATTTGCTTCAGAACTGATCAATCCCCAGGCCAATGGTATCTGGCCTGGACCTGGTGATTGGTCCTGGCGAATGAAATGCTTCCCCTGCATGTGTAAGTGTAAACAGCAGGGGAAGTGATGTCATCTCCCCGCGTGGAACTCTTTTCCGTTCCAGAGAGAGGAGAGGAGACAATTCCCAGTAAGTGCACCAACCCTACACTGACACCAGTTCACATAGGTACACTTGTCGCTCCCCCAGTTAACCCCTTCACCCCCTGTCACTGTGTCACCCAGTGCAGTGTTCATATTTTTTTTGATCGCTGTACTGGTGTCATTAGTGACAAAAATCAGTGTTAGGGTACTTAATATAGGCCCAGATAGGTCTAGGGACCTCCCCAATAAAGGTTTAACCCCTTGATCACCCCTTCACCAGTGATCACTGTATTAGTGTCACGAGTGCCGCTGGTTAGCTAGTTTTTTTTATAGCGTCAGGGCACCCGTCGTATATTACCTAAATAAAGGTTTAACCCCTGATCACCCGGCGGGTGATATCAGTTAGGTTTTAGTGTCAGATAGGGTCTGCATCGCCCCAGGCATTGTCAGATTAGTGCCAGTACCGCTAACACCCACACACGCACCATACACCTTCCTTAGTAGTATAGTGTCTGAATGGATCGATATGTGATCAGATCTATACTAGTGTCCCCAGCAGTTTAGGGTTCCCATAAACACAGTGTTACCGGGATCAGCCCAAATACCTGCTAGCACCTGCATCTAGCCCCTTCGCCCAGCCCAGCCAAATGCAGTATCAATCGATCACTGTCACTTACAAAAACACTAAACACATAACTGCAGCATTCGCAGAGTCAGGCCTGATCCCTGCGAATGCTAACAGTTTTTTTTCCGCTGACAGTCAGGAGCTCTTTTTCCTGTGAGTCTCACTACTATACCAGTAAATTTAGAGACCAAAATGTCAAATTAAAGGTATAGTAGTGAAGAGGCCTACATGTTTCTGAACATGACAAATAGTGAAGAGGAAGTCACCCATCTGTCAGATTCAGGCTCAGAATACGAACCGGTAGACAGCAGCGACACAGACAGCTAGCTCTGACGATGAAGTAGTGGTCCCTGCCAAGTTCAGGTGTACCCGACCCCATTCTGCTGTCGTTGAGGTGCAAAAACCACAAGGCTCTCATATGGAGCAGAGAGACAGTACTAGTGCCACTCATCTGGTGAACTGGCAAGCACCAGCGGCCTAGTACATCCTGGTCGTACATCCAGCACTGCAGTAACACTTGGTGACATGGTTCCATAAGTGCAGTTCAAGCTGGTGAGGTGGCTAGCACAAGTAGTGTCCCGCAGCCACCAAGAAGAAGACAAACACAGGCCCGTTGAGCCCATAGTGCCCTTCCTTCTGCATTTGCCCATCTTAATTGGGAGCCCACCACTTCTGCAGCACTCGTACTTCCCCCATTCACTGGCCAACCCAGAATTCAGGTGGAAACAGTTGTTTTTATATTGCTTGATTTTTAATTGCTGTTTTTCATGGAAGATCTCTATAGATCTATTGTGGACCAAAGCAATTTGTATGCTGGTCAATTCATCGCCGCTAATCCCCAGTTGACCCTTGCCAGCGATTGGAGACCAATTACGGTCTCCAAATTTAAGACCTTCCTGGGCCTATCCCTCCTTATGGGCATAACTAAAAAGAGTGAGTTCACGGACATATTGGTCCACTGACCCAATTCACCATATGCCCATGTTCTCTACCTCCATGACCAGGACACGATACGAGCAGATCTTGCAGTTCATGCACTTCAAAGACAATAAACTCTGTCGTCCTCGGGGTGACCCTGGATTTAATCGGCTCTACAAAATTCGGCCCCTCGTAAACCACTT